>NC_063221.1:30549043-30849043 GCF_020740725.1 Corvus hawaiiensis
TCTTTATTAGGAGTAAGAGTAACAGTTAAAAAAGAGGTAGCAGTCAAGGAAACCGAAGGATTCTCATCTGTTTCTCAAAATAATAAGTATTTTTAAGTAGACCCAATGTTTCTTGTACCGAACTAAATAAAGCATTCCAGAGTAAAATAAACATGTCTTCCCGTTTAGGCTTTCATTGCACAAGTCCTGTTGAAATTCGTACTAAGAGGGCTTGAGAATTTCCCTCCCTCCCACAGACGATCCCAGTGTCCAGCATTGTGTCCAGCCTGCTCCGTGCTCGGGGACAAACACAGCTGGGTGCTCAGGTCTGTGCTCGCAGGAGCTTTGGAAAAAGCTCATCGAATGAAAGCGTCTCACGTGCGTCGTCTGCGTGACTGTGAGGAGCAAGTCAAGTTTTAACTACGCTTTCTGAAGTGTTACAGGCAATACAGTTGCTCTTTTCACTGGATAGTGCTTACTTTTCTTTGGGATCACAAATATTTGAATACAATTACTCAGTCAGCTGGACATCTTTTTCCTCCCATTTCTGCTCGAACAGTAGTAGAATTTAGTGTTGATTTAAAAGACTGTCTGCCTTAAAGCAGATTGCAGAGTTTGCACACTGTGAATTGTAATTAAAGTGTAAGGGGTGCTTATTATGTCAACAACTGGCATGAGAACCCCCGAGCAGCAGGTGACCCCAAACATGTGACGTTTGTGACAGCTAGGATCCTTCTTTCACTGGTTTAGCAATCTGAAAGACCAAATTGAAAGAAGCCCAGAGGCTGTATATTTCATTAAGTCCCAAGGGAAGTGTGGGATACAGCTTCCTTCTGCTTTGCTGGGACGTAGCCAAAAACTTTCTAGAGGCTCTGTTTTTGACAGAGGCTTGCTGAAGGGGGGGAAGAAACCTTCCACCAATCACCCATAGGACCATAAATTTGACATTTCCCACAGTTTCTTTGAGGCACTGATGTTGCTGTGTCAGCAGTATGTCCCGAATCTTGTGTTGTATTGTTTGAAAAGGAACAGTCAAACTTTCAGGGGAGCTGAAATGTTTTTCTTCATTGTCCAACAGTTCCTCTGCTGCAAAAAGCCACAAGGATTGTAAAGCACACCTCTCCAAACAGGGGCTGCTTTTATCAGCAGTGGGTTCTGCGCACGTTGGCAGAGCGTGTGCTGCTCTCTGACGCGGCAGAACAGTCGATAACATTTCATCCATGTTACAGAGCAAGCAGGAGATTATCAGTTAGAGCCCCACACGACCTGATTGCAGGAATGATAAGGAAAGGAGCCTTATGAAAGCACACTGCGCTGAGTTTATCCCCAGTGTAATTCCAGTTGGGTTATGTCAAGAATTATCTTGGCCCAAAGGCTGAATTACACAGTTTGTAACACAGCCTGTAATTTATTTTTAAATAATTCTGAGTTTCGTGTTGAACAAATTCTTCGGCCTCAGACCCTGCCACACAGCCCACCAATCTTTTTGTGGGTGACCTGTGGCGCAGCTGGAAAACCCTTGCTCTTCCTGAGCCTCCGTGGGAGACCAGGCAGCACTTCTGTGCATGTTTCAGGGGGGAAGGCTTTTCACCTTTGATGAGAAAGTTGACTTAATTTTTTCCAAGAGGTTTGAAAAACAGCAAATGCCTACTTGTTCTCTTCATATGTAGTTTGTTGCTGTCACACACCTATTGCTCTGTCCATCCACGCTGCCACAGCGTGTCCTGCCAGCTGGTTTGTGTGCTGCTGCTTCCAGATCCTTCACTTGCCTTGGTGGCACCTCGATCACATGATGGTTGAGGGGTTTTCATGCTCCCTAGGTTAGTTTTACATTTATATATGTTTTTAATTAGTGGATGAAAGGTTTAGAATCCTTGACTCCCAAATGCGAGCATTGTCACTTCTTCCACTGAGCTAGTAAGTGTTTCTGGTCGAGTCACTTAACCTATAGTCCTCATCTGCCTAGAGAGATGCTACAGTAACCAGCATTTTATAAAGAAAATAGATCAAGCTAGATAAAGATAAAATACATTCAATAGTACTCCTTTTAGTACTTCTATTTCAAAGCAGTATTTTGAGAGTTATTGTTGATGTAGTTCTTTGATCTTGGATGAAAGATGCTTTAGAAATGTAAAGTATCTTTGCTTTTTGTCATCTCTGTGGCTGTGAAATTTTTCTCAGAAATGAAATTTTGGAAAACACATGCAGAAGGTTTTCGTGTAGACCCGATTGTTCAATTTTTTTAGTAGACTTTCGGAAAAAAAAGTGACTGGGTTGTTTGTGATTACACAGAGCACAGCATGTCAGTGGAGATGTAGGTAACCTCGAGTTCTTAATGCAACATCCCTCATTTTGACATCATATTCCAATGCTACTAAAAAAATAATAAAAACTACTAAAATGTTGTGATTTTGAAGGTTGTTTGGAGCCCTTCCTGCCCACTCTGTGTGCTGCCATCGTTCTCACAGGATTCCATTTTTATTTCTAACCCTTCACGTGGAGCCAGTTGGACTCTGGAAGTGAGACAGAATTAAGAAGTGCTGGAGCAGAAGGTTTGCCACCTCTCAGCTCTGGCCCAGGGCAGTGGTCAACTTAATGTCTTTGCATTTGATTTCAGTACATTCTGACAAAGACCTGCAAAGAGCCTCTTCCCTGCCAGCAGAGAAATGGGTGAAAATACTGTTAAAAATGGCAGAGGAAGTAGTTGTAAGGCAGTGAGGTGGTTACATTTGGTCTGTTCATAATTTTTGGACAACTCATTTCTTTTGAAAATCGGTTTCTAAGTGAACCCTTTCCCAAATGTAACACTGCACCTTTAACTTTTCGGAAGGTCTGTTTCTGGAAAAAAAAAAATAAACATTAGTAATGTTTTTATCTGGGAAATTTTAAGGGGTTTTTTTTGTCCAACTGAAGTTTTCAGGCTCTGTAACGTACTGCTTGCTAAAAGGCACACTCTACAATGCATTAAGTACAACAGAATATTCCTTTGCAGGATTCCCTTTGTTGCAGACATTATTTATGACATTTTAGTCAATATTTGCATGGCAGACTGTCCAAAATTATTTTGTTTTAGGCACATCACTGATAACTGGACCCATACTCTTTATCATTCTTTTACATTCATTAGTCACTCTGTAGTGTTTTTAACATTTTAAAACACTCATGCAATTCAAAGGAAAATAGATTTCAGCCAAAACGCCTTCAAAATTATCTTTTTTCCTTTGAGTTATTCAGCGATTTTTAACACTTCGTATGTTTGATGTTTTTTTCTTTAGTCTCAGCAAGGCAAAGTTTTTGCAGGCTTTGACTATGCTAAAGATAGGATTTTGATAGAAAAAAAAAAAGTGAGGTAAACTGAACTTAATGTGAAAATGTTATCAGACGTGGTGTAAGGTGTAGCCAGCCAAAAAAACTGGCTATTTGCCTTCTGTGTAAAAGGTAATTTAAAAAAAAAAATTTACAACAAAACTAATTAGCAGATATTCTAATGCAAGAAAATGTTGCTGTTAGTAAAGTTTCTTCAATATGCCAGAAAGCAGATGGTGGCAATGGAATAGCGTTTTCTTTTGCCAGCTTTTCTATATGCTTTCTAAACCTGCAAGAGCTTTTGCTATTCAGTATTCAAATTTCTGACACTCTATGATCTTTTTCATCTTAAAACAGAAATAGAAACTGAAACTTAAAAATGTAATCAAGTCAAGCTGTCTGTTCATCAGATCATAACCATGGCTTTAAAAGTTTGATTAAAATTTCGTCTACGCAGTGTAGTTACGGGTTTGGAGAGCTCTGGACTTTTCTGGTTTTAAATTCCTTCCTCAAAATTTTAGATTTGCAGGACTGGGACCAAGTGAAAATGGATTTTAGGTTGCATTTTCAGTGTCAACACATTATGCTGAATATTTTTTCAGGGGGCCAACTATATATACACCCAAGTCTTTCCTGTATTTATAATGATCCACTGTCCTTTGAGGTGTAGATATAATTCCATTTCTCTATGGATTTATGGTGGTTGTACCTCAGATTTTGCTGTAACTCGTACCAAGCCTGCAGGATGCTACTTCTCTCCAAGTTTTAACTTTCTCTTCCACTTGCATGGCTTACAAACACAGCAGAAACACAGACCAAGTAGGCTGCCTACCAAAAGGCTGCTTTTTTTTCTGCCCGAGTCTGTGGTGTTGATGCCAACATGATACTGATGCAACAAAACACGTCCCGATTTTTATGGTAATTCTCAGTTCTTCTTCGCAGTCTACAATATTGTGAGAGTAGAAACAGATCCATGAAGCAACACTCAGTGGCAATTCTTTGTGGGCAAAACCCTCTGACTTTTCACTTGGAGAAAGGCTTTGGGCTGATGGCAATATTTCTGCAATTATTTGTGGGAAAAAAAAGGCAAAAGGAAGGGAGGAAGGGAAGATGGGGAGCTATCGAGCAGCTTTTTCTGCTGTATAATTTTATATATCTATGTATTTTTGCCAGCAGTTTAATTTTGTATCTAGCTTAAGAAAACCTGAAATGGAAATTTTTCACATGCCACGTTGAACTCCTCGCAGTGCACAGAACAAGGAAAAGACATCTGCCAGAACAAAAAAAAAAAAAATTAAAAAAAAAAATTTGGCCACTACAACCAAATATGTACTTAAGAGGGACTGAAATGAGAGCCAAGAGGAAAAGTGTCAGGTACATCAAAATAAAAGAGTTGTGAAAACGGGACTGCAAGTGTAGATCTACAATAAAAAAATAGTACCTAAACTTTGCTTAGACTGCCTCATCTGTAACTTGATATTAATCTGCTATTGACAGAATCTCCATGGAGTATTAGTTCATCTTCTGTTTATTTCTTAAATAGTCACACATATTTTTATTATCAACATCGTTTTTCCCTGTGTGAAATAGAATAATCCTGAATAGGGAAAATGGGCCCATTCTTTGAGGTATTAGTTCTTTTAAAGTATTCTTCACTCCGTTGGATGTACAGATTCCTAGCTGAATTTTTGGTTGATCACAGGAAAATTTTGCACTTGTCCTTTAGAGGAAAGAGAAGCGGGCGAGGTTGAAAAAGGAGGAGGAGGTTGGGGCTCCTGCCCAGTTTGTTGGTGTGGTGAAGGTTTTCCTTTGTTTTTGCTGGCTGATGAAGTCTTGAATGGCTGAGGCTGCGGAGACACCTTAGGAAGAGGCACAGACTGAAATACAGGAGCACTCTGATGGTCTCCACAAACAGCCTGGTTATCCATGTGGTGTTAGAAAGGCCAGCTCTGGAGAGCAGTTTGTGAGGCTTGTGCTCATTGTCAGGGGTTTATTTGGCTCTTTGATAGAGAGCAGCTTTGAAAAATTCCTTATTCCCGTCTGCTCCAGAAAATCTAGAGATCCTCCTTGGGTGTGACCTTGTAGCACGCTGCGCCTTGGCCAGAGGAGAGGCGCCAGCTCGCCAGCTACTGCTTGGGATAAAGGATGAGGATGGGCACTGCCGCCAATAGCCTGGGAATATGCAGCTCCCCGCCTAGGGTCCCATAAGGATGAGTTTGTCACAATAAATAAATAACAAGGGGATGGTGGGGGATAGAGATTAATTGGGTGGCTGTTCGACCGCCAATGGAGTCTCACCATATGGTGGACATAATCCTGCTTTGCTGATGTTGGTTTACTCACCAGGGTAAAACTGCACAAAAGCAGAACCTGGAGTCTTTGACCAAAGCTACCAGATCTGCTCATCACACAGGCTCATCTCCACTTGCCTTTGTACATGAAGTCAGGCATGGCAAAACCAGCTATTAAATCTCCCTAAATACTGTTGTTGTTTTTGTTAAACTGAGATAGAAAATACTTTGGAGAGAAATTATTTCTTGTTTTTCAAAACACCTAATGAGAAAAAGAAAGGCATGTGAAGCAAAAGCTGAGAGTGACTGGAAATATCCCCTTCTAGGTGGCTTTGGACCCACTCTACCAAGTAATTTTCTACATAATATAGCTCAAGACTTCCTAAGTGGGCACTGCCACTGCCATTGTAATGGCTGCCTTGGTGGGAGGGAGACTTTGTTATCCACAGCTCGAGAGCCTGGCCCTGTGCTTTTTACTCCTTTTAGTAACTGTGCCTCTCAAGGTAAATCATTTAACCTCTATGTGCCTCCTTCATCCCTGAATAAAGTGGGCATAGTTATGCTCACCTTTCCCACAGAGGTGTTGTAAAGCTTAGTTTAATGTTAATAAGCTGTTTTAATTTTCAGGATAAAAGGATGTTCTATAAATATACATTAGAAGTAATAATAGTTTTAATGTATGCCATTATTTTATAACAGTGCTTTTCTAGTTCTAGAATTTTTTTAGTGGTTTGAAATTATTACAGGATCAGTTTTTGTTAATTAAAGATTGACATTCGGGCAAAATTTGTTGAATTGTTCTATAAATTCAGGTCCATGTGCACTGAGCATGCCCAGAGCCGTGCTCACCTGCACTTTGGGATCATCAGGACGGCCCTTTGGCTTTTGAAACAACTCTTTGATGCATGTGCTCAGAAGTTTGATGGTTTCTAAATAGAATGGTTCAAATATTTCAAAGCACTTGAGATTCGTATAGTGTGAAGCAATTTAAAATTATTGTACTGCAATTAATTTTAAATAACTGAGCACTGCATATGTCTAGAAACCCGTACAGATCCAAATGGAAGCTCTCTAAAAATTGAAACGATTCAATAAATTTAAATCACTCTGAAGAAATGGATGTAAGTACTGTAAATCATTTTGTGAGGGGGATAAGCAAATTTTCTACAAGTGAATCTGAGGGTAGAGACTCTAATTAGATTTTTTATTTTGGGGTTTATGATGATGAAATGTAGGTTAATATATATTTCCTAGGGATATGAGGGCAGCTCTTGTTGATCCATATGGTTTCTTGTAGCTCTTACATAGGCTGCTTTTTTTTCATTTCCCAAGATTACAGAAACTTAGCAATCCAACTTTGCACATATTTTTTTTCCATTACAAATATCTTTCCCTCCAAATCTGTATAAAAAGACATGAGAAAAATATTGGTCCACAGCTAGAAATGCCAAGTGTATTTTTAAATGCAGCTAAAAAAAAAAATTCCTGCAGAATTAAAACCCTGTGCAGCATGGAAGCCCACATTTTGTGGAGCTGGGCTGCTCAATCAATATGAATTTTTATATGCCTCAATCACTGATTCAGGTACAACCTGTATCTGCAGGTACCAAAGTGGATTATTGCCTGATAGCTGTTCGTTAGCTGAGAGCATGTTCTCTGTCCTTCCTTTACAGATGTATTAGAAAGATGCTATCTCGTTGTAGGGAGGCTGCTAAAAATATTGATGCGAGACCTATTGGAAAGTAATGTCATTTCCATTGGCTCCAGCTCAGCTCCAGGAAAATCCGCGTGCCGCTTCCTCCTCCTGCCGCCACGCCGCACGGGTGCGTGCGGCTCCCTGCGCCGTGTTCCCAGCTCTAGGGTTGCAGTTCCTCCCGAGCACCAGAGCCAGAAATGAGAAATTGGTGCTACTCTTCTGACACTTCCATTTCACTGTGTCCCCAACAGCCACAGGAAAAATGGGACAGGGTGGTCCCTCCTCGTGCGAGCGCCAGGCTCTGCTGTTGGCAGGAGAGCGCTTCCTCCGGAGACGTGGCCACCTCTTGGCAAAGGGCTCCTGAGGGTCTGGCCTCTGGTGTCGAGGTGTCCCAGGGGCTCAGAGTGGGACAGAGCCCTTGGTGGCCGAGGGAGCTGCTCCGCCAGGCTACTCCTGGTCATTGTGGTCTGGGGAGGGAAATTATTTCTGGATTTTCTCCATGGCTGGTGGACTCTTCCTGGCTGGAGGAGCCACGGAAAGGGAGAGGGGCCCCTCAGCAGGGTCTTCCTTAAGGCCTTACCTTACTTTTAGACAGTTGTCATTATCTTTGTCTAAAGGTCATGGCTAAATTGAATAAAAGGAAAGCTGTGTGTTCCTGTCGATGCACAATGGCAGTATTGACTTTCGTAATCCAGTTTGCTGAGGGGTGAGAGAATTAAATTAGATATCTAAGCACAGAAATTGAGAGCCTTTGAAAACAAAGATAAGGAGACAGCCTGTATTTTCCTTTTCCTGGGAGCTCTGGGCTCAAGATTTTGCAGGTGTGTCATCTGATCCATGGCTTGCATCGATCAAAACTGTGCCAATGCATATTTAATTAGCAAGGGGACCCTGGATGCATTATGGCCATCATCCCTATATTGAATGGACTGTCAGACTTTCTGAATGCCTCCCCACCCCCCCGCTTCGTTGTTTGGGGAGCTTCTGCATTTTGTCTGAGCAGCTAAAAGTTTCTTTGTTTTTAGCTGGTGATGCATACAGCACCACTGAGGAGAATACAAACAAGTAAAGTCCTAAAGTGTTTATTTTGTCTAGGAAAAAGGGCTGAACCAATTTGAATCCTTTGGGTAACGGATTTTTGTATCTCTTGGAATTAAAAAAACACAGTCGAACGATGTTTACTTTAAGAATATTTTATTATAACAAATAAAATCTGTGCTGTGGGATTTCTTAAGGAAGCCTTTGATGACAATTTGAATTAAGTCAAAATTAACGTTTGCTACTGCAAAGGAATAAATAGAAAATGTTCCAGAAATGAATCAGTAAGCAGGAATCAAAGGCTGTAAACTGTTTTAAAAACAAACATTTAGAAGTGAATCAAATAGTTGTTTGTAATATCAAGGAACAAATATGGGAATACACAGATTCCCCACATTCTAGGCTATCACACGATAGCAGTAAATCATTTATGGGCTTGTGAGAACAAAGAAAGTTGATTTAAAATGAAACCATTTTGATAGAGCTTTAGGGTCTCGCAGCCTCTCGGTGAAGTTTCGTGTTCTTATTTCCAGCGAAGCGGGAAGTAATGGGAAATTTCTGCAGCCAAAAAAAGTTAGGCGGGGAGTTGTGGAGATCTTTGTTTGCGTCCACCTTGGTACAAAGCCGCCCCAGCAGACAGAGTGTTGCCTGATAAACAGATGTAATACACAAAGTCTGCTTACAATACCGAGCAACAGACTGTGGGCACATGTTTTGGGCTCATTCAAACTCATCAGCATAGTCTAGCTGGCTGTTTTGTTGCTAGTCTGCTTACGGGGTAGCTTAGGAGCGTCTTACTGGTGAAGTAACAAGGAGGGTTTTTTTGCCACAAAAGTTTTGTGGCAGGGGCTGATGGGAAAATCATTTGCATACATCTTGTTACAAAGGCTGACTACTTCCTGGCTTAGACAAAGTGTTGCCTGATAAACAGACTTAACACACAAATGTCTGTCTGGAATAAACAACAGCAAGCTTTGATTTACATTTCTATTATCAAAGATAATCTCTTTCCCAGTGTACAGGAATTAAGAGTCCTCGCCTTATAAAAAAAACCAAAAAAAAACAACAACAAAAAAAAAACCAGGCTGGCACCACAGGGATTTTACCACTGCAGAACCTCGTTGGGGAGCCGTGGGGATGGGGTGTACGGTGCAGGGGGTATGGAATAAAACTGGGAATCTGGTGTGGGCGTGTACGTGTGTGATGGTGAGGTGGATGATAATGAAGCACTTTGAACTCCCTATAAAAGTTAACTTGAAAGAGATGGCTGGAGTAAAATGGAGAGCCAGGCCTTCCTTTAAAGAAATCCTAGTAGCCACCAAAATCACTGTAAATAATAATTGTAGCATATATGGAGCGACCCCTATGTGTTTATATTATAATGTATAATGAAGGGAAAGTGAGTGTAAAGAAGCCCCAGTCCTGGTGCTGGTTTCTGTTTGTCAATCCCGTAAGCTCACCACATAAGACTGTATATAAAAGAGCATGATTTAGATTTTTTTTTTTTTTTAACATATATAAATCTTTGGTAGAATCCATGCCCAAAATTATAGATGAAAAATTTATTGCATGAACACAACCCAGCCATATAAATTTTTTATTACAAATAGGACTCTGAAACTTGAATAAAATATGTCAGTTTATTATACAATATTCCCCCCACCCCCAAAACATGATGTGAATGGAAAATTTAACTTGTGCACTTCTGTGGTGCTTCTGCGAGGTGCTGGGCTGGTGATGGAGGAGAGGAACCTGCTGTATTTCACTGCAGAGCAGGCTCAGCATGGGCAGTGGCAGTGCTGCCTTGCTCATCTGGCATCGCCGGTCATTTTTTTCCTGCACTACGCGGGGATCACCTTTACTGTTTCCAGGATAGATGTGTCTCCACCTGTGGTAGCTCGCGGGCTGCTCAGAGGCTCAGGTTCTGCTGGGGAGCGGCTCTACAGAGGTAAAAAATGATCCTGGCACCCATTCACTGGGTTTGCGCAGACCAGCAGACAGTAAATAGGGTCACTGCCACCCCAGCGAATCCCAGGCTGGATTCAGCCCACCCTGGAAAGCGTGGTGTATTTCTGGGAGTGCTCCACAAAGTGTCCCATCTCCCCAGTCAGGTAGCCATGGAGAGGTTTAGCACTGGGAAGGGCCATGGCACTCGAAAGAGGCTTTTTTGGTGGAGAAGTGCAACAACACTTCACCGTCTGTGTCACGGTCTACAAAAAAGAACAACATTGTCAGTCTGTTGACATTGGTCCTGTCCACGGGCCAGACTTTCCTGGGAAGGTTTTATTCTTTCCAAACAATGGAGCGCTCCCTTCCAGTGCCGCCAGCCCTGCTTCCATGCAGCCGCCGTGCAGCCCAGCTGGAGCTGTGCTCCTGCTGCAGCTGAAAAGGAAAACTGCAGACTGAAAAGTCCAGAGCTTCCGTCCTGGAGCTGGAGGTCCCTGCCTGCGTATGGTTTGGGATCAGGCAGATCTGGGGCCCGGTCGTGCTGGGGTAGCATATGCTTAAGGAACAGATCTAAGAGGAGCAGGGAATAGAAACTTGATAGAAAATGCTACTTTGAGAAACTAGCCTGTTTTGTTGTTTGGGGTTTTTTTTTTCCTTTATCCCTTCATCATAATTGATTCTTGGAAGTAGAGAGTAAAATAGCTTCAACATGTTTTTTAGCTCCTGTTTACCATGGTTATGGTTGGCACCAGATCCCCTTGAGCTTTTCTTGCCCAGGTACCTTGGGCCCAGCGCACAGACTTGCTCAAACCCCAGCTAGCTCAGGGTTAAAAATTCCAACCACTAACTTTTCTCTAACTAAAAAAAACCCCAAATAAAACCCATTGTGATATTCAAGGTTAAGCTTCCTTAAACATAAAACTAGATTCCTTGGTGATTTTTTTTTTTTTTTTTTAATCAGCAATCTTAATAGTGGTTCCTCACTATAATATTTCCAACTCCATCTGAAATCATTTAAATCCTCCCCTTAATAACATGCACTTTATTGTAATATACAGATTCTTTGGCTTCCTACCAGCCTTAGCTTAAGGCACCAATGAAACTCGTTGCCGCAGGGGGCCATGGATTCAAGAGGGGCTCGCATCTACTGTATATTTTGTTTTGTGTGTTTTCCAATGGCTCTAATTATTGCAGGTGGTAGAATTTAACTGGCAGTGTTGTTGCTAAAGAAAATAGGCATAAAGTGTATACTGTTTTGCAGAGTGGCTATCAAATATATAGAAAAGAGAAAATCAAATGAATTGTTAAACTGCTCTATAGTAAGTGATTTTATTGATTTAATGCAAATGCTTATGAAAACGATCTTCCATTTATATCTATTATGTATGGGCAAAAATTAATTTATTCCTCCGGTCACCTGTTTGGCTAACTGACTCAGCAGGACAGACATTCCCCCTCCTGTTGTAGCCGAGCCCAGAAAACACTAAACGTTCAGAAAACTGGAATTTGAAAGTTTCCATGTGCAAAACAACAAAAAAGCCCCGACAGGAGTTAGTGCCAACTGCTGAAAAAGCAGAGAGCGAGCAGTGGAGGCTGAGCAAGACTCCCTCGTCCTAGGCAAGACTGTAAAACACAACGGCTCTGATTTTGCCAATCCCTTAACCATGTGGCGGCACATTTATATGTGCCGGATCATCTGCGGCATCTGAATAAAATCAGGGAAGCAAAATTCTGCATATAAACATTTTGGCTAAGTGCCTTAACTCAGTCTTCTTATCTGGGGTTTCCACAAGATGCCACCTTGCATAACAATGCTGAGCACACGCTTGCCCAGTCCATGTTTTCAGTAGCCTCCCGTGATCCCCACCGCAGGATTGAGTGGCTTTAATTCTACCTCATCCTGCATTTTAGTGCCCTGTGCCTCTTCATGAAGAATACTGCTTTAAAGCTGTGTTGTCTTTTCCGTGGAAATTAATACTTAATTTTAGCAGAAGGGGCGGGTTGCAGGGAAGCAGAACTAGGAAAAACGCTGTCGCCGGAGCCAAGGTGATAAAAGGAGAAAGTTAAAGATTCAGTGTGCAAACAAATGTCCTACGGCCAGTGGAGCCCCTCTTGTGCCACTAGCCTTGGTGTTGGAAAAACAGCACTCAGCGCAGACAAAAGTACTTTGTTTGTTTCTCCCAAGCCAGGAGCAGCTCGGGCTGCGTGTGCTGCCCACCGGCTGCAGGGCTGTGCTGGAGCCAAGGTGCCAGCGCCGAGCCCGGCTCCCGCGGCTGCCGCCGCGGCCTTCTCGCCGCCTGCCCAGGTTGTTTCAAATTTTAGAAAGGGAAACATGCTCCCAGTCGCACATTTCAGCAGGAACTTCTCCAAATCTATAAATTTTTGTGGAATTCCGAGCCTACTTGAAACATAAAGCCCAAACTCTGACTGAGCCATGGCTGGCTGGAGGGAAAGACAAACCTAAAAAATAAGCAAAAGCCTAATGCCCGCCCTGTAAAATGAAATCCGTTGAATGTTGACTTTGAATGTTAACTAAATATTTTACATTCCTAATATTTTACCTTTGTGTCTACCTTTGTGGTATCGGAAACATGAAACTTCTTGCCAAAATCGAGTCTCCAGAATACAACAGCACTGTGCATGTTACCCCATAGTGTATCTGCTAGCACTGCTTCCAGCTTCGGGGAGAGAGAATTCAGAAGATCGGTATTTAAAACAAAATTGCAAAAGTGAGGATTTTTTTTTTTTTTCCCTGAGGTTCATTGGCAAAATTATTAAAAATAATAAATACAAAAGAGAGGAAAAGGATTCTGGGGCACACTGGGTATATATCAGTTTTTAGGGGAATTTCATTGATTTTAAATAGAAGTATCATGACTGAAGCTTTCTTTGCTAAATATTTTGAGTGTTTGTATTCTGATATTTATTAAATTTGGTTTTGTGAGTGCTTTTTTTTACTTGTAGTTTTTAATTTATACAAGATTGTCCTCTAAGCTTCTGAATGATACCTAAAGCAGACAGTCAGCAGGTAAAAAAAAAAATTTGAATATTTAAAATAGGCATTTTCTTTATAGTGCTCTGCGGTAATTAAAATCTTCATTTGCTTAAAAGCAAGGAACCTTTTTAAAGCAATAAATTAGCATTGCTTGACCCAAGGTCACTAGTAGTACTGCTTCTTCCAGCACTATTAATACCTCAAAGAAAAAGAAGGGGTGGTGTTATGACTCTGTTGCAATAGAAGTAAGATTTTCAATTTAATCACAGTTAAGTGTCGTGACCTTTTGATCTTGCATTGACTTCTCACTGAAATGTGGTCGAATTTCAGACAGCTAATTCCAAACTCTGCAAAGTCAAGGTGAAGTCAGAAAATAGGTTTGCCACGATGAGGGGTGGTTTTGAGGCAGTAGCAAGTGGTTTCATCACCTAAGTTTTGTTTCACAGCAAAAACTTTTTCTATGGGATCAATAAATTACAGAATAATTTCTGGGGAAAGGAAAAAAAAATTGTATTAATTGCAAAACCCAGTAATTTGGGGGATTTTTTTAAAAAATATTTTTTCCCACAGGTAAAGGGACCTTTTTTTCCTAGTTCATAGTGACAGAAATAATTAAGAAGGAAAACACTATTTGACTAAAGCTTCTACTAAGAATAATTTTTGGACCAAAGAGTGATCATCTTCACATAAAGTAGAGTTAATAACATGTAAAAAATGCAAAACACTCGTATTTACACATACCCATTTATAGGTCATTTTATTATTTTAGGCAAATAAATTGTGCTCATTGGAGAGCGTTAGCTGGGAGTTTGTAGGATTATTTACACAAGTTCTAAAGCAGGTCATCCACTATCTGGTCTCACTTATCCCACTGCAAATCACCACCAGCACATTTTAGGGATCTCGTAGTGCTGTAACCACTGCGAAAGTACGCCAGAAAATCAGCTCTTCCCTCAGTCTTGCAGATCTTGTTCCAGAAATGTGTAGCCAACAATCTCCACGACTATGTAGGGTTGCTTAGTTACCTTTCTATGCCTGCTTGGAGATATGTTTTGAGACTTTACTATGTGTTGGAGTAAGGCTCTGGTTTGTATACAACATAGAGGCTGCATTATAAAAAACATGTAGGAGAGTCGTTTAAATATGCCTTCTTTAAAAAGAAGGATTCTCAAAGCTTAATTTATGCCAACACACACCCCAAGCACTCTGTGCAGTGCCGTAAACAAGATTCCCTTTTTTTTTTTTTTTTGGTGTTTTTGGTTTTTTGGTTTTTTTTTGTTTGCTAGCAAACATATTACCTAGGCACGGGACTTTTACATTATCATGTCCTAGTGCAACCAACACTCCTGTCCTCAGTTTGTACTCTCAGCCTTTTGAGGAAGTCTGGCGCCTCTGATCTATTTTCCACAGCAGACCCTGTAATTTTTGGCTGTATTTTATGTTTTTCAGATTCAAGTCAATCTGAAAGTCCCAGCCAGCCAAGTGAAGCTGATATTAAGGACCAGCCAGAAAATGGTAAGTTCTTACCTGCTGCTCCTGCTTTGGGATATTAAAACAGCCCATATTTATAAAGATTTTTTTTTTCCCCCATGTCTAATATAAAAAGATGATCCAGAATAATTGACATGGGAAGGCTACAAAGAGGTTGTGCACTCTCCTCATAGTTAAAATGCTACTGTTTCACTAATCTAAGGTAGCATTTGTTTCTCCAGTTCTGGAGAGAGACTTTTTTTTTTCCCCCTTTAAAAATAATTTTAATTAGGGAGATGCCATTAAAGAGCCTGCTGTATGCAACCCTTATCCTTATTCCTCCATAGCAAAGGCTTTAAGTCCCTGGGCCTTGAGTCATGACCTTCAGGGGAGTAGATACTGCAGGAAAACAGATCAGGGAGGCTCAGCTACAGCTCCTTGGTGCTTCTCTCCGTGTTCTGAAGAGGCAGTGGCTGGAGTGGAAGCAGCAGCAGGGCTGGGACTTTTGGGAGAACTCATATTCCTTGGACCAGGACAGATTCAAAGTAGAAGCAAGAGCTTTTACTGAACCAATGGCTTGCTTTGTAAAGCAGCCTGGAAAAAAAAAATCATTCAATAATAGTGGATTTCTGTAGGGACTGTACGTGAAAGGATGAATATGTGTGTAATGGAACAGCTTCTCTTCCTTTCTGTGTTTAGCTAAGGTAGACCTCAACAATTTTTGTTGGCCCATTGGCAACTGAGTTTTGTTTCACTACTTATATGTAGGGCTTAGAATGTCTCCCAAAGTGAAAGGGATGATTATTATTGACAGTTTTTCTTGACTTTTTGGTCCATAACCAGATTTTTTTTTGTAAGACCTAAATGTAGATTTGGTTATCCACTGTACTTGGGGTCTACTCTGCATACACAGAAAAGAATTTGTGCAAAGGGTTTATGCCTCTGAAACCCTGTCACCATTTCTGGGATGTGTAAATCCATGTAGAAATACAGTCTCTGTAATAATGCATGTGTGATTTCCCTTTCACAGAGCTTTGCCTTAAACCCCTACAGCTGTGTGTGTGTTCAGTGAGCGTTTTGGGGGCTTCATTAGCAGCCAAACAAGCTGCAAGGGACAGTGAAGCTGAGGGGCTACCTTCACATCCGGACTGCTTTGGGGTTAGGGTTTAAACAGGGGATAATACTAAGGGAAGAAGAAGAGGTTTAGGTAAATAAAAACCTTTAAACTACCAGCATGAGATACAGGACCTAGAACATAGAGCTCATTGGACTGGTGAGATTTTGGCTTCGGGGTCTCCTGTATTTTCCTCCCATTAGATATGAAAGGTTTCATATTTTGATAGATTTTGTGCTGTTCATCTCTAAACATACCGTCTTAAAACATTGCTGTTGTTTCTGAAAGACAGCGCCTAATTTCCCTTATCAATCCTGTTCACAGAAATTCTAATTTGTAGCCAAAGGATTGCAAGGTTAAGAGAAGAACTGACTAAACTGTGATTTTTGTTCTGCCAATTCTGCTATTTTTTTTTTTTATGGGGAATATGTTGCCTCTGTTTATTAAATCATATTTTAATTTAGAATGTATTAGGCACCAAGCATGTTATTATTTTGTGTTTAGATACTATGCTTTCGCAGCTATTAAAGCACAGTTCTTCTTACCCTGCAGTTTCTTAGTCTTTAACAAAGCTTGCTACTCAACAACTGCCCCGAAAAGCAGCAATGTCAGTGTTTAATAATGTAGAATCTCTAAGAGCCTAGTGAAATGAAATATCTCTGATTTGGAGCCTGACTCTTCTTTGTAAAACAATCTTTTAGTGAATTCTTGGAACTTTGCTGGTGACCTGCAAAAGGTACTTTTTTTTTTTTTTTTTTTAAATTTTTTAAAATAAACAGGAAAAGGATTTTTCTTTTTTTTTCTTTTTTCTCACTTTTACTAAAGGGTATTTTTCCCCACCACAGCGGCAGCCTCCTCACTGGTTCTGCACCTTTTGCAGTGCGTGTGTGGGAGATTTTCTAACCCAGAGTGTTGGCCCTGAAGTGCTCGTTCCCCCCAGGCAGGCGCTGAGCTCATTCCCAGCACACACAGCCCCCAGCTCCGGGGTACCCGGCGTAGATCAACACAGATCTGCAGCTCTTATCTCCTGAACGTGAGGATGAAAGCAAAACTGCAGGCTTTAGAAAATGAAAAACTGCACGCACAGAAACGGACACAATAAATCATATTAACTGCGGTGTTCTACACTTGCTGTAGACCCACTTCCACCGGGCCTGATCCAAACCCCTCTGGAGTCAATGGGAGGCTCATAATTGATTTTACTGAGAGTGGGAATGAGCCCACACAGAGAGGAATTTTAAATATATATATATATATGTATGTATGTTTGGGTTTTTTTTAATCGAAGAAAAAATAGAATCATGAATAATCTCATTCCCACTGATGCCAACAGTGGAGTGACCAGATTGAGGGCAGGTTTGGAAGCATTTCTGCATGTGTTTCTGGAAGGCACAAAGAACTGTACCGATTCAGTGCTGCCTTTTCCATGCTTGCATTCCTTCATTTTAAAAAAATAAATCTTTAAAGGCCTTGTGAGGGTTATACAGCCTCTCTACTTGCCTGTTAATATCCTTTCTGTTCCACTCCATAAATTCTAGAGCTATTTATTATACACATATATTTTGCATACCTTGAGTAATGTAGGTTCAGAAGGGTCAACTATATGGCCCTGAAAAAGAAGGCCTCCTACTACAGATTTTAATTTATCATTCTAAATTGTATGTGTTGTTTTGCAAGGCCTATATGTCTAACCTTCATTGAAGTGAAGTTCATGGGAAAAAAGGCTTCTCTCTTTTAGAGCCACTCCTGTTTTATAATAGTGGGATTTGCTGATGCATTTTCTGGAGCAGAATCGTCACAGACGGGGAAGATGGTGACATCTTCTGATCTCAGTGGTGGCTTCCACACCAGCTCTGGCCTTTCCCTCAGCCTTCATTAAGCCAGAATAGTTTTTAGGCAGTCATCCAGTCACCACTGCAAATATTTAACAGAAATATTCAGCATTTAATTATTTCTAAAGAGAGAGATGCAGCTTGATGGCCATGAAAAGCAAACATGCAGGCGAGACAGGGCTCATTGGTGCATGGATGGTCCAGGGTCCAGATGTTTTGTGCTGGAGCTGGGGGTAAAATTAACACAGGGTGTGCACAGTGCTGCTCTGTCACCATGGGAAACAGCTTTTTGGGGGGAGGCAGAAAATCCAGAATTCCTCTGTTTGTTATATGGGTGAGGAAATTTGCAGGAGGGATAATGAAAGAGGCCAGCAACTTCATCTGAAAGGCAGGAGCATGTTTCGATGCCCTGATATTTTGCTCAAACGAGGGATTTTTTTCTCACCAGCTGGGTGGAACACCCATGTGGAAAATTCCCCACTTTTGTAGTTGCCTAATGGTATGTAAAAGCTTCATTTCAGTTGGCACCGCAAAGTGATTTTGCAATTCACCCAATCAAAATAAAAAAAAAAAGGTTATTGATTTTAAAAGCTTGTTAAATGCACTGGTTTGGTGTTGTGTTTTATAAACAAACTAGTTTTCAGTGAAGTCAGGATGACAAAATGGGTAGTCTGATGTAGTGAAGTGACCACATGCCTGGGGATCAGGAACAACTGAATTCCCAGCTCAGCACTGCTGTGGACTCTCTCTCAGGCTTTTATTCTCAGTTTCAGTCGTGGAAACAGCTATCAGCTAGATTTTCTTTTTGTAAGTAGGATTATTTTAAACTTTTGTAGGAAAACCTTTTGGTCTTTTTGTCTGCAAAGTGGGGATATTTGTGATTCTGGCTTTCAGAAAATATTAAAAGTGGGACCCTACTCTGCTCCATCAGGAGTTTAACCCTGGAGAAAGGCAGGGAGGATGTCGCACAGAGTGGTTAATAACCGTGGCACAGAGCTGTGCTGCTGCTGTCAGTAAATGGATGTCAGGCAATGTTTGTGTTTGATGTGGTGGCACTGGTGAATTAATAAGTGCAGCGTAAAGGTGCACACAAGGTGTGCTGTGCAAAAGCAGGAGAATGCTGTGTCATTTCTGACAGGCTGCTCGTGCCTCTCGAGCGGGGCGGGGCTGTGATTTGGTGGCTGCTCAGAGTTGGTAGCACAGCACTTTAATTGTAGATGAGCGAATTCTTTTTAAAGAAGTTGGTAAATTCTCCCATTTCAAGTGAGCAGGGCAGCATTCATTATTACAGCTGATTACAAACGTGTGCCAAATCCATTGCCAAACAATTTCTGTGGAGGGAGAGGCATCTTTCTAAAAAATAAAAATGTGTAATGCCCAAACCAAATGCTTTTTAGCTTTAATGCCGTCTCACTGAGCTGCAAGTACCTTAACAGCACTGCAGGAAATGAAAGGCACATTGTTCATTGAAACATTAAAAAAAAAAAAAGAAAGAGAAGAGAAAAACAATGATGCACCGTAACTTGCAGAACTCGTTTTTCAGCCCTGAAGTAATTACACTGGACTTGTAAATATCATCTGTGAATTCTTTGCTTAAGTAGGGTTGGACTTGAGTATTAAACCTGAAAAAAATGTTTAAGTATATGCTTACTTTTCCATGCCTAAAAACAGAAAGGAAGAAATTCTGGTCTTTGAGCTGTGGGGGAAAGAGAAGGCCACAGTGGGAACAAATGCAGAGAAGTTTCTGCTTCTTCTCCAGGCAAAGCTGGTCACGGAAGGCATGAAACAGCTTTGGCTGCAAGGGAGCAGGGGATTATATGTGGGAAGACCCCTCTGCCTTAACTAACAGGCTGCAGAGTCCAGTCCCTCTGTGAATGCTTTCCTTCTGGTCCCAAATTTGGCGTTCCATGCAGTGGGATAGCTTTGGCCAGTGGAAGTGGTGCCTGCCTGATCCCAGGCTTGGGCACTCTTCTCAGACTCAAGAGTTCACCCTTCAAACTCTCCTCCCAAGCAGAGAACAAGTAACTGCTCTTTGTGGTTGTCCCCATCACTCAGGCACATTGCAGGTTAAATGGGAGCTGACAGACATCCAGGTCCTTCCACAGCCAAATTTTTAACAAGTGGAAATGTTCTGCCTTCCAAGGCCATCCCTTATGCTCAGGCCATGCCTGACCTCTCGTCTCCACTGCTTCAGGTGGAGTCCAGCTGCCTCACAGGCTTCCAGAGCAGTGACAGAGCTTGATGCCAACTCACCAAGGAGGTGCTGGAGGTGTCTGGAGGTTCCTTTGTCCTTGGATAAGCCCCTCAGCTCCCACCTGAGGAGTGCAAGGACACGAGCAGTTCTCTGAACACACAATGCTGAAACTGGTGCTGTTAGAAAATACGTGGTCTCAGATGACTAACATTCCTGAAACACCTCATTTTCAGGAGATAACTGAGCCTTGCAGAGAAAGTTTTCTATCAGTTACAGCTGCAAAGGCAGTAATACAGTAACGGCAGCTTTTATTAATGTTCTTGTTCATGGGATTATTTGCATCAGAATCTTATAAATGCAAGAAGACTCTCCTCTCTTGTTTACAAAGCCACGCTGAGGAGTTATCACAGCCTGAGGGACTAATCTAAAATTAACTTTCTTCAGAAAAAGCTTTTAAAAAAAAAACCCTTAGCATTTCCAATAAGGAATCTCATCGCTGGCGCTGAAGTCAGAGCTCCTGGTGATGTCAGCTTGTTTGCACCTTTGTAACTTGCCAGGACCAAATTCTGAACAGATTTGCACCCTTATGGATCACGTTGTCTGATGACTGGGAACAGCAGTGGGGAAATTTGTCCAGGCTTGGAAGCTGTGGCCGAGTCAGGGAGTACTGGTGGGGTTGGTCTCTTCTGGCTTCCCTGGGACTGGGCAGGACAGGCTGTCGACTCTAACAGAACCCATCAGCCAAGAAAAGTCTGCTGAGGTCCAACCTGTGTTTCATCACCCCCTGAGAGTGCCTGTAGGCAGCTCTGAGAGCCAGCGTTTCCCAAGGAAACAAAAGCAGATATGTCTGGTTATAAATTTAGCTTATGTGTGATATAGTCTTGCATTTCTCTCATCTTATTTCATTACATTACATTCCCAAAAAGAACTAGAAATACAGTATTTCAATCATAATAATTTAGAATTGAAACTTTGCAGCATCCAGGTGTGTTTCCCATCCAGATTTATGGCTGTCATGAAGAATCATCTGAATAATTAGGAAAGAAAACACCGTTTTTCCCTATATTACCATATCCTCTTTTGAGTCCAGACTGCGAGGCACAGTTACACCATTCCCAGGATTTAGTGGGTCCTCTGGTAGGCTGAGGATTTAGCCTGCTTATCAGTGGCTGGCACTCTCTTGGGGGAATCCAGTGATGGCAAATGGCACTGACTGTCAGTCAGGCGAGAAACGGGAACGTCAGTGGGGTCAGTTGTGCAGCCACTGCTGGGGATGGCTGGAGACCCTTCTCATCAGTGACCTGCAGTGCTTGAGGCTTGGGGATTGACAGAGGGCTTCAGTTTTCGCTGCTGCTAACCATTAACCTTCACAAGCAAAGCATTCCCACAAAAATTCATCCACGGCAAGTATGACAGGAAATATTCAAAGCATGAAATGAATGCTTATAGCATGACAAAGCAGTGCTTGAAAGACATGAAACGTTCATTACACTTGGAGTGGCTGAACGCTGCAAAGGAGAGGAGAAATAAAAATGTGGCTCGAGTATATATTTTTATTTCTCCATGTGTGTACAGAAAAAAGGCAATGAACCTTTCCAATGGATAAGGTGCATAAATACAGCTGCGATTATTCTAAGTCGTTTCAAAAATATATTTTTATTCTGCGGCTCCATTCCATTCCTTCCCATGAATTCTTTATCCACGAGATAACAGCAAGGGCCATCTAGAGGGCAGCTTGGAAATGGGATGGCCAGGAGCAGCCTCTTAGGGAACTCCTGAGCTTCCCTCTGCAGGGTCAAGGATTTTCTTTGTCCTGAGGGCACCTCAGTGCCAGGTCACTGCCCCCTCCTCTGTGGCAGCACTGGGATGGGCAGGCAGCCATGGCACCCCCTGCTACCCATGTCCCATGTTCCAGGATCCTGGACAGGGCAGCTGGAGCTGTGAGCAGCCTCCAGCTTTCCCTACAACTGTTTCTAATGTCTGTCTTCTTGAGAGAGTTGCTGTTTAATTAACAGCTGAGAGCTGGGTTGCGTCAGAGTAATTGCGGCCGCCGGAGCGGACCACAGGCTGAAGGATGCTTTGAAACACCACCCTGCCCACCACGAAGCTGGGCACTTAGGGAAAGGAGTTTATTTGTGGTATGGGCATCGTTTAATTTCTGTTGAGTGGAGAGGGGAGTTTATTAGTGGAAAGAGGATGTGGTGCCAAGGCCTGACTTGCAAAACAAAACCCCAAACCTTTCTATTTGTCTTTCTATGTAAAAATTCCCTAATGCTCGGTAATGTAAGACAAAGGGAAAATTTTACTTGCAGGAGAATTGCCTTCCACAATAACTAAGAAAAAAACCACAAAACGCCCACACCAGAGCAACATGATCCAAAATGTGAACTTTTTACGCCTCCCCAACCTTCTAGGTTAGGCTTCCAACCAAGTGATCTTTTATTATCAACATGATATATACCCTTGACATAATTTGGCGCAGTAAAGCTTCCTCTGCTGAACTTGTGATTTCATTTACTAGATCTGATGAAAGTTCTGTGAACCACGGTAAAATGTGATAATTAGTAGTTTAATTCTTTTAGGGTGTGCGTATTAATTGAAAAGGCTTGAACTATAAATACAGGGCCTGTGGATAAAAGCCCCCTCTGAAATCAGTCACTTATCCGAAGTACTCATTACTCCACATCTATTTAGGTGGTGTCTCTTTGTGGCAGTGTGGCAGTGAGTGGGAACCCTCCACTCAGAGATCACAGCAGCGAAACCCAGGCTGGCTCACCGCTGCTCTCCTGCCATCGGAAGTGCTCCCTGGCCAGAATTTTGCCCTCTGTGGTCAAACCACTGGAAGTTAAAAATGTGTGCTGGGAGCTGTGCTGTGCAGGCGAGCTGGGGAGGTGCTGGCTCCCTTCCTGCAGAAGTCGGAGGGGAAGAAGGCTTGAGGTGGAGGCAGTGGCAGCAGCATCTGTGTGCGTGGGTGTCTTTCTGTTTTCCAATGAGTCCACCCAAGGGCATCAGAGATTCCCTGTGACCCCAGCCCCAGCCAGTCTGGCACTTCTTAGCAAGCCATACGTTCCTCCTACTTACACACTTATCCTTCACTGTGCCTGAACTACCAGCACCTAAACTTCTGTGGCTTCAGCCAGAGCTTGGTCCATCCGGGCAGGAATGTCCAAGTGTAGATAAGGGATTGCACTTTCCCGCTCACACTCGGGTGTTCTTTTTCTCTGACTTCCTGACCAGTGCAAGAGGTGTTCTGTTGACTCCATACCTTTCCAAATATATCTACACACTATGAAAAGGTCTGTCGTTTTTTCACATCTTCCTCTGGTTTCTGCCTGTATGAATCTTGTGGTTTTACAGGTACAAGGTGGTTTTCTTTCAAATGGATCCAAACCTTCATACTCATACTTGGTTTGCACACTCAGAAAAAACCTGTTTGTCTGCCTGTATTGTAGATTCATGGGTTAATCAGGTGCTTTCCAAGTCGCCTTAATTTGTAAACCTGGAGTTGTGTACACCAGCAGGGAGGTGCATGTGAAGGGCAACACACAGCTCCTGAAAGCAGCATACTGGACTGTAGCTGTTGTCAGGGAGGGCACTTTAGTGAGAGCAGGCTCCCAGAAAAGGCCTCATCACTTCCATAGATAATTAGATACTATTTGTTAATGGCAGGTACTACTTTTTAATTGCAGAAGTTGCTAGCTAGGAACTGGAAAGAAACTTGGGGAACTCTCGTAGAGTTGTGAGAATAAAATCCCCTCTGAAGCCTGGCTCTGGTGTGACTGAAATGGAAAAGTACCAGATCTGTTTCTTGGAAAGTGAGAAGGAGACTTTTATTTGCAATGGTCCCCAAATATTTTCCCAGGAGCCAAGGAAGTGAGCATGGCAAAAGGGGCAGGAGGAAGGTGAGGCGAGTGAGCCACACTTGTTAACACACTCCTTTAACTCTGCTGTTGTTATCTGGCACAAGAAAGGGCGCCGCAAGTTGTTTACAGCAGTTTGTGTTGTTCGTTTCTGCTCCTTTTTTCAGGGCCCTATCTTCACTTGTACAACTTTTTTTCTGGGCTGTGATAGTGTCCAGATAGATTTTGGCGGTGGGGTGGTAGGAAGGTGCCAGTTGATTAAATGTGCTGCTTACTATGTGCATTTCATGTCTGCTGTCTTAACATTTTTTTGTTAACCACTGTTGCAACTGAAGAAAATGCTGAAGTTTGACAGTTGGGAGTGACTGCTGAGAATGTGCTGTAAACTATATCATCCCTCTGCCTTCTCCCTTTCTCCCCCTCCTGCTGGAACCAAATGATTTATAAAATGCCTTCACATTCTTGAGTGAGCTCACACTATCACCTCCAGGCACTGCACTGAGGAGTCTTAGGAGTGGATGGGAAGCACAGATCTGATAGCTGGTATTTTTCTCTGAAAGAAAAAAAAAAAAAAGGGCTGATTAAATTTAAAGGAGAAAAGTTTCCTGCTGTGCCCCAGAGTAAATCTGTAGTCACTGAAGCACTTTCTAGTAAACAAGAGATGTGCGTGGTTACAGTGGGGTTTTATTATTACCCATTGCCATTGTTTTCCATTTTCATAAGATTCAATTAATGCAATCATTTTAGAGTGTCTCTAATCATTACCTCCCGCCCTCCCTCACTTGCACTTGAAGCAAGGGGATCTGCTGCAAGCCACACTCTGGGATGAGGAGCTGGCACCTCGCTCCCGTCCCTGGTGAGGGGAGGCACAAGGAAGTGATAGGGCTGCTCCAGAGTATCCGAATAGTTCTCTTCTCTCTATCTGGCCTGTGCAGGACATATGGCCAGCACCCTAACCGTGTCTGTGGTGTGCCCTCCCATGGGGCCACCATGGCACCCCAGAAGTCCCCCTGCCCTAGCCAGGTGCAGGGGTGTCAACACCAGCTCTCAGCCCACGGTGGGCCAAACCCCTTCCTGGTATTTCTTCTCCCGGAATCATAAGGGAGGGATGCTGCTTATGTAGCTGTACCACTCTCACTCTCAGAGAATCCAGACCTCTGTCCCTGTTATTTTTCTGCTTTAATTCCTTACTCTTAAGATTTTATCTGTAACAGAAGGCTCTTTGACAGCTGCATCTCCATTTGAAAACCTGCTGGTGTTTGGGGGGTGTCCCCACCTGACCAGCTTTGCACTGCAGACCTCCTGCAATTTTCCCACATGTTAGACCTCAAAGTCCTGATTTTCAGAATCGGGGAATTCGCATTCAGGAAGTTTCCAGCAGCAGAATGCAGTGAGCTGGCCATGTCCCCCACGCCATACAGAGGGGAGCCAATTTTATCGTACAGCCAAGCATGCCAGAGCTGGAGCTGCAGGAGGAAGGGAAGAGGTGAGAAGCAGGAGAGGGTGGACAGCAGCTTGACAGACTGAGGTGGCTGTGGTTTTGAGGCAGGAGGGGATCCCCACAGATTTTTGTGAGGGAAGGCTTAGAGCAGTGGTTGGGTAGTGGCCCACGGCTCCATTTAAATCAATAACAAAGTGGGCTAGAAAGGATGTGACAACCCAAGCAAGCAGCTGAGGAACGAGGCAGCCCAGTATTAGTGAACCCAGATTTCTGTCTGCCATGGCCATGAAGGATGGATTTGCAGTAGGACTGGGAGCCGTCCACTGTTAGGAGAAGGAAATAAAGATCATCCCATGTACAATATAAATGTAAGCTGTTATTACTACTATTGCTATGTCAGCCGTAAACTGTTCCCACGAGAACAGAGATGCAGCATCATTGAAAAAGAATGTCTTACTGTGAAGTGGGCAGCAGAAACACTGTGGCATTATCTGCCGGGCAGTGAATTTACCTTGGTGACAGATCATTATTCCCTCCTGCAAACGAACCGGATGAAGGGCAGGAACACAAGGATAACTCAGCAGCTCTTGGATTTTACAGGCTTCTGAACTCAAAAAAACAAACAAACAAAAAGTAGCCAGATAAAACTGTAAGGATGGAGAATGTCAAGAGAGATTGCTTGGGGCAAGGAATGGAGAGGAAAGCAAATTTTCTTCCAGATTTATGCTGATGTGATACGTGGACTAAGAAGACTTGGATTTCACCCCATCTAACATTAGGCATTAAAACAAGACACCAGTGATGAACCTAAAATCCTCACTGTCCCTCTGTAATCAGTGGAGATACCAGGTCTTTTGAGAATGAATCTCTCTCTCTGTTGAACCTCAGGGAGCTTTAAAACCAAGATGTTTCAGTCTAACACTGTAATTGCTCCAGCCCTGAGATTCTGCTGCTGGAGGAAGTCACCCATCCCTCTCCCACTCATCCTGACAAGCCAGAATAGACAGAGTTGAGACAGAGTTGCTCAAGAGCAAAGGTGGATCTAGCAGGGCATGTGGATTTGGCTGAATGATTTCTTCATCATTAGAAGAGTGGACAGTGTATCTACTGCCCACGCGTACTTTTTCCCTTTCTGTTTTTCTTTTGAATGCTACAGAATGGGAGTTTCTTAGATAAATTATCATTTTTGATAAGTATTCGTGTGCTCAGTGGAGGAATGTGTCTAGGGATGGGCACACTGGCAGCGAGAATTTCCTCCTCAGCTCTTCCAGTGAAGTTTTGTTCTAAACTGCCCAAATGAGGCCGTTATTCGAAAGTTAAAATGTTCTGTTCCAGTTCTTGTTTTCATTCTTTCATGTGTCTGGGGACTAAACTTCTGTGAAAACGAGCCCATTCTCACAGGATGCCTTGCCTAATTTTGCAGACAAGAGAGGTTCAGCTATTCCAATTACGATGAGATAAGAATCTGAAATGTTTGGGATCCCATCCATCCTGAGTTGAACTCTAACTTTTCCAAAATCCATCCATCATTATTTTTCCCTTTATTTCTGCATTTCAGTAATGCAAGCAAAGGAGGAACAGAGAAGAAATGAATGATTATGCATCATAAACCATAATAGATGGGCTTTGTTTTTACCTGAGTTGCTTTACTTTGATGTAGAGCTCCCTGCCAGTGGAATTCCTTTTCCTTTTTCATTTTTCCCTGCCAACTTGAAAGTCAGTCAGAGTACAAACTGTCCCAGGCCAGACTGCTAGCCATGGCCCAAAATATGAAGTCCTGGCTGCTGTGGTATCTTCAGATTGTCTTAAATACATGAGGATAGGGCAGTCCATCCCAGTGCCATGTTTCTGCATCCCTGGGTATTGCACTGTGCCATGCACACTGACTGCTGGGACGGGTTAGAGGCTCTAGAGAGGCAAATCTTCTGCCACAGGAAGGGAGTGAAAAGGCTTAGCTTCCCAGCCCAGCTTCCAGCAACAGATTCATCTCAGGTCCTCACTGGTACCCCAAGAGCATGTCCGAGTTGCTGCAGGCACCCTCCTGGGATGAGACATCCCACCAACATCATCCCAATTCCCTGAGCACCTCCCCTGGAACACCCAATCTGCCACACACGGGATAAGCACTTCAAATCAGTTAAGGATGAACAAGGTCCCTCTCTGCCTCCTCTGTTTACTGTGTTAATGTTGAATCCCTCACAATGAGTGAACTCCGAGGCCCCCTTTGGGCTACAGCTTGAGCAGATTACACGAGAAAAATAAACTTGGTCCGTGTTCTGGCCTGACCTTGGCCTGAACCTGAGAAAGTGAATGCCTCTATCACACCACCATGTGTCTGTAGAAGTACAGTAAACACAAACAGGGGTCATTGGCCCTCTCTGGCCTGCAGTCCCAGGCCAGGAGTCTGGAGTTTTGGGCTGTCCGCCCAAGTACTTGTTAATAAATGTCCATTCTTAGTCCGTAAAGGAATGTAGACAGGGCATCCTGCCCTACAAAACATAAACTTAGAATGAAACGGAAAGAGAGTCTCAGTCATCGTGCAGACCTCTGCTGCTGGTTTCCACATCCAGCAGTCTCTTCCCACTAGATTTATGTTGCTAGTTTGGGACTTGGCTGGGGACTTGCCCACTAATACACTGGGTGTTCTCCACCGCTGTCTGAAAGCGTAGTTGCCTGCTTAACCCTGAGTGCAGCAGAGCTTGGGAAGTCAGTCAGTCAGTCTGTGGGGCTTCCTCCTCAGTGCTTGGGGAGGCAGAGACCTGGCAGAGCCTGGGGTATGAGCCTGGGTCACCCAGGGACGGGGTTATGTTGCTTCCAGGGGTGTGCAGTACTTTGCCCATGCACCTTCACTCTGCCAGTGGAGTCAGTCAGAGGCAGACGAGTGCATGACATGACATAACTAGTGACAAATCTCTTTCCTCCCCAGCCACAAGAATAACTAACGTGTAAAGTGTGTTAAAATAACTAATGTGTAACCAGAAGTCAGCCTATTTGGGACTAAAAGCTATCAGAGTTAGTTCTGTGCAAAGAACAGAGGAGTAAGAGACTCCTGGAGAGAAAACTCCAAGAACTCAATTGAAAGGACAACAGGTAAATACACAATATCCATGGAGTTTACTGTGAATTACAGTTTGCTCACCAGTAGTGTCAGCTGAGAAGGTGTAAGAAGTAGCTCTGAAGGGAAAGTCATGGGGAAAGGTGGAGCTGGCTGATCCTTGTGACTCAGCTTCCATGCCCAGCTTTCTTACTTTGGCATCACATTTGTACAGTCTAATCTTGAGCAGGTATTTCTACAGCTTCCATTATCGTGGTGTCCTGCCACAGCCTTTTAGAAGTGCTGTGGTGTGAAGAGAGGGGAGTGCCAGGAAGGGAGGATGAGAGGAACCACCTGATGAAGTCGCTGGGGTTTGTGTCCTTATCACCCAGCAAAGTGGGGCAGGGAAGCTTCCCTCACCTGACCCTGTCCCCACCAGCTCCTCCTGGACTCTGGGCTTTCCTAGAGAATCCTGCCATATTATCTGGACACATGGATTATTCCTATAACTATAAACTAACATGCACATTAAAAAATGCCTGATACTCTTTTTATAGCCCCCTAAATCTGTGTCCACAGGACTTCAGACTCCCTTGGTCCAGCCCCAAGCATGTCCGAAGGGTAACCTTGGAGGGTGCTGAGGGAGGGTTTTATAGATCCTAAAATAATTACAGCATCGCTGAGTGCAGTTGTATAATTTCTTGGCAATATATTAATTAAAATGAGATATTCACACACAATGCTTATTTAAACTTCAGACTTTTTGAAAGAATCTGCATACTTCTAGTAACTGTGTATCACAGCTTTATTAAGGATCATGTTTTTCATGCAGATCGAGTTCTTGAGCTCTGTTATCAACATAAATGAGCCCATGGCTTTATGTTCAGGCCTGAATGATTCCAGGGCATCTGAATCATCCTGGTATTTCATTTCACCATCTAAAATTACTTTTGAAATACTATATTTTTTTTAACTTGCTGTGTTATGGCAATTAGAAATCGCTCTGTGTTTACTAGGAACAGAGAGTCCAGCAGAGCGGAGTGTTTAATGTGATGAATAGTGCTAGGAGCTCAAAGAAAAGTCAGATGCGTGTCGACACGTATCAAAGCTGTTCTGCTGCTCAGAATGACTGTTCGTGATACTTGTTTCATGATAAACTTCCTCAGAACATGATGTTACTGGAAAAGAAATGATCCATTTCTCTGAGAAACACGCAGGTGACACAGTTGAGTCAGCAGCTTGCAGCAGTGACACAGGCTTACGTTTATAAAAATCCCCTCTGAACTTTTGTCTCCTGCCTGCGTACATCAGAGCCTTAAAATCTGTCCTGCTTCTTGTGTTCACTTGGTAGCTGTTTAAACTGGCAAAAATCTTCCCGCCACCCTGACAAAGAGGTAGATTCCCGGCCTTAAAAGTCCCAGTAGTCACAAAACTTTCCTCTTTCGTAAGTAATTCGCCGTATAAATGTTAGTATCTCCGGTGACCACTGATATCTCCAGGGAAATGATAAACATGGAAAAATAACAGACTGCTGTGGAAACCAGAAAATCCTACCTCCCATCCGAGAGGGTTTAATTATTGGAGTTGCAAGCATTTCCCCATGCATGAGCATCTCGGCATTCATAGGTGGAAAGTACCTCATGCTGTGTTTGAAATATCAACTGGATTTAAAAGAAGGCTTTGTGCTTCAGCATGGACCTTTCTTAGCCTCCTGCAGATGGTTCCTATTGCTGAAAAGAGACATGACTTGTGAGATGGGGAGACCTCCATGCTGATTTTCCGTGCTGCTCTAATCCCGCTTTACACCCATAAAGGACTTCAGTCCTTAAGCCTTTACCCTCTTTCTCCTAGATATTAAAATTATTTTCCTGAGTGTCATACCGTATTAAAGTAGAATGAAAATGGTTTTAACAATTGCTGGCATGGGGCTTCTGTACAGCATGTGTGTCACAAATCATGTCACTTTTCAGCAATAGGGCTGCTGCCAGCGGGAGGCTCAGAAATGCTCATGTTAATCAAAAATTTTAATTTCAAATCAAATTGACAGTTTACACATGGTGAGAAATGCTTCTCACCATGTGATATTTCAGTATGCTACACTGGGCAAAATGGGTGCACTTTCCTGTTAAGAATTTTGACTACAGTATCTGCAAATTTATGGGTTTCAGTGTATTGGGTATGGTAGTGGTTGATCTAAGGGAGCCCCTTGGAGAATAGGAGACAGAAGGGTTTTCATGCAGCCTGGCACTGGTGAGCCGCTGTTGGCACATGCTGCTGGAGAAATGACAGGTATTCAATAAACATCACTATGGTTAAGAGGAAGATTTAAAGGAGGGAGGGGCTGCAGTGCTATAAACAGGATTTGAAACAAATGTGCTTATTTCAGCCCGTGATTAGTCTGAATACCTAAGTATTCCACACCAGTTTTTAAATATCCTTACATTTATTTTCACACTGATGTTCTTCACACAGCATGAACAATAATATTTATGGCATTAATACTGTAGCTAAATTCTAATTTGGAGCAGTGTAAACCCAAGTAGACTCTGCATGTTCCAAGGCATGCTCTGGCGGCGTGCGGACCGGAACACGGCTACGGCACACAGCCCTGCCATCGGCTCCTTCCTCCTGCCAGCAGCTTCCTAGAAACCAGTGGACGGATTCAGGAGGCAAAATACCAATTTATACTTGGTGAGGATTGAGAGAAGCAAGGACAGATGATGGAGAGAGGAGCAAGGGCAGCTGATGGAGCATGCGCAATTGGCCACAGACAAACGAGTTGTACAAGCCCTTGTTCTCAGGTTCCACCAGAAATAAGATGCTGACATCAAAAACTAGCCCATGGATAGAACTGTGATCCTTACATTATTCTCTTTAGGAGGTTTTCCAGCTGTCTGGGGGGTCCTGAGGTTAGTGCAATGCCACACTCATGATTGGGATGTTGTTTTACAGAGGCATTTGAGGGGTAGATGGGCAGGGATGGCAGTATCCCCTTCTGGGTCTTCCCCTCCAGTGCCCATATTTGCCATGGGGTGGGTGTGAGCCTGTTGGTGGGTGCCAGGGAGCACCCTGCAGCAGCACATGCTGCCAGCTTTCCCTGGAAGCTCCATTTGGACACTGAGTCACTGGCAATATCACCACAGACCTTGGAGATCGCAGCTGTCATTGCTCTTGTAACCAGGGTTGATATGAAAATACGAAGATAAATAACTCCTTCATATTATTATTTTCAGGGAGGCAGGCTGTTCTTTTTATTACTCTTTTTATTGTTGGATGCTATAAATATTCCAGAATTATTATCCCAAGGTAGATTTCGTCTCATTTACTTTGAAACGCTTTTGAGGAGGCACATTATTTTATAAGCTGCCAAATGAGTATGACCATTTACCATGATTTTTTTCTTCTTTTCTTTAATATTTGATTTTTGGATTGAGGACCTGAAACAGAAATATGCTAATTTAAGACATCTGTTGTTTTTCAAGCTATAGGCCCCTATCAGTACTAATGCAGGTTTTTTCATCCAATTGGGTTTATGGTAGACAGGGAGATTTTAAATTTTTGTCATTTTATCAGAAAACTGTATTAACTGATTTCTCACACACGCAAGTACTGAAAAGTACCCAGAGATGTTAGGACTCATCAGAAATGAAAAACCACACCAGACATCTTAGATCTTGGAATGGTTTCCATTACACAAGGGCTTTAACGTGAATTGAAATGCTTTCAATGTTTCAAGAAGACCTTTGTCTTCAAGAGAAAGGAACTATCCGTGTGCCACCACTTGGACAAAACCTGACGTGATTGATTGCAATCTGTAATCGGTTCATTAACGGTAATAAGTTTCCATTAATTCCCCTATCTCTGCACTTAAATATAAAATGAGTTGAATCTCCTAAGAGCTGAGGCTGCAGTGGATCCGTGCAGGATCAGGCTGTTGGTGACACACCTGATGCCACATTTGCTCTGGTCCACGTTTATTAATTCACAACCCAGACTGAAGCTCAATATGACAAATATTAAAAGAATAATTAGGCATTGTTCTCATTAGAGATTCTGAAGTGCCGTGAGTAGGAATGGTAACATGCAGGGAGAGGTTACACATGTATTTGTGTTCTGATTCACCTCTGGAGGACCCCTGGTCAGGTGGGTTCCTTAGGGAAGGGTGAGAATCCTTCCTCCAAGCCACCCCCAGCAGACGTTGATTCCCAGCGGCCACAAACCATATGGAAAAGGAGCTGAACTTGGGCTCTGGGCACCCACAAAAACAAGTAGTTTTAGACAGACAATTTCACTGTCTGCTGGTTACAGACTTTTTAGCTAAAACCCAAAAAGGCAAATCATTTACCAGTGGTTTTGCATATTGTGAAGGGTTAACAAAACTTTCATTATCACAGTCTATTAAGCCAGGACCAGGAAACAATTTCTAATCAACACTCAGATCTGGGCAGGGATTGTGCAGTCTTTTGTAGGAGGCCTCAGATCTGTGTTCTCTATTCTCACATGCTCACTTCCAGCTGTTGTCATTGAAATCCCACATAATCTCCTCGGGTCAAAGGGCAGTCATCCATGACTGCCGCTGTTAGGAGGTTATGCTGATTTCTGTTGTCAAATATTGGCCCTTTTCTCTTTCAATCACTCCCATTCTACTTTTTTTAACAAGAAAGATCCAGCCTAGAATTGTATTACATGACTTTAAAGTCTTAAAAGTGTTCCTCTATTGTACTAACACGACATGCCCTGGACGGTCTAATCCATCCTGCTATGGGCCACAAAGAAAGTTCTGGTGCTTCTTAAAACCTTGGCCAAAGGCAGGTAGCGAGCCAGGGGAAATAACAGCGTCTGTGGCATGTGGCCCCGCAGTCGTTCCATAAGAGAATGTGCAATTTGTCCAAGGTGAGCTGTTGCTGTGGTATTAAAATTAAATTGGAAATAACAAGCGAAAATAGGAGTGGGAGCATTTGTCAGGGAACGAGAGATGTTTCTGTATCACCTGCAATGTATAATGTCTTGCTTAACTCTTCTATAAAATGTCCATGAATTAAAAATGCGGTCTAATTTACCATTAAAGGTTTATCATTTACAAATTTGACGAGTGCATTTTGTACAAGGCAGTTAAAATAAGGCCACCATGGCAGCTCCGGTGATCAGTATTTGGGGGCTGCTGGTAAATGCAGATTTCATTGTTGCAACATGCAGTATCCCAGCCTGGAGCTGTCTGCCATCGGACTGGCACAGACATTCCCTTAGACAGAGTACTGTGGCTGGCATAGGTGGTCTCTTCAATCTCCGTTTTTTTTTAGATATGGAGTTAGTTTTTTTAGATACTCGGCTTAGCCCCCTGGATCTTGCTTTGTATTTCCAGCGTGGGATAGAGCTGAGCTATTTCTCAGCAGTGGTGGGGCTGCCTCAGCTGGGTCAGCCCAGCCTTGATAAACTCACCTTCCAATTAAGCAGAGTGTAAATGTTATGAAGGTCTTGACTGAAGCACGCATGTTCAGTCCTTTCTTTTTTGCTGGTGAATGCAGATTAGGAGTAACTCCCTCACCCCCATCCTCCTCAGCTAATCTTTTGGGAGTCCTCAGGGTGAGCCGGGTTCCCTCTGATAACATCCCCTCTCTCCAGGCCTGCATGTGCTGTGTGATACAGACATTAATTTTCTCATCAACATTATTGCTCCGCATTGTTTGTGAAACATGGGATTATCTAGATAGAGGATAAAACCAAAAGGAATCAAGTTGCACTTCGAGCAGAGAGGGCTTTTCTTTTAATCAGGCATTTGGTTAAGATAATAGGCTTGAGACCCTAATTGATTATTACTATTTTAAGGTTTTAAGATGGCTATGTATAGCGAGATGCTAAACATGAAAAAAAGCTTTAGAAATGGGTTCAGTGCTAGTTTGGGGGACTTGTGTAATTTTGAAACACTGAAAAGTAATCAAAGTCTCCCAAAAAGCTGTTCTCTGAAGCTTAATACATTGTCACACAGATTGTAGTGGAAGAAAAATAACTGGATTTGGATTTTTCCATCTTCAAAGGAGTTACTCTCTCCTGGTTTTATTTATTAGCTTTCAGGAAACCAGCTGTATCTCTGTTTAGAAAATACCTTGTATATTTGTGGCGCAATTTAACTATTTTATAGCAAAAATAATACTGTTGGATTGCACGAGGAAGCCTGCTAATTAAATAACAGTAATACCTTGAGCACCTTGAAAACATCTTCAGATATTCAATTAAGGAACAATAACCCGATGAACTTTAACCTATAGACTATATTCAGACTTTCTACATAAAAGTAATTGCATCAGTCATGATTTTCTCAAGCTGCAACACAAGCTCTTGATTGGTAGCTCAACGTCTGAGACTCCTTTTTACTGCATTAATTGGGAAAGCAGACAATACTCTCCCTGTAAACTCGATTTTAGGACGAAGGTTAGTTGCCTTTGTACACGTTTACTCATTGAAATAGGAATGTTTGCTTAATAATTCAAAACAAATAGCACTAGACAACAAGTCCTAATCCTGATTTCTCCTCTGCCAGTGTAAATTAGGAGAAAATGAGGTGAAACTCTATTTGATCAGTGTAGAAAGGTTTGTTTAAAACTTCTTTGAGAGAGATCAGAATTAGGCTTCAGCAATTGAAGCCTTTTCTTCTGGCTTCTTTGCTGGGATCCAAAAGAAGAATATGTAAATGGCATTGCAAATTTTCTCCCCAGTTGAAGCAGCCATCAAGTTATGGGAAGATGTTTTCCATGGGTACCTGGTACAATAACACTCTGCTGTTGTGCACAATGATTTATTAGTTACCACCCTGATCTGCTTTATTCAATTTGGTCTTATTATCCTGGGGTTTTTCCCCCCTTAGGGGAAAGATGATCATCTCTGTGGGCCAAAGTGAGATCTTAGGTGATGAGCTAAGCCCTACCTGCCCCTAGACTCGACTGAAGGAATGAATCAACTTTTTATTTTAATTCTTCCTTAAGGTTGTCAGCCCATCTTTGTTTGGCAGGGCAGTGAGGACGTGCTTTAGTCAGGCATGTGATGGAAATGAAGCACGTGCTCCAACAGCTTTGCTGAGTCAGGGCCTGCCTTGGCCAGCCACGTGTCTTAATTTGTACCCAAAATTTGAGTGAATGAACCCTGCAAGGTTCATTTTGAGCAGCTGCTTTGCTACCAAACTGTGACTGTTGCACAAAGCTGCAGACATAACCTGTCATACACAGCAGTTTCAATGTCCTGTCTTTTGGATATTGAGGAAAATTATCACAGCTCAATTATTCCAGTAAAGTGCCCTATGAAAAGTAAATCTTGGGAGCTTTCAGAATGTTTAATCATCTTTTCAGTACAGGAGTTCGTTAATGCTAACATCTGCATATGTAAGTGCTTGACTATAACTATTTTCCTTCTCATTCAAAATTAAGTGAATCAGCCAAATTGATAAGTTTTTGCCTTTTGACCCCAGTTAATAATGTTAACTTCACATCTCTTGGCAATGCTGCTGTTTCCCAGTAATTCTTCTTTTACACACTTAGGTTCTTTGTACTATTTCCCTTGTTTTCTTCTCTCACCCCAGCTCAGCAAAAATGAGAGTCTTAGGCCTGGATTTTGCAGTGTGAGCCATCCAGGCAAACCTTTAAAATTTCATGGAGTTCTACTGAACTGCAAATTCACAGACCAACCGTACATCAAAACATATTCATGATACAGCTCTAAGCCAAGGACATGGCTTTTGTGGGTATGAAGGTATTATTAATGATTGGCAAGACAAGCCCCCAATTTCCTAATGTTTATAAGTAAATACCGAATTGGAGAGTTGTGAAATTCACCTTTCATTTGTGAAATGTTTATTTTCAGTATTGAAGGAGGATAATCTAACCACGCTATTGTTTAATGATTACTATTACATGTACTCCTATAAGGAAGGCTCCTGCAGGAGTAAGTGGACGTTTCAGGTGCACCCAAGATAGGAATATTGAAATCAGCATGCCCAAGATAACTTACTCATCTTCTCTCATGCCCTGAGAGTTAGAATGTATTTAAAATGGCACTTTCATTTCTGGTTTTACCTGTGTATGACAGGTTAAAGTAATGTGGTTCGCCTTGCGACAATCACATTTTCACTGGATAATTCCAAAGGGCTCTAGACATTCCCTTTAAAAAATCAGCCAAATATCCTACCGTGGCTATGATTTGAGGGTTTTTTTTTTTTCCTTCCATATTTAAATTTCACCTTCACTCTCTGTGCAGCGGGAACCTGCCTGAGAAATGCAGGTGGGAGTGGACACCAGAGCAGAGCCAGTGTGGTGCGCTGTGAAAAAAACAGCACGTGGCAGATGTTCGTGGCATTGCTGGATGCACTTCTGGAAGTTGCTCAGATACTGCCATGATGAGCACAGTGTGAGAAGTTACATAGCATAGACTGGCTTCCCTCCGAAGGGCTCTGCGGAGTAGTAAGCATCCTGGCCCTGATCCAGCAAGGCACTTAAGCATATGCTTAATTTTAGGCACATGAGTGGTTTCAGTGAAGACCTAGGAGAATTATTTTTAATTCACAGATCATTTAATTCAATAGGCAGGTCTGCTGCAGCATATGAAAAATAGATCTTCATATTAAAAATACTTGGGAAATCGGCGGTGAACAAACGTTGTGTATGGGCAGCAACTGTTTCTAAAAAGCAGAATGAGGTAGTCATCACCTTTATTGTGGGAAAGTACAAAGCAGATCAGGCAAAAGCACTTACTGCTATCTGGGAGCTATTTCTAAATTGAAAATAAGGAAAAATAAAAGCTTGTAAGAACATTTTTTTTCATTTGAAGTAGAGAAAAATTTATTCTCTTGATGTAAATAAAAACCTTGTTTGCAGATTGAGGAATTTGTTTGTGTTGAATTTCAGCATCAATTTCAATATTTTATAGTACATTTATCTACAGCTGGAGCATGACAGATTTGTGTATATTTATATGTTTGTGTACATAATACATATGTATACACACATACACAAGGATGCCCAAAGATATACATATACACAGTTTGAAAACTCATCATTATTGCTGGAGTATAAAAACATGCCTGATGCAGAAACTTGTCTCGAGTCTGTTAGCTTAGAGACTGCGTTCATCTGGCACTGTGGGCTCCTAGGAGAAAGAGGGAACTTCTTCTGTGTAGGAGCAGAATTCCATGAGATCTTGGCTGGAGGTGAACAGCTCATCTCCCTCCAGATCTCTCTCAAACCTTTCCCTGACACATTGCCTGACATTCCACCCTCTGTAGACCTGTACGGAAGATGTATTCCTTTTGCATCCCATTCCACAGGTAGAAATGGCAGTGGGGTATGCTGGGTTTGTTTAAACAACCCCAAAAAAAGCCAGGAGTACAAACATGCAGCTGCTGTTAGTCCTATTGCTCTGGTCACTAGAGAAAGGTGCACAGGTATTCCTGGGATGAGCGTGGGGTGCAGGAGAATATATGGAACGCAGGGAAATCGTACTGAGCCCGACAAACAATTAACGATGGAGCAGATGGTGCCCCTGCAAAACATTCAATAATAAATGTGTGCGTGCGCCGGAATCAGTGACTCTAAGTAGGACAGCCTAAAAAGGTATGCCACTTATCCTGTGGGCAAGCAGGACTTTACAGTTCTTTTAATAATCCCTTTATCCTGCGATTTCTCCTGTGACCCTGATTTCCAAAGCAGGAGGTCAGCCTGGCCGGCCGAGTGCAGCCCTCCCTCTAATTGAGGTCCGGCTCTGTCCCGCCTGAGCTGCCGTATCCCGGCCCTCGCGCCCGCGCTGGGCTGCAGCCCGGCCGCTCCTTTGTCACTGAGCATACCCGTGAAAATTAAATGAACATTTGGTGGTAGGCATGTTTGCAGAGAAGAAGGAAAATACTGTTATGTAAAGTGCCATCACATTTTGATACCGAGTGTAGAGGCATTCCTCGCACGAGGGAGGCGAGCGTGGATGCGTCCGCCCTGGTTCCTCCAGACAGTCCACAGTTCAATGTTATTACTTTTTCTTATGCAGAGATTTATTTTTCTTTTCAAAACCTAGTTCTAAATGTTAGAATTTTTGTTGTTGTTGTTGAAAAGGCCTTAATTTAAATTTTTTTTAACCATCTGCTCTTTTAAGATCCCCCTAGTGTAACCTTAGAAAAATGAAGAATACATCTTTAAGTCTTGTTTTGTTTGAATGAATGGGTAGATAATCCTGATCAGATGTTTCTTTAGAGAATAATGTTCAAAACGATTATGGAACTTAGCTGTCCTGTCTGTTTCCTAGGTACAGTATTTTCATTTCAGTTGTGAAGTCATTAGGGGTCATCCAAGGTAACCGTTTATTAAAATAGTCTTCTTTTGTTTCAGATTTCCTGTTGAGATGCTTTAACATGTAAAAATCTCCCTGCTGATGTGTCATGTTAGCTTTCCTAACCTCTAGATAGAAACCACAAAGCAGCCTACATAGCTGTATGACTGGTTACCCACCTACATAAACAATAATTACTGCTAAGTGGGAAATTAGATGTCACATTTTAACTCTAAATGAAAGTAAAGTATTTGAGAATACTGTCATTAAATGCTTAAAGCTAATCGCAGTTCTCTCACTCTGTTTGTTTTGTAGGACATTTGGGCTTCCAGGACAGTTTTGTCACATCAGGTGTTTTCAGTGTGACTGAGCTAGTAAGAGTCTCACAAAGTAAGTATCCTTTTGTGGCCAGTTTATGTGGTTTCTGCAATTCAATTCAAGGTGGTTTTTTTTTTTCCCTTTGATTCTTATTGTTTCCTTCCTCAATTCAGAAACAGCATCTTGAAAATTGGACTCTTTTCTCCCCTCTTCTTGCCAGTAGACAGCATTTATGTGCCACTTCTTTTAATGGGTGAAAATAAAAAAAGCAGAATTTTAAAGTAAGCTGATAAATAATTTGATTCTGCAAACTCGCATGTGCAAGTTGATAGGCTTGTCTGGCACCCAGCTGAAAATGGGCAAAGTGCAGATAAATGCATACAGAAATCAGCTTCCCATGGATCCCTGGGAGGATCCAAGGGCTGTATTATAACCAGACCTCTGGAAATTACCTGATCTGTGCACATAAGCCTGGAAATTTTCTGATGCTGTTTTTTCACGTTGTGTTAATCTATGCCATGTGAACCTGCCTGTGTGTGTGATTCTTGGGGCTGTCCCAGTGCAGGGCCAGGAGCTGGACTTTGATGATTCATGTGGGTCCCTTCCAGCTCACGATATTCTCTGAATTTGGGGTTTGTGCACCTGCAAGTTGCCGAAGTCATTAATAGTGCCAACAACAGTGCCAGCTTCAGCCCTGATAATCTCACACATCCTGACTTCCCCAGGCCCACGTTTTCCATTAACTGTATGGAATTCTGTCTTCTAGAAGGGTTTGGGTTTTGACCTTTAAAGAGTGCTGATGCCCCCAGCATGAGTGACATGCTGCAGCATGATCATTACAGGCTTGTCAATACTCACTAACAACACTGAATTAAGAGTACCTGCCACCACCCTGTTCCATTGATCAAAGGTGCATTGATTGTATTTTGCTATGACATAATCCAGATAGTCCAAGGGAAGAGTATGGACAGGGTCTTGCAGAGACACTGCTGCTAAGCCAGGCGTGTAGGAACAAGTTCTTTAGGGATCTAAAAAATTCTTCCCTGGGAGGGTGGTGAGGCCCTGGCACAGAGCAGCTGCGGCTGCCCCATCCCTGGAAGTGTCCAAGGCCAGGTTGGATGGGGCTTGGAGCACCCTGCAACAGTGGAAGGTGTCCCTGCCCATGGCAGGGGGTGGGACTGGATGATCTTTAAGGTCCCTTCCAACCCAAACCAGTCTGTGATCTTTCTCCAGCTAGAGGGGAGCTATGGGATAACATCAGATGGTCGCCAGTCACCACTGCTCCAGGTGAAACCCTCAACTACATGCCCCTTTAAAAACCTTAGGCTGTGCAATCTTTAAATGATAAAAATGGTTCTTCTCTTAGATAGCAGAAATATTTATTTGTGTACTGGTTCTGGGCATGTAATTTAAGTCATTCTGGGGCTGGAATCTCCAACTGGCACAAACCTAGTAGAAAATCTGTGGTTTTGAGTCAGAACACAGAGTTTCTCAGAGGATTTTCCTGGTTTATTTCCTCTTTTGGAAAGACACTAGCTAGTAAATTGGCTTTACATTCAAAAATAGGATGGCACAAGGAGAGCATGATGAGTGGGATATACATGAGAGCTATATGCCCTGGAGAGAGGCAGAGAGAAAAATGTTGAAGCAAACATTTCTCCTGAGCTTCCTTCCCTGACAACTGGTGGGAATTTTGAGAGAAGGGCAAAGTTAAGAGGACTCAGAAGTCAAGAGGAGCTGCTGAGTGCTCAGCACATTTGCAAATCAGTTCACTTGCTGAAGTGCTTAAGCAGAGGCTTTGGCATCTAACTGGCTGTCCAGAGAGCACAGACTGGCTGGTACCTGCAGCCAGGGTGGACAAACCCAGGCTGTCACCAGGATCTGAACATCTCCGTGTTATGTCACTTCATTTCAGTGTGACAGCATGAGGCTTTTGAAGCCCAAAGGATTCACCCTCCCCCTCTGCAAGGCATCCCACTTCACCACAATCTTATCTTGGCTGTAGGAGCCCTGCACAGCAGAGCTGCCTCTGGACTCTGTCAGCCGTGCTCCATGTGTGCACTTTTCCTAGGAAAGTGCCCCACTCCTGCCTGGAGCCTTCCCAGCCTCCCCCAGAGCTTGGCACTGACCTCATGAGCATCGTGTTTCAAGCTTATTAATTTTCCCTGATATTTTATTGTAACTAAACTGAAACACTGGGTATCAGAAATCCTAGCACTCAGCATGTTTCGCAGATTATGAGCTGTGTCTGAGATGTTCCCTCTGCTTGCAGTTGACGTGCACCACCTTCAAGGATGGGGCACCTGCACGCAGAAAGAGCATGGACTTTATTAGAAATAAGAAAGAAGGTGTTGGTGGGAAAAATATAAAGATTCAGCTTTTATCTGTTCCAGACACGGGGGTTTGCACTGTTTTTCATGGGCTCTTTAATAATCCTGGGAGGTCAAGACCTCCGTTTTATATCCTGTCTACAAGCCAGCACCTCTACCAAAAATAGTGTCCCCAAAGCATATCGGGATATCACTTCAAAACTGACTCAGAGGGAAGAGTGCCAGCAACTGATTTAGCTATGCTGCTTTTGATAGCACCCTGGATTTTCCTTGGAGATGCCCCAGACATGTACTGACCAGCCTTAACCTTGTTTACTTTATGAGGTCTGAGAAGCCCACAGCCTGACATGCCCTGGCTACCCAGTAGGATATGTTTAATGTCAAGTCTAGCAGCATATTCCCAGAAAACTCAGTATTAATTCACATGATCATATTCAAAGAATTATTTAACATAACAGAGCAGCAAGGTAATTGCTGCATATTTGCCTAAATTGGTAGGCAAGGTCTTTTAAAGTTAATATAACCCTCTCTGGGTTGTCTGCGTGTTCCTGTGTCCTGATTTGAGACCAGTCCTCTTTCCAAAAAGGTCATCTTTATCTATGCCCACTGTTACTTTATTTTCAATGCTTGCTTTGGGTAATACAATGATGGAAATACGTGAGTTCCCCAAAATTTTAACTGGGTGTGGCCTGTTATCTAAAATTAATCTTACAAAATATTGCGGGTAGCAATTATGTGCCAGGTTTATATAGTAAAGTTCCCAGAGGTCCACATGAGAAGGAGTCTCAAGTAAGAGGCAGTTGTCTTCATCATGCAGATTTGGGGAATGAATTAATCAAGTGAAAGGTCAGCTGTTACTGTTATCTATCTTGCCTATCAGTGCTGATCATCACACTTTCTGTGAGCTATTGAACAAGTCTAGACTGTGTTGGTAACAGAAACTTGCTTTCTTCAGTCCTATAGATGCAGATTTTCTTTCGAAATGCTGCCCAGCTGCTGAGTCTTGCAGAGCCTAGTAAAACAGAGAAAAGAGATCATAGATGTGCATCTGAGAAAACAAAGACTCCTCTCCAACCCATCTGATGTGGGTGTTGCAGCTCATGCTGTCAGTTCTCCTCCATTATTAGCAGGCAGAGGGTGTGAGCTCCTCTCTAAGTGTTGTCTGTCACCCCAGATACTGGGGAGACCCTTCCAGATAACAGAGGCTTCATTCTTCCCTCTCTGGAGAGGTCTGTGCTGACAACAAAAGGCTCAGAGGCAGAAGCATCAGAGATGGACAGGTTTGGGAACTGACAGCCAGCTGTTGGCCAAGTGAAACCTCCTCCTTTTCTCCCCTTGTTAGGAAAATATTCCACAGGCTGTGGGCAGCTATCGCAGGGCACTGGAGAAGACCCTCTGCAGAAGGTGCTGGCAGAGGGGTGGCCGTGGTGCCAAGTGTCCCCTTCCCTTGGCAAGGGCTGGGAGGTCACGGCAGGCTGGAGCAGGGAGAAAGGCATGGGGAATGCATTCCCCTCCTGGCTTTGAGTCTGCACCATGTGCTCTTGTGCAGAGAGAGCTGCTGGGAAGATCTCCTCCCTTGGAGGTCCTTCAAGCAGCCAGATAAACTGCACTGCCCAGGATGTGAAGAAAGATTTAGGATTTATGAACATTCGCTAGAGCCAAATCAAACATATTTGTTTGGTGGCGTGTTATTTGTCAAAATGACATCATTCTTCGTGCTGATAAACAAGGGAATTCTGACTGCACCCTGGCCTGAAAATGCCACACGTTGGGTTCGACGTGTGCTGTGTGCAGGGAGGAGCTGCCAGGAGCAGTGGGGGCACTTCTAATCCTTCTGATGAGCCTGTGGCACCACAAGCACACAAACTTCCTCACTGCTTCTGTGTACACACAGAAATGGTCCAGCTAATTATCCCTGAAACACTTAGACAATTCCACAGGTGCTTCTGTGGGCAGGACGTTTTGGGAAGCTCAGGATCCTGCCACACTGATGGAGCAGATGCCAGGCTTGGGGATGGAGCTTTGGGGATGGAGGCAGAGGCTGAAGTGTCCTTGCCATGAGGGCAAGGGCTGGGAATGAGAGGGATTGCCAGCACTCCAGGCACGGAGCGCGGATGCGACTGAGGAAACGCAGCCTCCTCGCGCCCCTCATCCAGCCCAAACAGACCGCAGGGAAAGTGAATCCCAGCACATGCAAGGCAAGGTGTGGGACACCTTGGCTCTTGTGGAGGGGCTGGGCTGGCCAGTGCATGCTTTCTTGTAGCCCAGGAGAGCAGGAGAGGCTGTTCCCCTCCTCACAGAGCGTGTGTGTGCAAGCCGGGGTGTGACAGAGCTGCTCTCTCTGAACTGCAGCCCGTATGTTTTCTGCTGTACTAAGCACTACAGTAGTGAAGGCAGTTAAAGTCAGCAGCACGAAAATTAACGTTTAAAAAGATACTCTATATTCCTTAGCAAAGCACTGCTATCCAAAACTCTCTGTGTGGGCTTGGGTATGAGAGGGAGAAAAAAAGATTATAATAAAAAATAGACTGCAGGCATAGAGTGAACAGTTGCCGTGACCTTGCCTTTTGTATGCCATTACACAATTCAATGGCAGTCCACTCAAACCTTGCTCTCGATCAATATCCTATTAAAGCAGCACAAAAAGTCTCTATAAACTTAGTGGTTAGCTATGTTTATAAATGGAACTCAGCATAATTAGATGGTCAATAGCAGGCTGTATTTGTAATTTTAAAATGAACATCACACATTTCATATCTGTTGTATTTGGCGAAACCTCTTTGAATCTAATGATACAGTGTGGAGGAAACAAAGGCCTTGCAAAAAAAAAAAAAACCACCCAGCTCCCCTTTCCTCCCAGCAGTAGCAGCAGCACAGTGTGTTTCCCTTTGTTTATGGAGTCACAACACAGGAAAAAGTTTATTAGTCAAATGTCATGTTTCTCCCATTTAACCCTAAACACATTATCACTTCACTGCAGTGTTACACGTGTAATGATCTTGGTCACATCCCAGCCCCTCTGTTAAAATAAATACATACAAATGGGAAAAAAAGAGAGGCTAAATATTAACATGGCTTAAAGAAAGTGTTCTATTCCAACAGAGACAAATGCCAGCCTGGCTGGTTTTATTTAGTGGGTTTCCTGTTCTGTAATTCAGTAATTTTTTTCAAAATAAATATTGCAATTGGGTTAAGTCAGAGGGCTTTTTCTTAATTTCTCCATTATTTTTCTTGACATTTCGGGTGAGGCGTTGAGCTGGAGGGTGCAGGCTGGGAGCAGGGTGATGCTGCCCTGCATCCTGGGAGTAGAAAAGTGTCAGGCAGAGGCACCCACCTTCCTCCTCTTCCTCTTCCTCCTCCTTTTGGGCAAAGCAGCTCCTCCTGCATCACCAAGTGTGTCCCAGCTGCACAGGGAATCTTCTGTGATGCCAGCAGCTGAAATGGGGGCTCCAGGCTGGGTGTGGAGAAAGAGGGATCCTTCCCTCTCACCTCCTTCCAGCTCAGAGCCCTGGGTCAGGTGGCATCTTGATGCCAGCACCAAGGTGGAGATTTCTTGTTTTGACTCACAGCCACAGTTTCTGACATCCTTTCCCATTTGGAGGATGTTCCTGAGCTGCCAGGAGGTCACTCTGCTGCAGAGCATTTCTTCCAGGAGGAATGGTGTGGTTTTGATGTTGTTGCCTGGAGTTTGTGAGGCTGCAGCTCCCACCACGCTGCTCCGTGTGGGGCTGGAGCGTGTTCCTGGGGTGTAGGAACAGGGGTAGGGAAGTTGTGTGGTGGATTGTCATATGCTGCAGTCAGGAGGTTTACTTTAGACAGAGTTTTTTAGTTTAGACAGAGTTTTGCCACAGTTTGCACCCCTTTGATCCCTTTGCTTACTCTGCAGAGATGCTGCCTTTGCTGGGAATCATAGAATCACAGATTGGTTTGGGTTGGATGGGACCTTGAAGCCCATCTCATTCCAGCAGGGACACCTTCCACTATCCTAGGTTGCTCAGACCCCCATCCAGCCTGGCCTTGGACACTTCCAGGGATGAGGCAGCCACAACTCCAGCACGTTGTTGTGATTTATGGCAGTAAATGCAATAACTGCAAGCAGAGGTACAAATGGGCTTTGGTGGAAGACAGGCACTGTCAGGAAGGCAGGAGAAGGGATTTTGGAACAGCTCAGCCCTGTGCAACCTTTGCCACAGCACTTCTGGGGCCAGAGACCTTGAGCTGGTGGTTGTCAGGGTGGTGGCTCCTGTGCAAGGACTGCCACAGGGTTCAGGTACTGGCCCCCACAGCCCAGCCAGGCACTTTAACCTCTGCTGGTGTCTGTTAAAGGTGAGTTTTGTTCTTTAACCCTCTGGTTTCAAACTGGCATTTGAGTGTGGCGAGGTGGTTTGGCTGGTGACCAGCACAGCATCCTTCTTGTTTGCTACCCAGGCAGCAACCCCTGAGGGATCAGCCCTCTCTGCTTTGCACTGAGTTTACACAGCATTAGCAATACCTTGTTCCTACCCTACCCCTGCTGTGGACACACATTCCATTTTCCTATAGGGCCAACTCAAGAAATATCCAGGATTTGGGGAAAGGGCAATAAACACAGCACGGGAAAGAAAGAAGGGAAGCGTTGCCCATATACCAGTTTTTCTTCCTTATCTCCTTGGAATAAAATTGTTTCATAAATCTGGCAATGTCCACGAAATTCATTGTGCCTCAGAAAGAAACAGTGTTTTAATTTAGTGCTTGCCTTTTTACGTTCCTGTTTGGAAAACTGCGTGCTTTAAACTCTAAGTTGGGCTTTGGGAGGCAGAGGGTGCAGTGGAATTGCTCAGGAAAGGGTTTGCAGAGCACAAATCTGTTTGGCAAGGAAGTTGCTGAAAACTGTGGAGTAGATGCTGCAGAGAGTACCTTTATGATTGATTTCCATTCAAGTCAGACTGACTGCAGTGTGGTCATTTTTCTAACCCATAACTGCACACACTGCAGCAGTCTGCTATCTGCAGGGTGTCTGAATTATAGCAGTCCATGTCCCTGTTACCTTTTACACAAATTACTTACACTGGTTTCTTTTTCCATGCAAATTCATCAGCTTTACAGACTCTTGTAGCTGCTGTCAGGAAGCTGTTGCAGAAAGCACAAATTGATAAAACGAGTTAATTTTACTGGGCTTAATTTTTCTTTCCTTCAGTTAACACAGCCTCTCATATACCCAGTGTGCAGGAAGCATATGATAGTTAAGAGAAGATAACAAAGGATTTGAGTGTTCTTGTCATAAATTACTTCCCAACTTAATTCCTTTTAATGATCATTCCAGATTTTCTCAAGTTTTAATGGCGTTGTGCATTTTCCGTCCCCGGCTTTTAAAAGTCCGTGGCTATCCAGGCTGTTCCCTTTCTGTCTCAATGACGTTCTTAAAAGATCCTTGCCAAACAACAACTAATTGTCTTGTGGGGATGATGAGGCAGCTGCAAAGCTACATTATTCCTCTGTCAAATCTGACATTGTGAGCTCCTTAAGACTTGGGGTGAAATACTGGCCCCGTTACAGTCAGTGGCAGCACTCCCAGCCCAGACATGTTAGCTGGGTGATAGGAGCTATCCTGTCTTCATTTCCTCACTCCTTCCCCGTTGGACTGAAAGATTTTTTCATGTTTGAAAATGGGCCAGATTCTCAGACCAAAGATTAAACTTGGCTCAGCATCCCTGTGTGGCACTGAGACTGCTTCGCCTTTGTGGCTGTGAATCAGGGTTCTCAGACAATACAGCCCAGGCCAAGCTGGTGCATTTTATTGTGCAGGACGTCCTTTTTCAGATGGCTCTGAAATGTGAGAGAAAATCATGATCTGTAATTGTCAGCCCCCGAAGTTGTATTGTCCTGTAAATAGCACTGGAACAGCCACAGTGGACATGGTACCATTTGCTGTATTAGTGGCACTTCGGCACAAAATCCATTCTCTGCTGACTTCAACGTTAAGCTGCTCTGTTCCTTGTCTGTTCCCAGAAGAACACAGCCCATGGAGTTCATGGCTTGTGCCTGCAAATTCCAGGGTGTGTAGAAATCCATGAGGTTTTCCAAAACCAACGCTCCAGGACAGGGAAATTGCAGGGATTCATATCCCTTGCAATAAAAATTTCAGTACTGGATAAGGTGATGGGGTGAAGAGTGGAAGCCCACTGCTGGGTAAAACTTTTGGGGAGTCATATGTCTCTAGCTCTGATTTAGCTGGAGGAGAGCAGAGGAAAAGCTCGGATGCTCTTAGGCAGAAAAGAGCTCAAGTTTCTCACCTGCTTTTTTAACCTCTGCGCTTGTGGCTGTGCATCACATGTACCCCAGAGGTCCTGAGGTGTGTATTTCCCTGCCTATGCTGCTTATAGATCCTGCCAAGCACTCTACAGGGATGATGCAGCCTATCTGTAACCATGCCAATAGAGACAACGTGGTCCTAAAAGCAACAAGTTTCATTAAATGTTAGAAAGTCATTAACAGAAAAGCAGCGCTTAGAGAAAGTCATGCCATAGTTGTTTAATTTTAAAAAATAATGATAATATCTTTGGAGGAACGTAAGAGACAGTCTATGTCATGGAACATTGTATTCTTGATAAAATTTCCATCTTCTTGATTGCAATGCCAGGAACCATTAGCATTTCCTAATTTCCACATCCCACCTGTTCCCATTGTGAAACTAAACACACTCAGGAGGAAGAAGAAAGTGATTTTGAAGTGCAATTCATGCCATATTCACATGACTTACTGACTGCAATCTCTTTTGTTTCCCCAGCACCAATAGCTGCAGGAACAGGCCCTAATTTCTCCCTCTCAGATTTGGAAAGTTCTTCATACTACAGCATGAGCCCAGGAGCGATGAGGAGGTCTTTACCTAGCACATCCTCTACCAGGTAATTTAATCTCTGCCTACTACCAGGTTCCTTGGAAACCCAGGCCAGCATCATTACTCATCTGGGAAAGTAACCATTAAATTCTCTGACAAGCTGTTTGGGGGCCTCACGATGTGGAGCTGTTTCAGATTCACAGAGCTGAATGTTCAGCTGGATTGCAGTAAAGTTCTTCCAGTGTGTACAAGCCCCAAAGGAAAACTGCTGCATGGACTCGTGCAGCTCCTGGTTGTATCTGGGTGTATCAGGAGAAGTTCCACTGGAATTGTTGAGTTTCACCTTGTGGCAGAAGAGAATTTGGAGAATAATGAGATGAGAGGAAAGTCTTAAGATAGACTTGCATATACTCTTTATTGTAAAAAGAGTTACCTGTGAGACTAACACTGTTTTAGGACCTTGGTCTATAAAGCATTTAGTTTTCACAAAGCATTTAGAAGTTTGTGACTCAGCCTTTGGTAAACTGAATTACTAATGCAGATGACTGCCCCATCTGATTTTGATTTCAGCTTAGATGCCAACTATCAAACAAGGATATTTTTTATTTTTTACCTTTGACTTTAATCATCCATGAGATTAGATTTATAAACAAGCTCAGTCACTTGAGTAGTCTTGAACACTTATTAAGGAACCAGATTGATTTTTTTTTCCCCCACAGCCAAAATAGATCACTTATTTCAAAGACATGACAAGAAAGTCTTAACTCCAGCCCAAAGCTCTTTTACATTTTTATCTCAGCCTGCAGTGCCACCAGCTTTGCAGTGAGCAAGTGCACGTGTGAAAAATCTCTGTAGTTTGAATAAAGCTGTTGTTTTTATTTAAAAAATAATAATCTTTAACGAGAGGCTCTTAGCAGTAACTTCTTACAGTTTGCAGTGATTGGAAGAACATTCTGTCTTGCACTTAGTGTGCACATTATGAAGCTCGGTGACTACAATTCCCATTACACATCAGTTAAAAACTTTGTGCTGTTTCTTTCTTGCCTGTAAACTGTGTAGCCTACAGCACTCATCATTAGCACCATTCTCAGGTAGAATTTACTGGTGACTCCAGAAGCAAATGTGAGGTTATTAATGTTACTTAAGAGCTCAGTAGTTGCTCTTCTATTCTTCTGCAAATAGCTACCACTGATAAGGAGCTAATTATAAACAGCATGGGTAGTTAATAACTTGGTAATATGTTTGTTTTCCTCTCATTAGGCTGTTCCCAGTCAGAAAAAAAAAAAATTCTTTAAATACACAGACTCAGCAGAATTATCAGGCGGTAATTATATTGTATGCACACAATTTCCCCTATTGACACATAACAATTCTCTGAATTAAGGAATGGCCAAACCTGCATTCCACACATACCATAAGACTTATTCTTCCTGTTTCTCACCAGCTGGTTTTGCACACCCGCCAGCTCCTACCTGTGCAGAGCTTCGGGTCGGGAGGCTGCAAGCTCTAAACCAATAGGAATTGCAGTGGAAGATTTTATGTCTGTTAAATGTGTTCCCCCTACACAGAGGAGCCTGTTCTTGAATGCCTCAAGTCTTAATAGAATACAGATTTTTGGGGGGGGGGGGGGAGGGAAGTGAGCTGGCCCAGCCTTGGAAAAGTACTTAGAAGAGAAATTCTCAGTAAGGTCCCCATGCAGTCTGTACAACTCATTATGGAAAACAGAGCCAAGCTGAGTGTCTTTGGCTCTGGGATCCTCTCCCTGCAGAACTGCTGGAGCCAGTGGCCACCAGAGACCACTGAAAGGGCTCTTCTGTGTCCTGAGCCTCTGGTGAGGGAGGTGTGATCTATCACAGGGGGATTCTTTAATGCTGACACTGGCCAGAGATACCCATTGGGGGCTTTCTGTGCTTGCTGGCACAGCTGCAGAGTCAAATGCTTCTTGTTGTAGGATAACGTGAACATTTGAACCAGGAATGGATTCTTCCATCATTCCCTTGCCTATGTTTCTTCTTATGGGACTGAGGTCTGGGCTAATTGAAAAGATTGAAAATAAAAGTTTGAACTGATAAACAATTGGCTTTCAGAATTAGCCGTGAAAAAATCTGGCGGTGAAAATAAGTCTCGTGTGTCATAACCGTATTCATTCAAACGGCGAGAATCACGCAGTGCAAATTAAATTCTTGCCTTTTTATTGACCTCTGCGTGCTTTGAAAAACGTCCTGCTTTTGGATCTGTGAAAGCCTGAATGTCAGACTAACTTCTGGTCTGGTTAGGGATGTGTGCTTAGGGGTTTGGCCTGTGAAAGGTTGTTCTGTAGCTCACCAAAGTGCCCTAAATCTGTTCTACCTTCCCTAGCCCAGTTATTCTCAAGCATGCCCCAACAGCAGCACCTTGGTTTCTTTGCTATGCCTTCATGACGTGTTTTTTGCATTCTCAGCTCCACAAAACGTCTCAAGTCTGTGGAGGATGAGATGGACAGCCCTGGTGAGGAGCCGTTCTACACAAGCCAAGGGCGCTCTCCGGGCAGCGGCAGCCAATCCAGCGGATGGCATGAAGTGGAGCCAGGTAAGCCCCGGCTCCCAGAGCCCCAGAACATCATCTCCACTTGCTCTGTTTTGTTATCAGAATTTCTGTGTTAGAGAGGTGACCAGTCCTAGACATCTCGTCACTTCCGAGAAACGGTCTATGAAAATATGGTAGTGGTTTTATTGCTCCTGCAGCTGTGAATGTTTCTGTAGTGTGTCACTTCTGTGTTTTGGCCAAATATCTGAAGTATTTAAATAATGCAGCAGAAGATAGGCGGTCTTTTTCTGTCAAAATGTCCAGATTCAGTTCTGGGATAGCTTTTTCTAGCAAAAAGCAGTACCTGTCTGGGCTGTGCTCCATCAGTTATGCTGCTTAAATAAATATCCCTAAACTTATATAAGGTAGAAGGACTTTTCAAGCATTATACAACACTTGAGATAACTTAGTAATGACTTTTAAGAGACTTACAGAAGGAGTTGTTTTATTAATCTGTAATGCTGTCAAGTGTGATTGGAGGCTTCATATCAAAATAGATATCACTGGGTGTTACACTTCAGAACATTGAGGAAGCAGCTCTTTGGCCTCTTCTCAGTTAATTTTTTGTGTGATCTTTCCTGTTGATCATTTTTTTTGGGTTATGTTATGTTACATACTTAACTGTCCATTGATCACTTATCCTGAGATCATCTGGGTGCTTAATACTATTGGAAATATTTTTCTGGGTCAGTGCTACGTGCATAGGTGAAGTTAATGTCTCAGTGTTGCTTACAGCTAAATAATTGAGTATTTATTGCCAGTAAAAATAACAGAACTCTTATTTGTTAGAAGAAGGCAAGCAGTGCCTCCCAGGGTTTGAGAAGGTCCTCTAAAAGTGTAAAGCATCTTTTGCAATACGTATTTTTGGTCTTTCTTGTTTGTCTGGATTTAAAATAGTATGGTTTTCGTTTGTTTGGAAAAAAACACATGCTTGTCCAGGGCACCGTGTATAATGAACTGTACAGCACAGAAAAGTAAATTCGACCTGCACAGCATTAAAATCAGTTCTGTGGGCACTTGGCCAGCCACCTATATCCTTCATCATGTAGGAAACATACCCACAGCTTTCTCTGGAGACCCTGTCAAACAGCTGTCCTTTACAGCATGCCCAGAAAGTCACCAAATTTGGGCTATTCCAGACTGGGAGGAGACTGATTCCTGTGCCTGGGAGCCCTTGGAGGATCCCCTGCCAGCTGCCCTCTCTCCTCTAATGAGGAGGAGCCAGCTTGTGGGCCCTTATTGACTGCAGATGTGGCACTTTGGCAGGAGGAGCGGGTGGACCTGCAGGCAGACAAGTGCCAGGCTCCCTGTGACTGCCTTGCCACCGCCGTCCCCAGGGCTCTGGTGTTTGCACTGAGGAGTCCTGCTCCACAGGCACCAGGGGCTGTTCTCTCCATCAGCTCCAGGCTCCAGATGATGTAAGGCAGAGCTTCACCTTGTACTAAACCTCTGCTCACGGAGCGGCAAAAACGCGGACAAAAGCTCAGTGCCCACTGGAAGGGAGAGATCACAACCTGCTCTGCAGACACAGATGGCTAAAAACTGATGGGGTCACTGCTTCTGCATCCCTGTCAGGCTGGGGGACAGCTCCCCCCAAAGTTTGGGGTACTCGTTGATGACAAATGTTCTCCATTTGTGCAGCAGCCAGAGGTTGGCTATTAATTCTGCTGTCACTTCTGGTGGTTTTCCCCACATGTGGTCATTACCTCTGGCTCATCCAAGTCCTGGCTTGATGGTGGCACTGAGCTGCTGAGCTGGGCAAGGGAAGTACCCAAAGCCCTACACCTCTAAAGAACCTCTGCTGCTCTTGGCACCACTGGGTGCACATCATGAGGAAGCACAGCTGCCTATGTCAAACTTCCTGAGGTGCTCAGAAAGGCAAGAACAAGTCAGACAAGAGAAGGTTCTTCCTTCCTCATGACCTTCCTCATTTAGCATAGAAAAATCCCAGATTCTGCTTAGTCTTGCCTGTAAAATGGCAGAAAATCACCTTGCAGCATCAGGGACTGTAGCCAGGTACCAACTAGATATAGCTCAGATTCACCAAGCCATCTATCACTGTCACAGCTGTGAAGAAAAAGAGCTTTGTCCTGCCCACGTGGGATGCACTTCCAAGCCATCCTTGTGCTATATCCACGCAGCCCCACCCCAGTGCTTTCTGCCATGGCTTTCCAGCAGCCTGTCCTCTGAATTCATTGCCTCAGCTTCTCCGTAAAACAGGGTCACTGCAAGAGCACGGCTGACAGAGGGATTACCTGAAGAGCCACAGCTCATCAGTGGTGAAGGACAAAACAGTGCTGAATGTCCTTCCCTGCCAGGGCAGCAGTGGTGTGTCACTGGCACGAGGTGCTCCCCCGAGGGACACATCCTGCTGTGGTCTGTGCACAGACATCACACCTGGGTCTCAAACTAACATGTGCCCTTTTGTGTTTGACATGGGGGTTTCGCCTCCAGAAGTGTAAAATGTTTGAGTGGGGCATCTGCCTAGAAAATAAGTTGGTCACCTGAAAGCTGTACAAGTGATGTTAACATCCCATTTTAGCTGTGGGCTTTTCACAGCATTCCTCTCTGAGAGGGAGCTTTGGAGCCTGGACCAGTTTCAGATCCATCCTTTCCGATGTCTTTATTTCCAGAGAAAGGCCTTGCCGCTTATTTAATCTACAATCAAAATGGTGGCACAGTTTTTAGCACACAATAATCTCTGAGCTTCAGTGTTTTGTTTTCTTCTCAGTGAAGTTTGCAGTAAAAGTTTAAAGACTAAACCCATCTTTTTGTTTGACTTGGCATTTCTTCCCTGCAGCTCATTTTGTGCTGTGTGGGATAACACAGGTATCAGCAGTGCAGAATGATGCTGTTTCAGAAGACAGGCTGAAGTTATATCCTGTGCTGGCAGAGTAGTGCAAGCCAGGTTTCCAAACTCCATAATTAAACCCTGTCCTTTGGGTTACTGGCCAAACAACGGGAGGAGGAAATCAGACCAAGGAAAGGAAGCTTAGACTTGTCTGTGGGATGGCTGCTCTGGCTGGGAAGGAAAGTTCAGAGAGGAGCCAGCAGCCAACCTCCCAGCCCAGTAGGATCCACACCAAAGATAATAATACATCCTTTGCCTTTATTGCCTTTGAGTAGATTGCTTCCTCACAGGAGATTTAGATTTATGCAGAGATAGCTTCTTGGCCTATATGCCTTGACAGGTTTATGGGAGTGAGAGGATGAGTATTCCATCTCTGTGTGTTGCATCTGCTTAATTTTGAGGTGTGCACATGAGAAAGAGGGGAGACTCAAACCCTGGAGCAGGTGTGAAGCACACGTGTGCTCGTGGCACAAGCACTGGGAGAGGGTGGTAGTGAAAGGTGTGGCCTGGGACAGTGCAGGGAAATCAGGTCTGTGTGAGAGGGAGATGGGAGAAATGCACTTCAAAGAGAGCAAAAGGTACAAGAGAAAGGGAAAATGAGAAGACAGCTTTAGACCATACAGGAGGGAAAAAGAACAAATGCCAGGAAAACAAAGATTTGACTTCCTAGAAAGGAAATATGAAATGGAATATGTGAGCTCCTCTTAGAGAAAGAGAGCACTCCAGGCAGAGGGTTATTTACCGCCAGCCGTGACTAGTCGCTCTACATCTGTCTCCATTTTTTTCTCTTGAACAAATTCCCTTTTTGGATACTTTCTTCCTGCTTTGCTTCCCTGTGATTGCCCCTGTAAGTGGTCTTTGGAGGGCAGGCTGTATGCTCAGAACATATGTGCAAACTGGCAGGAGAACAGAAGAGGACAAAACCACTCTGTGTGCTATTTAGATTAGGCAGTGGATGCTTCCCCCGTGCCTACTCCCGGGGTCCCCGCTGTGTGCAGGATACAGGCTGCACCTATTGTCCATCCACAGCCCTTCCTCTGAGCTTTTACTCGCTCTGCTGAGGCACCCTGATGTCTGTCTCATGTGGAGACTTTGCTGGGTGTAGATCCTCCGTGCTTCACCCACCTGGGTGTAGACCCTCGGTGCTTCACCCCTCAGCAGCACGACCTTCCCATTCGTGGCATATCAGAGTTGTAGTGATGAGCAAAGGACTCAGCCTTGTGTTCTTTAGACCCAGATACTTCCTGCGACCGAGGGTGCAGCACTCTCCTTGTACGTCAGACGTGACAGCCAAAGCAAACCCCAGCATTAATCCCATGTTCCTTGTACTGTACTCCTTGAGGCTCACATCCATTTACCTGCACTCGAAAGCTCCTGGGGAGCTCTCCGACCTAAAAAGGCTGGAGTCTGCCAGAAAAGATGAATTTCCTTTCACAACAGGAAGGCTTAGGAAGTAAAACAAAGCAGACATGTAGTAAATTACTTCTGCTTTTCAAATACCTTTTGCGGTATCCTCCTTACCATTACTTTATCTCAGCACTTTCAGTACATAACTCTTGTTAACTGAGAAGAAGGGCAAGAGAGGATAAAGATGATGTTAGTAAGAAAATAAGGCAGCATCACACTGGCTTTGAACTCCTGCACAAAGCTGGCCCGTGTTCAGTTCTGTGGCAGCTCTGCTTGTAATGGGGGTAAGCCATAATTACAGGTATACGTTTTTTAATTCCATAATAAGCAAAGATTGAGTTAATGTATATCTGTATTCCACTTATGCATTTTTTTAATGCGTTCTCTTGATCCAGTCCAGGAGTAATGTTCGCATTGTGCTCCATCAGTCATTTTGTGAAGCATGTGGATGGAATTTGCCAAGTCTGCCTCCATTGTGTTTCTACAGCGTGGCACGGAAAGAAATGTTTAAGATGCAAATTCAGAGTATCTTATTGGTTTCTTTTCTTAGATCTTCCACTTGTTTCTTTACTTATATCTTCTACCTGTATTCTTAGATCTTCTACTTGTATTTCCACATGGTAGTTTAGTCCTTAGAGGACAGTAATCCCAGGAAAGGTACATGTTTGTACTCCTTGCACTTCTTGAGGTATCTGAGGGCACAAACAGCTCTGCTCTGGTTGTGGTCTTGACCAACTTGGTTTGCAAAATGGCTGGAGCTCTGTGGTCCTTCTTCCACTGAAAGACTGGTGGGGCTGCTCATGTCTTGGTCATCCCCTTGTCCCAGCTCCACCCTGGATATTCCATTCCTGTCCCGCCCTGCTGGGCCTTTGTGTGCCTTCACCTTGAAAACCAGGAACCAAATGAGACTTTCAGTGCAGAAACCTTAAGGAATTAGTAACACTACTTGCACTGCATGGCTCACAGACATATCCACAGTTCCAGGGGCTTAGGATGTTGATAGTTTTATATGAACCTGCAGAAAGCTCGAGAGCTCCCCGTTAGACCTCTGGACTCGTCTGTGGTGATAACGATGTCATTAAAGCTGGCCTCTTGATTGCTCTTTAAACCACCTGGGCTACTGCTGCTTGTTCCCATGCCACCATCTATGGGACCGTCTGAAAACAGTTTCTGAGGAATTTCTATGCAACTGAGGAGCTGAGATCTTATTTTGGAGTATTTCCCTTGCAGTGGCAGTGACCCCTAACTTAATGGTGCCGTGCCTCTCCCCATGGCTGGTTATGGAACAACCACATGCAGGCAACCAAACTCTTGTTTCAATAATGCTTTTCTTAAATCTGGCATGGGCTTTCTCCTCAGCATGCAAGAAAACTTCTCCATATTTACTGAGGAACTTTTATTTATGCCATATGCATCAGAAAAGCTCATTCAGGCATAGTTCAGATGACCACAAGAGTATGTTTTCAATTTCTGTTTGAAATTATATCTTGGAAATTCGAGAGAAAGTGGTATAAGGGAGATCCTGGATCGTGTTCTTTATGCCCTAAGCACAGTTGTTGCCTGGCACTGCCTGGAAGATAAAATATGTGTGGTGTGTCCCAGCATCAGCGATGAAGAGTGTGTCTGATCTGTCCTCAGACAAAAGGTCTGTGGGCTCATCAAAGGCCTTGATGTCGTGCACTAACTCAGAGCCCAGAGAAGTTTTCAATGATTGTGCTGCGTTACTGCCAATGATTCAAGGGACTGACTGCAGAAAATATGATGAAAAGCAAGAGAGCCATGTATTATACAAAATAAGGAATAGAAAAATAATCCCTTTTCACTGGGAAAACATTCAACTTCAGACCTGGAGCAGTCAATGTCAAGTAATTCTCTGGCACTACCTTTCAGTGGCTTGCTGCAGTGGGCAGTTTTCACTGGATCATAACTAGACACAGGAATTTCATGATCTTTATTGATTTCCCTGACCTGAACTATTTGGATACCCATAGGCCTCCAGAAGAAAGACAAAGCCTAGGTAACATCACTTTTCCCTAGACCGGAGGAGGTCCAGATCCAGGATCCCTGCCAATTGTATTTACTCAGCATTTCCCAGATGTGACATTGAATTGCCGCCGGTTCTCGGCGTGTGAGGTCAGGGAGTCCCAGAGCTGTTCTGCCTGTACCTGCCTCGTGCAGCAGCTTCATTACACACCTCAGCACATCTCCCAGCAGGCACCAGTGCCATTTTTTCCTCCGTTGAACTTAATATCTTAAGACAGTGGGAACATTTCACACAGAATGGTTCAGGTTGGAAGGGACCACCGAGGGGTCATCTGGTCCCACCTCCCTGCTCAAGCAGGGTCATCCCAGAGCACATGGCACAGTCTTGAATATCTCCAGTGAGGGAGACTCCACACCCTCTCTGGGCAACCCGCTCAGGAAAGAAGTTGTTCCTCATGTTCAGGAGGAACTTCGTTCTTTAACACAGAATTAAACAAGGCCCCACGTGCATGCAGCCGCCTAAAAAGCTGACTCCAAGTGAACAGGTAGATGCTTGAAGTGAAATGTATGATGGGAACGCACTTCAAGGAACTCCAGCAGCTGTAGGATACAGAGCTTTTCTTAAATGTCTTTTTTTTCATAGAGTCCATGTGTTGCCGTATCCCTGCTCTCTGCATTACAGTATCCCATCAAAACACAAGCTGCCCAGTGGTTTTCAAGAACATAAGATTTTTCTTTTCTTCTAAGAGCAATAACACTTATCAACTTTTACTGAAATACCATATCAGCTCCTTGTCACTGGCAGTCTACAGTTCCTGCCGCTAAAAGTTTAATGCATTTACAGGAGCACTTAGGCATCAAGACTTTGATATCACAATCTGTTAGTCACAGGTGCTACATGATAGGTTTGTGTTAGCACATTATAGATCTTTTATCAGATACTGCACAAAATGTGTGTGTTTCTCTGCCAGGCAATCAGAATCAGGCTGCTGCATAGCTGATGAGTTACTCACCAATATAAGTTGTTGTTTATTTTAAACAGAACTTTCCCAGAACTGCACCTTAATGAGTAAGTTAAACTCTAATTGGTCAAGGCCAGTGAAGACCAGGAACTTAATGGAGCCAGGAAAAATGCAGCAGGTCTATGGTGGTGCTTTGAGCATTGTCAGTCTTTTGCAGTGGCATTCGTCAAGTCAAGTGATTAACATTGCTCATTTGCCATTGCAGACAGAGTCATTTTGACAGCAAATTACCACTGGATCAATAGCTCAGCTTGTCTTTGGCAATTCACGTAGTAGCATGAGACCTGTGACAACATGCCATGCTGCTGGCAGTGCTGCCTCCAAATCATGGAAGGAAGTGGGAGGAGGGGGGAGAACTGCTCACCGAAAAGTCAGTTCAGATTGGAAAGTTCTAGATGTTTTCACATCCCTCCAAGGCTCCTTTTATTTTTTTTCCAGACACTGGACAACACAACAGACTTGGCCTTGGGGTTCAGCCTAAACTGTACTTTCCATTTTTAATAAAATTAGTAATCCCATGCAAGTGTTGAAGCACATGCCTCAGCTTTGCTGTAATCCCCTGAGGAAAACATCCCTTCAGCATGGTCCCGGAGAAGTCGGGCGGTTGGTCAGTGTTGTGGCTTTGCTTCTTGCATCTAATTCCAGATGTCAGGAAATGCATCATTTTAAAATGGAGCTGGAGCTGTAGGAGTTCCGAGTTGAAAATGCAGAAAGAATTTTCCTGTAGCTATCAAACCAAAGTTGTTTTCAACTGGCCTGGTGCTAACAGCACCCCTACGTGCTGCTTTCACTGACCTCAGTGACCTAGAGGAAAGCAGATCTTCTGTGCAGTGTCACGAGCAGGAGGTCACCTGAGGTATTCCTGTCACCACACACAATTCACATCACCTGCATCATTTTTTTTTGACGTATAGGAAGGGTTCTGTGCATGCAAAACTATTCCCTGACAAAAGCTTCCCAATGAGAGCAGGATTCCTGGGATGGCCGTGCTGTATTGGTCATCCATGGGCCTGACCTTCCTCAGATGTTGTTGGTGGCCAAGCAACATTTTGTTGCCACCTGTTGTTGATCAGAGAATCAAAGAATCACAGCATGGTTTGGCTTGGAAGGGACCCTAAAACCCATCCAGTCCCATCCAGACACCTTCCACCATGCCAGGCTGCTCAGAGCCCCATCCAGCCTGGCCTTGGGCACTTCCAGGGCTGGGCAGTCCTCAACCTCTGTCCACAACAGCCCACAAAATGTAGCTTAGAGCAAGGACAGTGATGTGGCTTGGGCTTCACTTTTGACACCAAGTGAAAGCTACCACCTTCCTTGGCACGGAGACAAAAGCAGACACTTTCTTTCCACAGGTGAGCTCTGAAAGACAGAAGCTCCTCTGGTCCTCTGACTGTGCCTGTGCATTTCTTGCTGATCTGGGGTCTGTCAAACCTGTATCTTTGTGAGCTCCAGACAGGTCTCCTCTGACCCAGAGATCCTTGAAGATCATCTGATAGTGCAGCATGGGGCTGTTCAGTTGCAAAATGGCATTAAACACATTAAAAGTAGTGTAACTGTCTTCCAGAAATTGAACTAGTCTTCTTATTTGCTTCTGGGACCAATTCAGGATGTTTACTTGGATCTATAAACTCTCCTATAGATTAGATCTTGGTTGGGAAATGGACTACATTCCTTTCATGTGCTGTCTTAGCACTTGAGATCAGCAGACTTGCTTTTTCTAATGTGTTTGGGAAGCAGGAGCAATATTTTATCTCCTGTGGTATGCTGCTGGTATAGAAATGTTCAGGCTTATTAATTCTTCAGGACACAGGAAAGTCTTCATCACCTGTGTAGGCAGTCATGGGAAAGGACCCACTGCAATGACTCCATTGAACTCTTTCTTTCTTTTTTTTTTCCTGAGGCAGCTGGAAAATATTAGTAATCTTCAGAGCCCATATACAGTACATATTGAGAGCCAGTAAATGATGCATATTATTGCAAATTCCTGTGCACTTCTGCATTTTATAAAACAGATAACTAAAATACTCACCTAGCCAGATCGGTTCCCTCAGGGATGCACATTTCCAAGCAGAGGACAAACCAAAAACACAGAACAGAACAGAAATTAGCCAAATAGAATGTCTAAGTGTTTGAAACAAATGGTTTTAAGATCACTGAGTAAGGAGCATGACCTCCTTTTGCATCAGTCAAGGCAACTGTGAAACTTTGTGAAAGAAGCTCACCCCAAAACAGATGCTGGGCTATCTTAGGTAAATAAATTACCAAAAAATAATAATAAACCCCCCCCTACACTTTTTACAAAGCACAGCTGTGTAAATATTGCATGAGACAGGGGAGAGGGGGAGAGATGTAACATACACCCTTTTTTTATGCAGAAGTTCTGCTCTGGGCACTGTTTATTAACATTCCCAGTACAACCATCACTCCAGTGCCTAGCACACAGTGCAGCTACTGTACTCCCTGCACATGTTTGATCTTGGCTTTAGAGGAGAAAACAGGCTTTATTTTAAAGGAAACATTTTCACCCAAAGATAAAAGGTGCAAGGAAAGGTGTTAGGAGACAGGGAGACTTAAAGAATCATTGAATGGTTTGGGTTGGAAGGGACCTCTAAGCTCATCTTGTTCCACCCCCTGCCATGGGCAGGGACACCTTCCACTATCCCAGCTTGCTCCAAGCCCCCTCCAAGCTGGCCTTGGACACTTCCAGAAGATGGTACAGGACCAGGTACGGGAAGAAGACCATATCTTATCTCTTTTTCCCATTCTCTTTCCCACACTTTCTGCCACACTGACTTTAGATGTGCCCCTGCTTCTGCCCCAGGTGAGGAGCAATTCTCCCTAATTTCCTTGTGCTGGATGCCTACTGCAATTTTCCTGCTTCTCAACTGCCAGGTACAGCACATTCCAGCTACAAAAACTGGCATCTGCCCACAGAGAGGAGCAAATGGCTCTTCTTAGCTAGACCAAAGGCTCACCTTATGCAGGTCGCTGTCTCTTACAAGAGCTGGTGGTGGACACTTAAGGAAAGGTAACAACAGCAGGAGAGGCATCCAGTGATGCTTTTCAGAGTACAGCCTCATGGATTTTGGCAGCAAACAGCTTGGTTTCATGAGCCAGAGGTTCTGTTCACATCTTTGTGTTTGGCTGCCTTCAGTGAACTTTCCTTTCAGAGATGTGCTTTTAACCCATGCTTTATTTTGGCCTCCACAACATCCCGTGGCAGAAAGTTCCAGTTTTACTCTGTGCTGCATAAGGAAGAACCACTTCTTTTGTCTGTTGCCTGATCATTTTGCTGGATGCTTCTTAGTGGTTTTCTTTTTCACTGCCAGAAGCAGTGAATAAATCATTCCCCAGTTACTTTCTTTACTTTCCTTCAAGTTAAGTGCTGCCCCAACACTTTGACCGCAGCAGTCAGCGAGCACAGGGAAGCACAGAAATCCATCTAGCAGCTTGTTAGCTCAGGTAACAATTTGGCTGAGTGGCTGCAGAGCCATCTTATACCTGCAGGAACATCTGTGTGCTGTGACAGCGGCTGTGTGTTCACCCAAAGTGGGTATTCTGTGACTTCCACCCCAGAGCTCATGGTGTGAATGCAGTGACCCCCCAGAGAGCCTAAAGAAGGGATGATGTTTAAGTTCTTTCAATTTCCAGCTCCAAAGAAACTTAAACCTCAGCAGTGTCTTCATCTAGCATGGCTACAGCTCTGTTCTGGTTCCATCTTGCTCAGGGAAGAGCAGGAGATCCACAACCTCCTCCACCTCTGCTTGTTCACATCACTCCAGCACAGCCCTACTGACATCATCCTTTCTGCTCTTCCCTTACATCAATGCCCACTGCTATTTTTAGTGTTATATACACCAAAAAGCATAACATTAGAGATCCTCTTGCTAAAATTAGCTGGAAAATTATAGGCTGTTTTACTGTTTTGTGCATAGTCTTCATTTGCCTCAATAGGATTTGTGCGCAGATCTTTGAACCCCCAAAAGCTGGACAAGTGAGGTGGTACCTGCAGTCCTCAGCTTCAAGAGCAGCACTCTGGAAAAAAATGGGACTGTTTTATATCAGCAAGGGTTGGAGGCAAAGTCTTAGGTTCCACCTATAGGAGGGAAATACTTTTATTTAAAAAAAAATAAGGATTTACAATCAACGAGATTTGAAAAATATGAATGTATGGATTATCTTTCTTTGCATTTAGTGTTTTATTGCAGCAGCCCATGTTTGTCTCCAGGAGTATTATCCATGATGCAGCACACTAATGCACTACCTTGCTCTGAACAGGAGAAAGCACTTTGGATGTAGTCCAGATTTAACCCTGTCTTAGGGCTTGCTTTTACTTTTACCCAAAATAACAGCAAGTGGAAGTAAAGCATCATCCTGACTCTTCCTTGGGGCGTGGCCAATCCTGCATGTGAGGGGCAGCTTTGAGTCAGAGGGTGGTGCTCAGTCCCACTTGGCTCATGACTCCACTGCCTCGCTCTGCCCTTTCAGCCCCTACAACCCACCTCTGTTCTCCATCCTTGAGTGGAAACCCCTCGGCTGCATGTAGCCTAAACCTGCTTTGCAAGGAGCTGCTTCTGGCTGCCAGAGGGAAGGTTCGACATCTGACATCAGATTGATCCCTGAAAACACCCCTGTCATCCAGGCAGAATTGCAAATTCTGTCTGTTTGGAGGTTTTAAAAATTAAAAGATTCTCCCAAACAGCTGTGTTTCTTATGCAAATCCCCTGCCAAATGGTACCTTGTAAAAGTGTTAAAGAAATTGTTTGTCCTCTGTTAAAAAATGATCATCCCGAAACCCATTAATTTGGTGGGGGGAAAGGTTTTAGGAGGACAAAGCAGGCTTACAAAGTGCATTTCTCCCATGCCCTGTGAACTGTTGTGCTATTGTGGTTTTACAGTGCTATTTCTCCACTTTTGCTGGATTTTTCTCTTTAATGTTATGTGGAAAACCCTGAACAAAAACTGGCACTTAATTCTGAGTAAACAGTGGTAGCGACTGAATAGAAACTTGATGTCAAATATACAGCCACCCTGGGAAAGTCAAAATCCATTGCTTTCTCCTCTCTTCCAGTTGTGTCCTCCTTAAGCATATTATTCATAAAATTAGTGATTTAAAAAGGCATCGAAACATTATTTTTCATATTCATAGCGTCACTTTAAAAAAAAATGGTTAAAAATCGATTTGCTGGCCTCTTGGGGAAATGCTGTAATGTTTTTGGCTGTCTCCTACTTTCTGCTGCCAGCTAAAAGTACCATCTGGCTTGTTTAGGGCCCTTTTCCATATCAGGTGCTTCCAAAATTCTCCCCAACCAGAGGATTGTTTCGTTGGGTTGCTCTGCCTGCTGAGGCATGTGTCCTGGGCTGGGAATCCTACTGCTTCTGTTCCCTGCCATCTTGCTGACAGTGGTGTGTGTATGTTTGGGCACGGATCTTGCTGCCTCTCTCCCGAGGACATTTGCATCATTGTCAGCTGCACATATTAAATTGATATGCAGGGCTCAGAAACACGTATCCCATCTTTTGTCCCTTTGTTTGTGCAATTGTTGTGGTTTTAATTCTTCTTTGACACCTGGAATATCACAAAGCTGCTGATAATCTGTTGGCTACTAAGGGAAATGACATTGATAGAAGGATAATGTGTGTCAGACTTATATCTCGATAATTGCAGACACACCCCGAACCCTCGCAGCTCAGGGAATGAATATCCTAAATCCATTATTAATTTGGAGAGTCGCATGTGGCAGTTGGCTGTGGTGTCATCCTCTCGCTGCAAGAGTCACTTGCAAGGGATTTTAAGGCAGTTTTTGGTTAATTCTGCATCGCTGTGTCGATTTATGCCTTGTACGAGTCGTTTTTGGTGCGTCCTTGCTGCCATTTCGCGGCAGCGTGAGGAGCTGTAACAAAATGGGGTTGATGTCCTAACTCCTCGTGGAAGGAAGGCAGCTCCCCATGTGCCTTCTCCTGCCCAGGAATACCATCCCAACGAGCTGAGAACTGATGCTCTCTACGTGGTACCAGTTGACAGCAGTCGACAGTGACACTTTCTCCTCAGGATTCTTTGTTTTTCAAATTTGCTGGTTTACTTGGAAATAGAAACCCACCCCTAAAGGATTTATGAGTAGATTTGAAGCACTGTAGTTGCAAAGTCTAGGCTTGATGTGATTGTGTGGGAACAGGAAGGGTGTTTTGGAGCAGCTACTGCCATAAGCTGTCTTGTCCTATTTCAAAAATGATCTGTGCCATACACTGCTGACTTTTCCTGTCCATCCATTAAAAAGTGAATTATGAAGAGTGCTGAGACAAACAGATAGGAGTTTAACCTTGTTAGTAAATATCAGGTAGCTGATATATACTGCTAGAATGTTACATCACAGCCTTGCTCTTCAATATAAGTTTATGAAATTATCTTGTTACTATATAAACTGCCTTGGCTGGGTACATTCTTCCAGAGGGTTATTGTTTGCTGGATGCTGGCACAGTAGCATGACTCCGAAGAGTCAGTTCACGATGTGGTGAATTTTAAAGACTTGGGAGATGGCCATATCTATTTTTCAGCAAAGGAATGAAAGCTTTTTTTTTTTTTTTCCCCCTAAGGTATTAAAAGCTTCAAAAGATGTGCTGAAATGAAAAGGAAGTAATGGCTAAAGCCTGGATGGGAAGTAGTGCCTCAGAGTTGTTTATTTGCTTGTTTCCCCCAAAATCTTAATATTTTAAGTACAAGTTAATATTTTAAGTCAAATAAACCTGTTCTGTGAACTAGTAAGATACTTGAACTATTATCACACATTATTCATTTACTTCTGTGTGAGTGCAATAAAAATTTTACAAGCTGTAATCTTGTTCTTTTAATAGAGAGAAAACTATGCAGAATATGTTGCTTAGAGTATTAGATAAGCTGCAGTATGTTAATCAAATATTTTCATGATATGAGGGCAGTTGAGAAAACAGTACAATTTTTGCTAATGGCACTGGTAAGTAAACGGATCTATCATTACATTGTCATGAAAAGTGACATTGAGCAGAAACACCCTGCCAATCCCTAGAAGATAAGCATTTAATGTAATTAGACAGACACTGTCTCCTTTGTTGAACGTAGCATTAATCACCCAGAGAAGTCCAACTTTATATGAAATGGCTTTTTCTGCTATGTCTTTGTATTAGAAAGCTTCTCACATGGTTTTGCCACGATGATATGTTTGAAGAAATGACTGCAACAGCTACACGGGTTTCCTCATGACACATTTCCTGCTGTTCTGTGTTCCATAATATTTAATTCTTTTTATTTAGCAGTGTTGCATTATATAGCTGCGACTTGTTCCTAAGTCTAGAAACCTACATGCAGTTCGAGCTGAACCTCTTTGAACCAGTGTAATGCATTCAACTTGTGAAATACAAAAGCAACACAGATAGCTTCCATTATGTTCTTCAGTCCTTCCTCTGTGCTGTTAGCACAGGTTCATTGTTATGGCATTAGCAAAATGTTTCTTGCCTCAACTGCTAGTCCATAATATCACACACAAATAAAAGAAAAAGAAAAAAAACTTCTTTTTATGAAAATCTCATTGTTAAATGGATGAAAAATGTTGCCCCCTTCCAGAATTCATTGGCACTACATTTTTTTTTTTCTCCCTTTTTTTTTTTTTTTCTTTTTTTTTTTCCCCTCTCTCCTCTGTTGCTTGTAATTTGTACTGTGAAACGCTGTCTGGTTATGAACTGGTATCAATTTGAGTCAGTGCACAGCTGTGTCTTCCCACCTTCTCAGTGGTGCCGAGGGCTTTGAAGGGAAAGAAAAGGGTTTAGTCAGAGATGACAGCAAACTTCACCGGGTAACAGGTGGAGGTCAAGTCGGTTTATTTGTTGGGCTGAACAGAGTGCAGAGATGAAAAATCTTTGCCATAATAAGGTTTAGGAAGAAAATGCTGACTAGTCTAAGCTTTGATTCCAGCTGACAGATCCTTTTCTAGTGTTCATTACTTGATTTCACAGTTCAGGCAATTTTAAGAGGCTTAAAATTATGTTTCTGCTCTCCTCTATAAAACTTTTCGATCACTTTCTAATTTTTGCTTTAAGTAAAGTTATAGGGACTCCCTGATATATCACTCCTGCCTGTAGACTCTTACAAAGTCAATTTGCCATCAAAAATGTAAGGATAAGCCTTTTTTTTTTTTGATCCCTGCTTTTACCAATTCTTTTAATAAATGAAGTAAAAAAATTCACATGTAGGCACCGATTTGACTAGAAAATTAAAACTTTGTAAAAAACCCCCTGAAAAGTGGATAGTAAACTAAGCAGGATGCTGAAGAAGCCAGTGTTCCTGTCTGGGAATATGGGATTTCTGTGTTAGTGAAGCCCAGAGCGCTGAGTGTCAGTCCCCGAGTGCTGGCGAGCCGTGCTCCGTCCCGAAAGGGAGCCACAGGCAGGCCCTGGAGAATCAGAGCAGAACGTGCTGACATTGTGTGGCAGTGCTGGGACTGGGGTGACCTGTCAGCATCGCTGCACACACAAAGGGATTTCACTGGGCCGAGCTGCCAGGCTTGGGGTCTCTCCGAGTGCAGCCTCCTGCCCTTCCCTGTGCCAGCTGCTGGGAGGGACACGGAGGCGTTTCTCCTCTCCCACCCTTTTTCTTCCACCACCACCACCTGCTTCCTACCTGCTGGAGTGGGCAGAATAGGATTATCTTTAGCCATTTGCTAAAATCTTCCCCCTCAGACTTTCTATTACTTCTGCATTCATTCTTTGCAGGAAGAGGAAACTCACTGGTCAAACCCTTGGACACCAGAATAGTTGCATGCAGTTTCCCAGGGAGCCAGATAGCTCTAAAGCTTCCCAGTGAGTGACAGTTTCTCTCTTCTATTCTTCTGAAACATGTGTTTTACACATATACTGAAAAATGTTAATATCAATTTACAGCCAGATTCTTGCTTTTTTTTTCTTTTTTTTTTTTTTTTAAGAAAGATTTTAAAAATCAAATCTCCCAAAGTATTTACACTTAGAGCACCTCAGCACACATGTCACTTTTTTTACGTAGGAAAAAGTGTTGGATGCTCTTAAACACAAAACATCATTGGGCTTGAAAGCTGTTAGCTTATTCTGAGTTAGTGGCAAGAACGCTGGACTTGCCAGCACCAAACTGTGAAACCTTTTCTGTGTGACTGGTAGAAATCTCATGGGGGTAGAAATCACAAAAAAAAAAAAGGGGAGGAGGGGGGGGTGTAAATCTGTGCATTTGGATTCGAGCAGCTTCGATACCATGATATAAACTTTGTCCTAGAAGTCCTTGAATCACAAATCATTGGGAGAGTGTTTTGGAGAATTATCACTGTATGCTTTCCCTGGTCTTTTACTCTTTTCTAGGCGTCCATTAGTTCCCACTGTCAGGGAGAGGATTCTGGACTAGGTGGATCCCTGTAATCTGATTTGGCATGGCTATTTTTCTGTGTTCCTAAGCTCATGAGATCAAGTTATGTAGGATTATTTCATAATGCCAGAGCAGCAGTTTCTGAGGTTGGACAAAGCTATCTAGCAAAAGTGTCTGATAAAAGAAAAATCCTATCCCATACTGTAGCTTTCTTGGTCCAGTGAAGCAGCATCCTCACGCACACAAATCTTGTAAAGTTGCTTCTGATAGCTCCCTGTGTCCCTTGGTTTTTGTAAGCTAAAGTGCCATTTTCCTTTTTACAGCTTAATTGAACCTAAATGCACCCATTTTCTGCAATGTGGTATTTTGGTAATTTCGCTATTTGCTCGTAACTTTTCCCTTAAGCAAACTGAAAGCTTCCCCTTTATCACTTCACTGGGCCAAGATTTCACACAGTATCCTGCTTGCTACAAAATATGATAGTGTTCTCTCTCACCTTGTTTCTTTTTTCTTCTTTTACTTTCTTTTATAAAATCAGGATATCTAAGAAACCCCGAACACCGCGGAGCACTTCATGGTGGGTGTGCTTATTCAAACAATGCCAATGCTCTTGTTCTCGGTGCACAGACTTTTTGTGTTGGTTGGGGGGGATGTCCCAGGTGTCCCCTCTTGTGTGGATTCTCCGGTGTCTAGTAACGACAGAGCTCGTGCCAAGCACTTTGCCAGAGTGCCAGCGCTGGAGGGAGCACTCACATGTCACCTTTGCCCTTGCCGTGCCTCTTTTCGTGGAATTTGCAGGGAGATTTCCCCTGGGAGCCCTCTGCCTCTCTGTCAGGTGTGTTTTCACCTGTTCAGTGGGTGACAGAGGGGCTGGGCAGCTCCCAGGAGCAGACCTGCAGGCAGCAGGGCCATCTAGGCTCCTCTGGAAACGATGCCAAAGCCAAGCTGCCGTGCTCTGCCTTTCCTCAGGGGATCCTGTAGCCACTGGGAATGCAGAGAAGGGAGGCTGATCTCACCTGTCTGATACCACCTGTGGGGAAGTGGTTTCAGTCTCTCTGCCTGGGAGCTGCTGGTGGCAGGTGCCCAGTGGCATTCCAGTGTGCAGCTGGAAATGGGCATTCCCAGGAAGGAGCACAGCAGCTGTAGGTCAGCTACAAATTGTTTCTGGTGTTACGGAGAGTTCGGTCCCGTGACTGTCACACCCGGGCAGTCAGAGGGTGGAAACACAAAGAACCACTGGATAGCAAAACATAACAGTTCCATGAGTACACTCTCGACCTGCCAAATTATAAATCCCTTGGTACAATGCACACGAGTTCACTTTGCAACTCTTTCTTCCTTTGGAATAACCTATAAACTCTTCACCTCAAATTGTGCAGAAATCAGGTGGCTTTACAGTCCGTGGTAAATCACCTGGGCTATTTTCAATCCTGGCCACAGCTCTTTTATTAATTAAAACACATGTTCAGTGGCAGTGTACACCGATTAAATCTTCAAAACCAATATTAGCACCAAACTTAGTCTTGTCATCATGAAAGTCATTTGAAAATATCACATGCAGTAACTGAGGTCACAAGTCGAGAAAATCTGCATATTTACCCATCTCCATCTCATGCCTGGGGTGTTTAGCAGCCATCATTGTTACATATAGCCTGGGTAGCCAATGATGGTTTGATGACATGCAAATAACGAGCAAATGATTTTTCAGAAAATTAAATAAATAAATAAAACCCAAAAAATTTGACTCCATCCTCTTCAGTTACTAAAATTCCCTTTAGTATCACTTGCAATTTAGGATCCATATGCATCTCAGGAAGATATAGTTGAAACATAAATCTATTCTGGGTCTTTTACTTGCAAAAATATCATACCTCAGCTATAATCATATGCAAAGACTTTTTAGAGGGCTTTGTAAATGCCATCCAAATTTATGATGGCATTTTTTGCCTTGCAGCTATAGATGTTCCATCCCCAAAGCACCCACATAAAGGTATATTCTCCTATGGATGGCTGCAGTTTGTCCCTGCTGCTATATCTAATCTGCCAAGTGTGCTGAAAAACTCTCAAGTAGCATTTGAAATGAAACAAATGTAGTCATGAATTTTAGACAAGATGTCTAAAGACGTCATTAGAAATTTTTTTTTTTTCTTCTTGCAATATATATTTATACAATGGAAAATGATGCCGAAGCTGACATTAACTCAAAGGGAAGATTGAACTGTTATCCTGCTGTTTATTCCTTTTCTCATTAAAGTTTTTAAATATATAACTCATGAAATTATGTTTTGAAGAAATTGGTAAGATGTTGAGTACTAGTTTATTAGTTATTGAAAGAACTGCTTGGGTGGCAGAGCAGGAATGAAGCCTAACTTAAGTGATCTAAAACAATCCAGATGATGCTGTAAACGCAGACACAAACAGACAAGGTAATACACTCTATGAGAACGTTGTACCAAACAATTTAGGCAGACTTTCAGGGGTAGGATTTTAAAATAATTGTGAATGTTGTAGTGCTCAGCTTTAAAATTCTGTAGGTAAGGTTGTCCATCACTATAAACTGGTATTTCTCCTTCATAAATGGATCAGTGCTCATTTGCAAAGGAGAAGTTTCAACCTTCTTTTTCCCTAAGTGACATCAGAATTTTGATTCTAACTTGAATTATCATTTTTGGCTAAAAATTGCTGAGGAGTCCAAAAGCATTTAAAACCTAAAGCCATTGAATCCATTTAATGCGCCTTTGGCACCTCTCTCTCTCAGTCCTTTTTGAACATTCTGGTCCTCATTTTAATCAATCTCTTTTTATTAAGTTCTTTGGCTCATTTACTTGTACGTGCATTTGCTTTATTTTATTTGGAACATTTCTTTTGTAGTGTCTTGAAAAAGAGTTGTGACATTTCTTTTGGATGGCTTCTTAAGTATCTGGCAGTCACCTATGATACGATGTTGATGAGTATGGATAGATTAGCTCTGTTTTCCTGATGATCTGTCAGATGTCGAGTTCTGAGGAGACTGGATGTGTGTGTTGGTGATGCATATGCAGCAGTTTGATAAGTGGATAGAGGGGGAGCTTTCGTTTTTCTTCTGTAAAATCACTGTTTATTAAGCTGGATTTAGCCTTGTGAAGCGAGGTGCTCCGCTGGCAGGTAGTTAATCAGTGATCATGGTAACTCCGGCTGCAACCAGGGGAGCCAGTACCCATTCAGAACGTAGAAACTAAAGAGCACTTCATTAGGATGAGTGAATTTCCATCTGTGTTGTATTTTGTGTATACTGGAGCAATTAATACAGTAAACTGATGGATGGCAGTCAGTGTGATCGTATCTCGGCTGATGACAAAGTTTGCTCAGCACTAAATAGAACAGACTTACTATGACTGGCAGGAGCGTAGCCGTCAACATTTCAAGAAGCTTGAAATTAGGAATTCCCCAGGAGGAAAAAAAAAAAATAGCAGCTGATCAGCATTTCTGTTGATACTGATTTCAGTGGAATTGCTGGAATAATTCACACATGAGGATGAAAATTCCTTGAAAAAATGCTTCCCATATATCAGTTTTTTTCTTCAACAGCCGACTTGTTTTTCTGCATCATCTGTTGGTTCTGCATGTTGTCGAGTTCATGGTCCACCTGGTAATACCTGAGCTTCCGTGGTTCCTTTTCCTAGTGTGCCTTGGGAAGGAGGATCCAGACCATGTTTCATTCATAGCTTTTGTTATGAATTCTCCATCAAGAGTCTAGTGGCAGAGAGCTACTGGGAATATCGGGATAATTATCCAAAGGTCTTTGGAGGTGAATATGAGCTGGTCTACCAATGTAGCTAACGAGAGATGGAGTTGTTGTGTGAGATGTGTGCAGGTAGAATAATGTCAGTAATTAATCAAGTGAAATTGGATGGATATACAGGTGTAGACTTGCAGAGAAGGGGGATTGTTCTCCTCTTGCTGTGACTCTGTTCACTCCATCGAAGTTAACCCTGATTTTTCAGTAAGGCACGTGGTAGGTACATGGAAAAGAGGTTCGCAGATATTTGTTTGTTCTGGGAAGGATTTGTGCATTCAATTCTCACGCATCATTTTCTGGTCCATTTAAATATATATCAGCCTCATACATGAACATTTGAAGACCTTTAGCTGTACTCAAGGAAGACTCTTATGTGGTGCGTTTCTAGTACTGGCAAACATAAGGAGGTAGAGGAATTAAACCCATCACAATGCTCCAGTGCCCCTTAGAAGATGAGGAACACGAAGTTTTCCTGTGCACTCACTGATTAAACTTGGGCTGGAGGTTTGCGAAGTGCAGAGTTTTGGAAAGTCTTTCTGCGGGACTTCAACATCCAATGGCTCCAGTAACCAGAGTCTCCCAAGGACGAGGATCCCATTTGCGCTTGCATTATGCATTGAGCAGAAGGGTGTGATGCATGATGTGGAATGAACAAAATAACTTGTGTGTTCAGGGAAATGCCAAATTAATGAAAATTCAGAAAGCTCTAATGTTGAAAAGGCACACAAATTCCTTGATAGAAATATAATGCTGCTAACAGTTTCAAGATTATTGTTGTCTGAATTTTCTGCTTATTGTGTACTGCAATTAAAATTCTTCTCAACTGAAAAACCAATGTCAAATTAATATTTCCATTTGGAAAAAAATACAAAAGTATACACCTCTTGTTCCATTTAGCACCATCATGGTCTTCGATCAGGTTCCCTCTGTCCAGTGAAAAAAGCAGATTTATGTTAATGGGAGCAGGCTCAGACCATATATGTTTGGCATACATACAGAACCACATGAACACAAGTACAGTAAGTTAAAGTAACACACCCACTCAGGCTTCCATCTGCGTTTTATGCCACAAATCCCTTTATTTTCTTCTTTTATTTAGCAATTAACTTCTCCATTTATTCTGTAGTTAAAAGCTGCCATAAGATGAAAATAGACAAAGTCTGATTTTCCTCTCTTCACACTCTAAATAACATTCAGAGGAGACTCAGACCTGGATTCTGAAAGCTGTGTTCCCTAAAAGTGCCAGGTGTGACTGTGATTTGGACAAGAGTCCTATCCACAGAATAGTAAGGAACACTTTTAACCCCCACCTGGGCTACCCAGCCGTTGTGTTCTGGCTGTTCTTGTTTATTCCTTGCTCGGAGCAGATGGATAGAAAGAGGCAGGGAACGGGGAGGATCCTTGGCTCCATTCCCTATTCACCGGCCAGCGCAGCTGAGGCGGGCTGGGGGATATTGTAATTTGTTGCTGCCCTGCACCAGAGAGCAGAGAGAGGAGAGCAGGGACTCAGAGGTGTCCTTAGAGCTGGCACTGCCCCTTCCTTGGGGTCCTGTGAAGTGCTGAAATCTGGTCTTCAGTGCAGTGGTCCCCAGTAATCGCTGGCTCCCAGGACCAATGCTGAGGAAAGCTGTGCAAGGCAGCAGCATCCTCCCAGGATGCATCCCCAGCTCTGCCCGAGCTACCTTCAGCCTTAACTTTTTAATTTCCTGCATCCCTGAGCTGCACAGGAGGGACCCTGCGGACTGGGGGCCACTAAATGTGTTAAAACTCATTAGGTATGGAGCAGAAGACCCTTAAAACTAGCCAAGAGTCTCAAACGTGGGTGCCAAAAATTAAACACCTAATTCAATATTTAGCCGTCCACCTTTAGTTCCTTCCTCATAGTTAATATCCACTGTGCCGCCTCAGAGGTGGCCTGATTTTCATAGGCACCAGGCACCTACAACTAACTCAAGTGCTGAGACTGCTCACCCAAGTGAGACTTGTAGAATTCAAAGTTTTTCTGGGTGATTAAACCAGAGTTCCCTTGCTCTCAGCTCCCGACCAGAGCTTCGATAGAATGACCAGCATTGTAACATATGGCTTAGCAAGGGGAGGAAAAAAAAGAGAGAAAGTGAGTATTAGAAATGGATGGACTAAAGAATACGCAGGATATATCAGGCACATTAACCAAACATATGGTGCTAAATGAGATATTTTTTTTAAATTGCAAAAAAATTGACATTCCTGGCAGTCTCAAGGATAATGTGACATGGCTGTGATAAATTTAGAAGAATGGGACATATTTTGGCTTGTTCTTGGAAACCTTTTTCTTGCATGCCGACTGTATTTCTTCTTTTATTAACCCATTCAAAGAATGTTTGAATTTTGCTGCTAGAGCACCATGCTAGCGCAACATAAAATGTGAATGATGCTAATTGCTTTGCACTGCCTAACTTTCTGTCATACCCTCCCCTCTTAAAGGACAAAACATGCTTTGGAAATGAGCTGGCAAGCTCATCTTCTTCTTTCTCTTGGTCAATATTAAGTGATGTAATTAAGCTCCTGTTTGCATATTCTTCTGAACTAGGGAAGCAGCCATTTTTTTCTTGAGATCTGATGGATGTGATCACTCAAAATAAAATGTGTCATTACAAACCCCAAACAAAACAAAAACATGGTATAGTTGGACTGCTCCAAACCAATACATTTCAAAATACCCTGGAAAAAAAATAAATAAATGAACCAAACTTGTGATAATAATGGCAATCAGAACGATAACAAACAAATAGAGCAAAAGTAGCAACCAATTACCAGCGCTTCAGTTTGTTTTTCTGCTCAATTTCCCTGCATGGGGTTACATTAAAATCTCTATTTTCACATGAAAGCCGCTGCCTCGACCTTATAAAACCCATCCCCATATGAACATGACACTGCTCAGCATTGCCACATTCAAGGTCATTCATCAGCTTCTTTGTAGCTCCTCAAGTTCCAGTGTTTGGACACAATCACACGAAACTGCTGCAGCTTTAAACCAAATTCCACTGCCTCTGCCCCTTCTCCCTGCTGTGGTTTAGAGATGAGTCCTGCAGGGGTTTTTTTAACACAGGGGTAGAAGAAAAGCTGTTTCATTTTTTTAGAAGCTTTATTATCTTCGCCATAACCCTGAAGAGGGTTTGTAGCCAGGGCAAGCAGGGAGCTCCTGAGCCAGCTGAGCCATAGAGTTGAGATCTCACTCCTTCCCCGACCTCTGTCACCACCCCAGGGGCTCAGGTAACTCCTGTCCCACTTGGATCCCTGCTCATGGGCTGCGCAGCCGTGCTCTTGGAGCAGCTCCCATGCTGGCAAATTTTACAGTGGCCTTCCCTGTCCATAGAAGTCGCTTGGCCTGCCCATGATATTTTGCACTTAGGGCTGGGGTTGACACTCCTTTGGTGTCTCCATCCCCAGTTCTTCCATCACAGGGAAATCTGGGTCAACAGCACCGTTAATTCCTTTGAGTGTCCTTGTCCTGAATACGGACATTCCACGACTAAGTTACATCCCGTCGGAGCAGAAATTCAGCAGGCTGCACTGGAATATTGCACTGAAACACCTCAGTTCCATCTCCTTTCCACTCTTCCCCCCAAACTCAACCAGTCTCTGCTTTTGTTCCTACTCCAAAGTCCTTAAGACCACATTAAAAAAAAAAAAAAAATCCCCAACCCAATATTTTTCTTGCACCATAGTCAGTTCTAAACTTTGATTTTTAAAAGGTTAAGTCTGTAACCTTTCCTGCTATGAGGAAAAAGCCACCACAACAGCAAACCCTGTAGCAAACAAGTTTCGAGGCAGAAAGCTGCGAGTACAACACTGGAACTCAAACCATTCCCTTACTTTATTTAACTTACAGCAGTATAAACTCCAAAGCCTCACTGAAACCATTAAGACACAGCAGTGCAGAGTATAAAGTACAAGAAGGCTCCTGCATATTGCAATCAACATCCCAGGGACTATAAAACTAGTCTTATTAAATATAAAGTTAATAATATAGCCCAGAGATAATCTTGTCCAGGCCTCTCTCTTTACTTTTTTAACAATTAAATACTATAAAATACAGAGTTGGAAATAAAATTAAATTACTTTGCTAGTGAAAGTTCAACTTGCACATTACCTGATATTTTGCTTTTCCACCTGAAATATCAACCTTTGTTTTGCTATATCCCTATGGATATGCAGGATGCCTGATGGGCTGTATATAGTGGAAATTTTGAGTTTTCAGGATACATTCTGATAATCAGAACACCCAGGTGCATCTAGAACTGCAAAAATATAGGCTAGTACAGACAAACATGCATATTTTTCATTTATATACTGTAAAATTCTTTCCTCCAAGCATCTACCATACACAGAAAAGACTCAGATTTTACAAGCCTGTTGCCATATATTCATTCCACTAATTTCTTTGATTCCACAGCCTTGATACGGCATCAACAGGAGGTATTCTCACCCCGTACACCAAACCAGTCAGATGAGCACCACACCATTTCTGCCTGTCCATGGCAGAGGTTGCACCCAGTGACAACTTAACTCTGATTTTCATTGGGAGCTTTTGATATAGTTCAAGGGCATTATAACAGCTCTGAAATAATTCCAGTGCGGCTTCTAATATCAAGGCAAAAATACCATTCACCCTTTAAAAAAAAAATTTGAAAGCGAAAGGGAACCACATAAACATGTAACTTTTAAATACCTTTGAAGTCAAGAGAGTGAGGGGAGGCAGAGTTTGAACTCAGAGAACTCCATTCTCTAGTTGTGCCTTGAGTCGTGCGGCACATTTAAAAGATCCATTTGCAATAATCTACTAAACCAAGGAGTGAAAGACAGAACTCATAAAAAAACCTGTAAAAATCCAAGTGCTCCAGCTATTACAGATTTCTAAAAATAAAGCAGAGTAGGTTTCAGTAGCAATAATAAGCTGCATCTTACCCATATTTCAGATTTATAAGAAAAATATGGCTGCCTTTTAGTACTCATGGCTCAGAGCAAACCATGGCTGCTTCTGCCTTGAAAAAAACCCCACAAATAAAAGTGAGCTCTCAGCTTGCTGTTGTGTTGCATTTCATTTGTCCTTTAAGTGTGTCTAGCTGCTCCTGCACCCCCTTTCACAATGCATAGGCTGTCGTTCCATGACCTAGCATTATTAAATTGCACTTATCAATCATTCTTGCCAGGAATGCCATCGCCAACTACATTAAAGAAGTCAGAGAAGTCTGGTTTCAGCAGTCCCTCGCCTTCGCAGACCTCCTCCCTTGGAACGGCTTTCACACAGCACCATCGACCTGTCATTACAGGACCCAGAGGTGAGGCCTTTCCCGAGAGCCCCCAGGCATTAAAGGGTAGCCACGGCACCCAGTGGCCGTGCCAGCGCCGCTCCACGGAAAGCCATCGCCACCTGTGACCGCCCAGCGAGGGGCTGTGCTCAGAACCTTCACAACCAGGAGGGTTTAGGTGTCTAGAGGCTGGTTCTGTTAGGCTGGGCTGCTTGGGAAAGCTCCTGATGGCCGCTCAAGGTGGAAACGCTGGATTCTGGGGCCTTGGGGTTTTGTTGGAAGAGGGTGGGGAAAGGGACAGGAGGTGTTGCAGGGAAGTGTCTTCTGCTTGTGACCATTCATCACGTTGACTCGGTCCAACTGCTCGAGATAGGGACCCATCCATCACTTCTGACCCACACCTGTCTTCCAGCCCTGTGGATTTCCTTCTGCACGTCATTTATTCTCGTGCTGTTGGTGTCAGTGTGCCTTGTTAGGGGACTCTTGAAGTTGGTTCCTGCAATACTTTGGCTGGTTTTCTTCCCAGTACTCTTCTGACTGACTTTCCAAGTCAAAGAGATGTCCTCTGGGTCTAGATGTGCTTATGTATTTTTGTTAGAAAGATGCATTTGCATTTAGCCTAGAAAACTAAATGCAATACTGAGTTCACATTTGAAAAGGAACTCACTTGGGCATAGTAAGAGACACGAATGAATCCTCTTACAAACCTCTTTGGAAGATACAAAAATAGGAATGAATGGTTGTGACATGTTTCTTTCTGCTATGAAATTTTGCCTCATTTAGAGAAGATTATTAAGGAATTGGTCGAATGGTGGAGCATAAAAAGGCATATTAGCAATTCATCCTAGAAATTATTTGGAAATGTCTGTTTGGCATCAGTGTGGTTTTACTGAGGGCAGCATAAACCAGAAGGAGCCTCTTTGTCTGCACAGTCCAGGTGATGTGGTGAGAAATGGTGCAGTTGCACAAAGTTGAAGCAAGGTCAGACTTGCACTTCATGAGGTTTTGTGCTTTGTTAAATCTGCTTATTGTAGTTTGATTTGTTGTGGTTAATCCATAAAAATTATTCATTATCCTTAGACATACACCTACATCCTCAGAAGATATTTAGGCATCTAAGCTCTATAGAGATTTCCCTTGAAATTTGGATCCGAGCTGTCTGGCAAATATATCCTCTTTTAAAAGCCTTGATAATTGGTGATACAAGTATGAATAATATGAAGCTTCCATTAACATTCTATTCAGTGCACATCAGCTGACTCCCAATTCCTGTCTTTTAGAAGTTCAGCCTTTTAGATTTCAGTTGTTGATTGATTAGTTAATAGGCCTTTCTTTATTTAGCTGTGTTTTACCTCACACTAATTTTTTAAGATCATTGACTGCCTTTGTCTGCCCCTGTTTAGACCCTCTCTGCTGTGGATTCTTGTGTGGTTGAGAGAGGAAATGTCTCAGTGGTGAGGCCTTGTTTAAATCTCATCTACAGTCTGTTTTCACAAGACTTTTTCTGTGCACTGAGGGATTTCCATTGGCGATGTGAGAAGAACATTCAATGGGAGCCAGAAAAGCAAATAGAATTATTACAGTCCCAAATTTGGATTGTTTGGAAGGAGATGTTCTTTACTAACTCCATAAAGAAGCAACAGAGCTTTTAATCATCATGGTTCCTAAAAAGTTAACCAAAACTGCTCTTCTGCAGCATCATTTAGAAGCGTCTTCTGTTTTATGCTCATTCACAAAGTCTTGCAGATTTTCAGGAAAAAAATCCCTCTGCATCCATCCATGGTTTCTTTAAATGCCATCATCCTGAAAAAATCTTGTCCCAGACTTCATTCTTTGTTCTTCTGGGACATTCCTCCTCAGTATTCTTCTTCCACAGCACGCTGGCTGTGTTTATTTCCCTGCCACAACAATCATTCTGTTAGTAAAGGGTGATACACTGAGATGGATTATTTTCTGCAAATCCAGCTTTGTTCTTTATCCCATCGCCTCCGGCATACTTTAGGGACAGTAAGCAGAAGAGAGAAGCTTTTCAGGTATCAGAAGTGGCAACATAAAGAGTATAATGCTGTCGTATAAGAGGATATAATTGAGAGATTCACATCCACCAGTAGTTACTGGGAGTTGTGCCTCGGCAGAAGTGATGGTACAGCACACACAGGCTAAATTCCCTTTGGACACAGGTGCGTTATGTAAATGGTCAGTGGCAGGTCATTCTCAGGGGTCTTTGGCAAACAAAGAGCAGGATTTAATCTCCATTCTGCAGAGAGATTTCAGAGAAAGGGGAGTTGTGAATAAGTAGGTCACCATCAGAGTAAGCTCCTCAGCCAGAACAACGATCACAGGGAGGTTCCATCTCCTTCTCATGTTCATATGTGCAAGTTTATCACTTGGATGTGTATATGAGATGCATTTGTAAAGCATGATCAAAATAGACAGCAGAGAAGAAGCTGTAGACTATTCATGGCAAGTGTTGTCATTGACAACCAGTGATTTATAATTTCTCGGGAATATTCCCGAATCCTTCACACGCTTCCAAACATCCCTTAGAATACACTGCACGTCTGATGCTGGGGTATCCCAGGATACTGAATGCCCTTCCCTGTGATCCCCACAATGAGTCATTTTGGAAACAAAACTTCCTTTGGAGGAGGAGGAAGATCCTTGAGAGGATGTCTTAGCTCTAAGGTGCTCCACCCGATGAAGCAGTTGGAAAACCTCTGCTCTCATGGAATTGTCTGGATGTGCTGTGCTGTGGAAGGCTGTGCACTCGTTCCTGTCTGCACTGGTGCTGCTGCCAGTGCCCGGCCCAGCTGGGCAGTAGCCAGGAGAGAGGATCCGAGCTGGCTGACCAGCGGACCAGATGTGCAGTGAGTGCTGGCGCAGGGATGCCAATGCTTCAGTGACTCCTCAGTACTTCCAACAGATGGTGGCAAGATCCAAGTTTCTTTGGTGATAAGCTAGCAAAGTGATTCATGGAGCCTCACTTGATGATGGCAGTTTTTTGGGCATGACTCTATGAATGCACCATATGTCTTCTCTGGACCAGCGTGGCTAGGATTCAGTGTCTGGCAGATGGTAAATTGATCACCTATAGGGTGGCTTTAGCATCACTATCAGTTTTAGAATTTATTTCAAAGCCTTGAGAATTCGAGCAGCCATATCTCTCTCCTACTCAGCATACTTTTGTTACCTGCAAATGGGATTATCTGGTGGTCGGCGTAGCTCACCACAGCACTGCAGCATTGCAAAGGCACTGTGGATTGTTGGCATCTCACAAAGCTTCCCAGACCACTTGAACTCTTCACCAGCTAGTGAAGGATTTAAATACTATGGGTGACAGCAGTATTTACATAAGTGGTTTTAGGCTTCCATGTATTGCTACTTACACTCTGGTGACTTTATAACTGGAGCTGGCTGAAACGTTAAATTGACCACGATCTTGTAAAGCCAGGGATGTACAGCAGCCTGTGCTGCAGAGCATTCAAGCATTCCCACGGAATATGACAGTGTGAATCCTGCAAGCCAAAAAAGCAAGGAAAAAAAGGCAAGGAAAGGAAAAAAAATAACAATGAGATGGTATGTTAGGAAGATAAATGAAGGAGAAACACAATTACAAGAAGCAAGAAACACAGCACGAAGGCAAGAACCCAAGGAAGTGGGTGTGTGAGAAGAAGGGATGAAAGTCAGCTAGTGGACTGGTTTCCATTATATTAATTTCCTCCATAATTACCATTGCCATTTAGACTTTTATCAGGACAAGGCCTGCCAGGGAAATGCTGCAGCACAGTACTCTCTGTTCACGCCAAAGCAGCGAAACCTCTCTGTCACATATCTGGAAAGATACCGTGTCCTTCTCTATCAAAATCCTCCAGTGGGTCACCAAAGTCCTGGTGCCTTGCTCGCTGTCCTGTCAGCCAGCTCCAAGTGAATCAAACTGATGGTTCCTGGTGTACATTGTAAAAAGACATCTTGTAATGTCCTTTTCTGTACGAGTCTCTGTGGCTTCCTGATGCTGCCAGGTGGCACAGTGGTGTAACCTTCTAATTCCCTTTGAATTTTGACAAAAACAAAGCGGTGCAACTTGACAGAGGCACCTCAGAGCAAGGGATGGGTGATGCCAGAGAGCCAAAAGGAGAGAGTCACACCACAAGGGCGAGGAAGATGAGGTGAGGCCATAAACATCACAACGCTGACCATCAGATGAGTTTACATGATCCAGTTTGCAATGTCAGGAGAGCTGACTGTGCAGGGGAAGATTTTGATTTCCTGCACTCGCTTTGGAGCAACCTGGTGCTGAAGGAAAAGCAGTTTCCCAACAGATGGCCTCAAGGTCAGGCTTTAGCCATGACACAATCCCCAAACTGCCACCGCCTGCCGTAGCCCAGGCAAGGAGGGCAGAGAGGGAGGCCTGCAAAGGGTTAAAGCTTCAGCTAAACAAAAGTCAGGAACCGTGTAATTAAAACTCTACCTTTGTTGTATTGTCAAGAGTTAGCCTGTGACATAGGAAATATTTAAAGGAGCAGGCTGTTCAGCTAATTTGTGTGTGAGTGAACTGCTTAGACAGTCCTATCCTAAATTAACTGTAAGACCACCCACCGAGCTCGCCTCATAAAGGGCCATGATTGCTCAGCTCCGTTTTGTATAACCGTTCAATAATTACTAGATAAATGCATAACTAAAAGCTCTATTACACTAATAATTTGTACTGAGATAGATGTGTGGGACACCATGCTGGGTTAATTTGTCATCCCTGCAGCAAACTTCTAAAGAGGGCTCTTTTGCAGAGGAGTTGTGTTAATATGTTGCTCCAGTGAGGACATGTTAGAGCAACAAGATGACTTGGTAGCTTAATCTCCTAAAGAGGCAAAACGCCTGGAGGGGAAGTGCCAGAAAGAAGAAAGGGGGGTGATTAACACAGTGGACCCAGATTTAAACTCATCCTGACAAAAGGAGCTGATCTAACTGAGCAAAAGAATGAAAAAAAAGAGGGGCAGTGTTAAAAATACTAATAGGATTTCATGCATCCCTAAAAAATAATATAAAAATAAAGTGCTTCAGGAACAAAGTATTTTGCCCATGCTTTTCCTGATGCTGTGTTTGGTTCCTTTGCTCTCTTTGATGTATCCGTGGAGTTAAACTATATGCTTTAAACAGTGCAGTGAACTATAATATTTTTATCTCTGCTTTATGCTAAATTCTTCTAGCTTCAGACACACACAAAAAGCACATTATTGCTTTAAATATGGAACCCATGTTTAAGCATCGGAGCTCTGGATTTTCAACCTCCTCTATTGACAGAACCATAAATCATGTTAAAGTTAAGTGAATTACTGTAGCGTGGAACTATAGCTTTAACAATGTTTATGTAGTATCAGCTTACCATCTACAGAATGAAAGGGAGGAAAAACACTGATATTAGAAATGGGAATGTGGAGTCCTATTAACTTAACAGCAATATATCACTCCAAAGTCACAGATTCCATTACCATGCCCTTTTTAGTATCAAAGCAGAATTATATCATCACACACATAAAGGTTGTAGTTTTTAAGAGAATTTACATTTCTATTGTAAACTTATCAACTGCATTTCATTATAAGAAAGACATGATATATTCTCCTAGCAGTAGTTTTTATCTTGGGATGAGAATATATGAGAATGCATCATGTGTATTAAAAGTAATAATAATATGCAGAAGTTGACAGCATTTGATGTGATGCAGGAATTCTACAAATATGTTAAATTAGGGTCTTTTTGACCTCTAGCTGTAGTCTTGGAAGGAAGGAGTGCTTTCTATAGGTATGATTTTTATTTCTGTCCCGATGTAATCAATTCTGTAGTATTCTGGTCTCCCAAAGGCAGCAGAATTCTGACATGTTTTAAAACATTCAGCTCAAAATAGCTAACTTAACTGGCCCCCTGCCCATGCCAGAATCTGGAACCAGTGCTCAGTTCAGCTCCACAGGTTTTCAAAAGCAGCCCGTAATACTCAGCAGCCCAGAGTACACCAATAAACCCCGAGCTCAAACACAGCCCTAAGCATATTTTCCTTTTGCTAGGAACTCCGTGGGCCTTGGCAAAATGTCCTCCTGCCTCCCACTTGCTACTGCAAAATTTCTTACAGGAGGAGTGTTTCTGAACAAAGGGTCCAGGTGCCTTATACCACTCAGAGCAGCAGAAAAGGGCTGAGAGCCAGCCCTGATCTGGAGATACCGTGGCTCTGCTCTTTTCAGCAGTGCTTAGCTGCCCAGCTGCACTTGACTTCTGGAGCTGAGAGATGGATAGCCTGCAATTCAGCCCATCTTTTTGATGTTCATGGACAGGAACAGAATCCCCATCCATCCTATCTAGGGTGTTTCACTATCTCTTGCACTGCTCAGCTGTTTATATTGTATTTTGGATCTTTCATCTATGTTTGTCTACATAATGTGGGAGCGAGTATCAGCGATACCTGAATTTTACCCATGCTTAGAGGGTAAAGCCTATCTTTGTTCTCCAGCTCCACGATTTCCCAGCCTTGACACTGCAAATGGGAAAGTGAGATGGGATCAGTTTGCGTTTAGCTCATCCTTGGACCTGACAAACATGTTACTAGACAACCCCTTTGCACCGTTATGGGACTTAACAAATGCCCAAGTTTTCCAGGGATGTGAATTCCCTTCCGAGGGCTGATCCTAGGACTGGTCAGCCCTACCCTCAGCAGCTCAGTATTTAAGTAGAGGCAGGTTCTTGCTAACCTGAGTAAGCAATTCCTCTACATTTATCACCCTAAAGTCTGTTCCTAATGGGCAGTAAGAAAAATAGGGACTTTCAGAAACCTTTGAAAGTGTTACGGGGAAGCAGCTCCCACTGAAATTCAAAAGCAGTTAATGAATTCTCTCAGGACCTCTACAAATCCCAGCCCAAGTTTCTTAATTATTTTTTCTTCTTGTTTGGGTAACTGCTTTCATCACCAAAATCTGTGGGCTTAAAGCTATTGTTTTAGGCTTCCATTCTTTACCTCTTGTATTGTATTATACACAGAAGTGTAAGTTCCTTTCAACAAATTTGGATTATTGCCAGATCTCCTTATTAAAAAGTCACTCTTCATATTTCCAATAAACACAGCTGTTTCATGGTATTTGAAAGCATTTCACATCAGCCAGCATGGTGGCTTAGCCAATTAGTCCTCTAATATGGTCAATTTTCAGAATAAGTACCTTTGGGGTACAAAGGGTAGGATCCATCTCGCATAATTTGAACTGGCATCACTGGGATGGCAGGAGAGAGCTTGCAGCACGCAGGGAGTTAAAGCAACTTAGAAGCCTGACGTGGAAGTAGCTAGCAGAACAAACTGTTCTCTAACATTTCCAGGGAAATGACTTTTCAAAAAACACTTTCTTAATTGTAATGAAGCCAATTATAATGGCCTCAAAAACAAGCAGATAAAAACCGATCCCGTTTCATTATGATTCTAATGTTACTATTTCTAGGAAGGCTGATCAATGTTTAATGAAGTATTAGTAAACTTAATTATCACTTTATAGAGGAGATATCTGAGCATTGTGCCCTGATCCAGCTGATGGACCAGCCCTTGTGCCTGGGAAGGAACAGTGGTTGTGATTCCCAACACTTCTCCCTGGAACAGGCAAGGAGTCCAGGGTGATAACACCTTTTCCTGAGCAACACCAAATGACCCTTTCAAAGACTTCAAACAACTTCAGGAAGAAAGAAATTTCATCCAGTCATGTGGACTTGAAGGGGTTGGCAGGGCATTTTTTTGGAAGAGGAGATGGAAGGTGGATGGATCAATATGTGCCCCCATATGTTGGGCTGTGCTGGTGGAAAACCTGTCTGAGCACTGTAGGTGTCCCTTCACCATGTCAGCAAGCACTCCCTGGGAGCAAGGAACCCAGGGCTCTTTATTAGGAACTGCTCCTTTGTTCCAGGACCCTAAATATCTGCAGAGAACCGTAACCTGTTTCAAATTAACTGATTCTTTATTATCTGATCGCTCGCTCGGACGGAATTCACAATTTTGGCTCTTCTTCAGAGCCTTGGCCATGTGCAGTGCTCACCTAATCAATGGGTGCAGCTTATCTTATTGGTGACTTACTTTGTTATTGGCTACTCCAAATCAAGAAGGGAAAAGGCAAGACAGACCTGCATAATCAGAAGTTTGAATTCAGCATTCTGAAAAATCCTCTGGCTTCTGTGCTGCACAGCACCACGAGCTCATAAAACACTGAGGAATCCAGTGTAGCACGCAACAGCTGTACTGCATAATTACTTGGCCCTATAGCAGTAGTTTTAAAATACTGGTATATCTGTTGCAGGCCACCATACATTATCATCTCATTTTCAATAAAAAGTCTGGGATGTTTCAGACGAGCTTCAATGGAATTAGAATCATGTGTACTTTGAAATATTTATGCTTGCCTTGAGATGGAAGGATAACTCCTGCCTCCAACCCCCGCACAAAATAACAGATTTCATAATGCCAGAGAGTCCAACTCCTCCATACCTACAGCAGGTAGAAATGAAGTTCTGCTCTTGAGTACACATCTTTTCATAGGTTGTAGAAGTCATATTTTATGTCATTTACTGAGGTCAATAATAAAATATAAATGTCACAGGCTGAAAGACGCCAGGAGAAATATGGTTTGGCAGGATGGAGCTGCTTAGGGATACATAAATAATAAGTCAATAAGTAAATAAATAATAGACAAAGACCTATTTTATCTTCCATTTGAAGATCTCAAAGAATTTACAATCACTGATTGAGGCTTGTAATATCCCATCAGAAGTAATAAGAGCCTCTTCTCTTACACAGGGTAATTTCCATCACTGTAGGTGTGGGTTTAGGAATTAAAGACTTTATCATTTTTATTAAGTCTGAAAATCATGACTGAAAGGGCCCTTGGCCTTTTTAGAGGCAAACAGGGAAAATAACAACCTGCTTCATTACCTCTTGTGCTTTAACTGATTAAAAGTGCTTGTGAGGGCCCCTATATTTGGAAACACGGTTGTGTTCTGCGCTCAGAACTTGTTGGAGTGGCCAGTTTTGCACTCACCAGAGTTGCTGACCACAACACAGCTATCAGAGTAATGGTCTGTGTCTGGGCCAGCAGATTTTAGACTTTAACATTTAATTCCCTCTCTCTAGTATCAGGCAGGCACATTTGTAATGTTGATCAGTTTAATAGTAGTGGGTTTTTTCCTCTTATCAAAGAGCCCTTTCTTTTGGCACTTGAGAAATCTGCTATTTCCTAGTCAGAGACTGCAAAAACAAACCTTTGGAGATCCTTATTGCACTCGTTACTTCTTATGCTGAGAAGAAAATGACCCCTTCACGTCAGTGTATGGCACAGGCCGAGGAATGATGCCAGTCTGGTCTTGTTTCCCTCCCCCAGTCCTTCCCTGATCAGCAGGAAGCCCTTGGAGATGAGCTGAGGAGTTGGCCAAGACTCCTAAGAGGAGCCACTTTCTCCTTACAGCACTTTGCCTTGCTGAATTATTGTTGAACATTTCTGCATTCGTTTTCCTTCTCTCTCTCTCTCTCTCTCTCTTTGGGAAGATCCCTGACACACACTCTCCACTTTGTTTTCTACCCTGACATGCTGAGGAGGTCAAGGCAGCAGAGAAAGGCTCACTCCTTACATGCCAGTGAATATTTCTTTCGTCTTCCACGGAGCAAATCAAATTATTAAATGAAGAGCTATACTTTGGAAAAGCTAAACACAGTGTTGTCTCAGGACAAGTTTTGAACTCCCACATGTTCCCTGGATACAATTCTTTATTCCTTCTTGTTTGAAATGCATTTCAAACTCCTTTTCACCCAGCAGAAGAATAGAAATGAGTTGGTTCCCAGATGCATACGAAGGACGGTGCAATTGCATAACAGTTTCAGGTAGTAGTAAAAGAGCTGATACTAAAAGGAAATTTTAAAAAAATATTTTAGAAATTCCAATTTATTTCTTACTTTATTAGATGTTTGTCACATAAATGTCCATTTCTCACTTTTATCTTCATCCCTCATATTCCATCTGGCACACAAGGAAAGGGGGAACTACAAAAGGAGATACGAAGAAAGGAAGAAGACAGAAATACTGTAGGCTAATAAAACTTTGTAGTCATCAAAATGCTGGCTGGGATCTACCTGACTGAAGGTGTGTGTGTAGAATGGAGGTGTCAACCTCAGAGCAGCACCAGTCAAAGGCAGGGGATTATTTTGGGGTGAGGTGGCTCCTTGGACACTGTTTAGTCCTCTGTCCATTCTAGTAATTGGCTCCATGGTGATCCCCCACAGTTACTGAAGGGAATCTCCATTATCTCTACCTTGGATGTTTCTACTTCTGTTGGGAATATTTTCAACACTATTAATGTGAGCAGAATTGGGGGGTTAACATGGGTATAGGGGAGCTTTTCAAGGCAAGGGCAGGGGTTTCACATCCATCCCATACCAGCACCCCTGGCACGAGTGCAGCTCTTTTTGGTGGTGGTATTGGAGCAGTAATTCCTATCCTGTGGTGGAAAAGGACGTGTATAGAAGAGCTGCCTAGCCAACCCTCAGTGAATGCTTACAGGAAAATGCAGTAGTTTCCTTGCTACTGTCTCTGAGCTCACATTTTACCCATATCTTCAAGCTTTTGAGTTTGCTAATGGTTTAATAATGCTTAAGAAAAAAATTATTAATAAAGTGTCATATTATTAAACTGGCAATGAACAAGAGTAAGAAGCAGATTTTAGCTTTTATTTAACTGAAGGTTTTTCATAACATTCATCATGAAATGAATGTTTGCTCATTTGTGTTTGATTTTAGTTAACTTTCCTGCATCTCTCCAATTTTTCCAAAAGTGCCAAAGGCTTTTTTTTTTCCCCCCCTCTTGTGTATTTAAATTACTTCAAAGCCAACACCTGAGTTTCTGTGGGATATTTCCTCCTTTCTATAGCCTTTATCTGACTGGTCATATGCAGTGTACAAGCACAATCTTTGCACATGGACACCCCTGAAAGATTCCTAGGGTAACATGCCAAGGGAGCAACACCGACTCTTTGGTGAGAAATAAACAATGATTTACAGATGAGCTTGTGTGCAACCAGATTAATTGGTCATTCTGAAGGAAGAGTGAATCCTCATTTCAGAGGGGAGAATTCATGGCACTGTAAGTGACAGCAGGTGCTACCTCGTGGTGACAGCTAACAGTGGAAAGCTCTGTTGGGTGACAAGAGTCCAACCCAATATATTTTGAAGGCCGAGGAACTGGGCAAAGGTGTCACATATGTAGGAGAGCAAAAGGCTCTGCAGCTGCACTTGTAGTTCTGCTGAAATCAGCTGAGGGTAAAATCGGTCATTGCCAGTGGGCTTGTGTACATCACACCTCTGCACCTTCTCTGGAGTACATTTTCCAGCTGGCTTGTTGGCCCATAAATTCACCAAATTAAACTTCATCCCTGAGCGTGAGCTGGGGGCTTGCTGAAGATTTGAGCCCAGCGTTATTCAGGAGAAGTGTAAATGTAATTTTCCAAACGATCTCGCCACTTTGTGCATGTTCATTAAATGAAAACACGTTACTTAAAATAAATGTTCCTGAAGTGAGATGGAAGAAAAAATCCCCAACAACAAGAAGCGTTAGACCGTTTTTAAATTATCGACCGTTTATACTACAATGTAAAATGGATTCGTGTGTGCAAATCCAAGTCACATGAAATGTCAATTAAATCAACCCTAATCTCCCAAATACATTTTTTTATTGCCTGATTGATGAGGGCTGCTCTTCAGGTCATGAATAGTTTTCACTCTCACAAAGGACTGCTGATTCCTTTATACGTGTCCACTAAAAACACAGAAAATCCTTCAAAATGTCTGGCTCTGTTTGCTTCCAGGATCTAGATGAAGTGAGTGTAGGACACAATGTGGTCTAATATATTAGTTGATGTATAAACAATACTGTACATTTCAAACCAAACCAAAAAAAAAAAAGATACTTAAAACTACAATAGATTTAAACTGTTTTATTTTCCAGAGGCAAAACTCTATATAACGTCTTTGTTTTCTTTCCTATAGCAAGTCCACATGCAACACCATCGACTCTTCATTTTCCAACATCACCCATTATTCAACAGCCTGGGCCATACTTCTCACACCCAGCAATCCGCTATCATCCTCAGGAGACTCTGAAAGAGTTTGTCCAACTTGTCTGCCCCGACGCTGGTCAGCAGGCTGGACAGGTGGGGTTCCTAAATGTAAGGAAGCCGTTTTTCTTTCTTCAGAAGTGTTTGTCCTATGTAAAAATTAACCACGGGGTTATTGACGGGGTTATTTTAACAGCATGTCGCCTGCAGGAGCACACCTGGGATAGCTGCTGGAAGGGAGGAAAACAGAAAAATAATAATGCTGTGCTGCAAAAGTATTTTAAAAAACAACAAGAGACCTCCCCAAAAAACCGCTCAACCACATTGTGGTGAAAGTAGCTTAAACTGTCAGAGAAGCTGGTGCTTCAGTGACCTGCTGGGTCCCCCCACAAACGACTTTGCTGCATGTGTTGTAACCCTTGTGGAACCAGGGTTAACAAAATACAAAGGCAGAATAATTTTTATTAATTATTTTTGAAGTTCAGGGGAGAGTGGGGGGGGGGGAGGAGCAGGAAAAGGGAGGGTGAGAAACAGATGTTTCAGATCAGCTAAGTTCATTAAAAAAAAAAAATACTGCCTTATAGCACTTTAGATCAAGTTGACCAGTACTTGAACTCAAGATGTTAAAAGTACAGTTTATTATGGTTTGTTATTTCTGTAAGCAGTTATCTTTTCCCCTTATCTCTATGAAAAATTAAGCAGAGTTCCAAAGCTTCAAATAACCATTTTCTTTTTTTTTTTAATCAAATAAAGTGAATCATCTTGCTATTATTGAAATAGCATTCTGGACGAATACAGAAATTATAAATTTTATGTAAATCAAATCTAAAATAATGCTCTGAATATTTCATGAAATGTAATGCATGTAACTTTTTCCAGCCAATGAAGTAATAACTCGCAAAATTACTGCTTCTCTCCTGACATACATAGGGCTGAAAGTGTTAATGAGAATTAGTTTAATTATTAGAATCCAATTTATTACACTTATTTAATAAGCTGTATTGTTCCCAGTGTTTTCCTTTCCCCAGCAGAAAAACTGACTCTACTTATTCCAGCCAGTCCTGGCTTTGAATAATGTCTGCAATATGTTAGCAGATACATTTATGTCTAGACAACAAATCAATACAGTGCTTTTCTTTTTCCTTGAGTATTCATTTGCTTAATTTATCCCAAACCATTCAGCATTATGAACTGTTAGCACACTCACAATGAACAGGCAGCGGGGGTCTTCTTGGCAGGAAAGGGACCTAATTGGGAGACAAGATAGTGTTTGAGAGATGTCACTAATATATTAGTTTATTAAAGGTGCTGGATGTTGGAAAAACAAATATCCCTGAAGGATTGCTTCTTGCTGCAAACTCTAGTAACTGCAGTCTTTGAAGTCTATGGGAGTGCTGTAAAGTTAAATGCAGATGAACTTGAGTCTTATTTATCCCCTGAACCATTTTTGCTCTAGCACAAGTGTGATTTGCACCTCCACGACTTTAAGGCCCTTTGTCAGTGCCAAAGCAGGTGAAATGAAAATAAAGTCCCAAGTGTTTTGCCAGGATGAGTATTTTGTCCCCAGCAATTCAGGCTAATGGAAACCCTAACAGGAATTAAAATATTATTTTCTTTAGCAGTACTTAGAATATGGATCTGTGTTTAAAGCTGAGCTTTTATCATCAATGGAAAAGGCAATGTTCAGTGCCAGAAGAACTGCAGTGAGATCAATTTGTAGAGTGCTGTCGAAAATGATCTCATCATTTTTGTCACTAAAAGGAACACCTGATTCACAGCCTGTCCTACTTTCTCTTTATAATGGTATTTGGCATCTAGCTGTATGGTTTTCAAGTGTCCAGGCTGGGTTACATTTAAAATGCAAACTTAATAAGCTGGAGGGAGGGTTGGCATGTTTTTCTAAGCCTGATTCCTGTTTTTGTGATACTTGAAAACACTTTTACTTATGGACACATTTTTCTGGTGATTAATTGAAAGACCACACTCATATAGCTGATCCCCTTCAGCCTGTGACTGACCACATCCCAGACTGAAGGGAGGGTGGTTTTTTCTCTCAGTGTGTAAAAATGAAGCTGTTCTAAGTTCACTCATTTCTCCAGATGATCCTAATGGCAGCTAAACCAAGAGCTACACTATTGCTAACTCAAAAGGGATGTGGGAGAGCAGTTATTTTAATATACACTCATTCATTTTCCTGTAATAAGATATCAGCATGATTTTTAAGACCACCAAAAACGCTTGTTTTTTCTCTTAATGAGCAGTATCTTTAAGAAATTTACACTCAAGTCCTAGGCACTGATATCCTGAGGGTATAACAGAGGCACGAAACTGGAGGCTTTTAGGGGTCAAAAACACTGCTTCACCTCTCACTGAGCATGGCTTAATGCTGCCGGAAATGTAAAGAGGAGTAGGATTTAATCCAGGACAGTTCAGACAAGCTGCTCATAGGACAAGTGTTTAAAAGCCAGAATTTCCGTAGTTTCACGAGGTTCACAGAGTTTGAGACAGTTTCTTGAAGTCCATGGAGAATTTGAGCCAGCAAATTTCTTTGCCACCTCTCAAGTAATTGTAAATGTATTGCACATCGTTTTCAACTAGATTGTTGTTACTGGAGGTTCCTAATAGCTGATTTTTAGTATAATTTTTGTCTGTTTGCTTGTTTTTCGGCAGCCCAATGGTAGCAGCCAAGGCAAGGTGCACAATCCATTCCTTCCTACCCCAATGTTGCCACCACCACCTCCGCCACCAATGGCTAGGCCTGTGCCTCTGCCAGTGCCAGACACAAAACCTCCAACCACATCAACAGAAGGAGGGGCCACCTCTCCCACTTCTCCAAGTAAGTATAGACGCAGCGGGATCCAAGGGCTACCGGCACCGCCGGCACTCGGCTGTGCAGGGATGAGGACTGGACTCATCTTGGGAAGCGGGAGAGCTCTCTGCTCTCCATGATGGACAAAATTCTGAGCTGCTCCTGTGTTAGCAGGGAAAGCCTTAGCTTAAGGTTGTAGTTTTATTTTTGACTTGGTTGCTATTTCACATAGCCACGTGTGTGGGAAATCGAGGCCGGTGGCTCAGCTGTGACACAGAGCTTGGACCTTTGGGATCTTGTTTGCTGCCAGGAGGACTCAGGAGGACATCCCATCCCTGGAAGTGTTCAAGGCCAGGCTGGATGGGGCTCTGAGCAACCTGATCTAGTGGAAGGTGTCCCTGCCCATGGCAGAGGGGCTGGGACTGGGTGATCTTCAAGGTCCCTTGCAACCCAGACCATTCCATGGTTCTGTGATAAGCTGGTATCTCAAGTCAGGCTTTAGAGGATAGACCCCACATGGAAGTCAGGCAATCTCCTTGAAAACACAGCTGCTCATCACACTGGGCTAAACTCACAACCTTTCCAGGTTACTTCAATTATCGTTCTTTTGGGAATAAATCTGCCTAGATTAACCCAGACATCTTTCCCTTATGCCTTGGATTTTAGGCAAGAAGTTTTGGTATGTCTTAGGGCCAGGGAGAGAGCTCTAATCCTCTCCCACCACCCACGCGGCTCCCATATGCATTTTGTGTAGCCACAAGTCAAATATATGAATTCCTGGATACACACTTGGGGATACCACTTTGGAGTCACTCTTCTGGGAAACAAATGCAATTCAGCTGTGTCCGATGCTTTAAAAAAAGTCTGGACGTACAGGGAGTTAATTGTGAAATGATTTAATGAAGCTATGCTCAAACTGACATTTAAAAACAAAAGGGAAGCTTTCAGTGCTTTAATGGCAACTGTAGGGGACTTGTTCCACAGTGAAGGGAGTCCAAATAACATCCACAAACAAAAATCAATCTAATCGAAAGAGCAAATCCCTTTGTGTGCTTTTCAAGCTTATTATTTAAATGCTATATGCAACCACTGCTTGATGTGCAAAGAGGTACTCACTCTTCAGACCAAGTGAAGCCTAGGTTTTTAAAGCTTTATATACTGTTCAGGAGACTTGCACAGGTTCCAGGGGGCATTTTTAAAATCTGGTAGTTCCTCAGAGGTTTTCATTGCCTTCTGCTACACGATAGTGCATCAACTGCAAACTCAGCAAGATGCTCTGGCTCGCTTGGAAATTGAAATGGGTTTTAGTATGAGACAGTCTGGTAAGATTGTGAACGCGATGTTCTCGAATCAGGACTTCACGAATTGATCAGCAGATTTTTGTTGAGTGAAGAAGTTGATTCATTCCGTCCCCTCCGCTCCTCTTTCTGACCTTAGACCAGCACTGGTGCTATCAGAACTTTTTGAGGGGACTTTCAAGTCCTATCAATAAGATTCAGCGGTGGGATCTAAAAGGTTAATGTTTAGTCATAGTTATCACTGAACACAGTCAGCAATGCCTTACTATTTCCTTGTCTTCAGAACCAGGAAAAACAAAACTAGGTCAGTGTGTACTTGTCATTACGGTTGTGACTCAGTTTACTGGCAGTGTCTGGTGTCAAAAAGAAAAAGATTCCCAACAACATTTTAGCAGTAATCTTAATTTTTATGATACTGTGATTGTGTAAACAAGCTCAGAGTGTGTCTGGCCGTATTCTCAGCTGGCAGAAAAATGGGCATTTCTCCTCTGAAGGGAGCAGGACATCCATCGGTGTCAGCTTGGGGCTGGTCACTGGGCTCTGTGTTCAGCAGACAGCTGCCACATTAATTGGGAATGGAGGTTTTCTCAAGAGCAGCCAGTTAATGGTATTTAAACAAAAGATTAGGAAAATAATTACTGTTTGTTAATTAGCCACGCTGATGTCTAAACATATAGTTCTGTACGTACTCAGGCACGCATCTTCCTTTTGGTGAGGGGTTTGAATAACAGTGACTCGAGTTGTAAAGAAGCATATAATTTAATTTAGGGACAAATTTTACAGAAAAGTAGATTATAGGAAATATTTTCTAAGAAAAAGTATGACATATAAACCAAAGCCAGTGGAAGTATTGGCTACATAAAGAGCAAAGCAAACTGAAGTTTCAGGCGTCGCGGCCAGGGTTTGTCAGGAGGACCCACTGGGCTCCATTCAGTGTGTCAATCAGGACCAACCCTCCATTTCCCTCCGTGTTTGTTTTTTCCTTAACTAAATATTAGCCTTCAAATAGCGAGTGCAGATTCACCAGAGTTCCATAAAAGCCGCACAAAAAGGTGTTTTCCATGGTTACGAGCTGCTGGAGCGCACCGGTTCTGGGAGTGTCGCCGGGCTATGGCTGACTGCCCTGCAGAGCTTGAGGATATTGGAAAGTCACTTATGCAACAAAGGCAAGAGCGATGCTAAATTTTGGCCAGACTGTCTCCTTAGCCATGTGGAAGAGAATGAACCCCCTCCCCTCAAGGAAATGGTGTGAAAGGGATTGGCATTTGCTGCGTTCTCCTTCCCTTTTTTGGTCTAGGAGAAAGCCCTCAGCAGAAACAAAATGCAGTCACGGCCCAACCAAAAATTGGAATATGGCCCTCCTGAGGGGTGCAGGAGCCAGGAGCAGCTGTTCAATACAGCATGGCCTCCTGGGAACGAGAGCTAAAAATCACAACAAGGTGGTTAATGACTCTCAGAGCAATAGTGAAACTCTCCAGCTGTGACATTAACCAAAACATGAACATTAGTGCTGTCCAAGGAAGGAAGAGCCCCTGGAGATGCACACTGGAGATTTGCTGCTACTGGGTGGCCAGGCATGCTCTGGGAGCTGACAATTTCAGCTGCGAATCCTATCCCTTTGGAAAGCCAGCATTTTCCTCAGTCAGATGACACAATGGAAATGGGATTCACAAGGTTTGGGGAGGTTCATTTTTCCTCCACAGAAAGCTTTTTCAATAGAACACATCTTTGATATCAGAAGCAGTCCCAACATTATCTTATCTCAGATCTCTTCTTGATTTTCTTTGGTTGGTAACCCATTACAAGCATAACACAATATTTTCTTGAACTTGGCAGTTTTGGGGTTTAATATCTCACTGCCCAAAGCAAACACCACCTCCACTACGTTCTAGTTGGCTTTATCACTATCATAATTGAATCATTCCAGAGCAAAGTCTAAGATACTGCCATCGTGTACACCCTGACTTTTAAACAGCTTTTTTAAACAAAGTGTTATTTTCTGAGATTCACAACTCTTAACAACTTTAACGAACTCATTACTGGTTAATGTCCCTTTCAACAAAGGAGCTTTCTTGTTAAATGGCCTTTGTGTCAGGATGAGAAGAATGATCTTGTGGCTGTAGTACAGGATTCATAAAGCCAAGTGTCAGCTCCTGCCCTTGGGTTACAACAACCCCATGGAACTCTCCAGGCTTGGGACAGAGGGGTTGGAAAGATGGAAAAGGACTTGAGGATGCTGGTCAGCAGCAGCTGAACATGAGCCCAGGTATGCCCAGGTGGCCAAGAAGGCCAATGTCACCTGGCCTAGATCAGCACTGGTGTGGCCTCAGGACCAGGACTGTGACTGTCCCCTGTGCTGGGCACTGCTGAGGCCACACCTCGAATCCAGCAGAAAAACATTGAAGTGCTCTGGAGCATGTCCAGGGAAGGGAATGGAGCTGGGAAGGGTCTGGAGCACCAAGGAGCAGCTGAGGGAGCTGGGAAAGGGGCTCATCCTGGAGCAGAGGAGGCTCAGGGGGGACCTTGTGGCTCTGCACAACTCCCTGACAGGAGGGGGCAGCCGGGGGGGTCGGGCTCTGCTCGCAGGGAACAGGGACAGGAGGAGAGGGAACGGCCCAAAGTCACACCAGGGGAGGTTTAGGTTGGATATTGGTAAAAATTTCTTCACAGAAATAGTGGTCAAGCACTGGAGCAGGGGCAGTGGTGGAGTCCCCATCCCTGGAGGGATTTAAAAGCCATGTGGATGTGACACCCGGGGACATGGGTTAGTAGTGGCCTTGGCAGTGCTGGGGTAGGAGTTGGACTCAATGATCTTAAAGGTCTTTTCCAACCTAAACATTTCCGTGATCCTGCAATCAGATTGGCTTTCTCTCCCTTCCTCTGCTATGCATTGACTGAGCATCTTCTGGGCAAGTTTGAGCTTTCTGTTCGCTCCTTTCCCCATCCATAAAAAAGAGGGTTGATTCTATCATTCAATTTGCTAAAATTTGCAGTTCCTGCTCAGATTCTCAGCTGCAGAATGCACTGCAGTAGGAATCGTTCTACTGCACCACATTCTTCCAGTTAATCCTCTTGCTATGGCGTGAGAAACAGGACAACTCTTCACATCAAACACATCTGTCATCTTGGTCTGTAAAAGGGAGACCAAGAGGTACATTAGGTCATCACTCACCCAAATCATCTTTCCCAAACAGAAGTTTATCCTCTTAATCCAGAACTATGATAAATTACACACTCCTGCTCTTAATAGCAATTATTTCAGGAAAGTATATTTAAAAGTAACATTTCCCTACTGCAGGCAACTTTAAAACACAGAGCATCCCCAAAACTGTTTGTTTGTCTTGTCTTTCATACAATTTCTTGCCATTTTGGCTGAATATCAAAGCTGTCTGTGTGAGCAAATGTTCTTTCTCTGCCAGCCCCTGTTTTGCTTGTTCCTGAAGTGAAGCATCATACCAAATTTGTGGCATCACATTCATTTCCTTGGCTGTGGGCTATGATGTTGCAGACAATCCTTAGTGAATCCCAGTAGCAGAAAGAGCAGGCTGGGCAGGAAGCTGTTTCTGTTCATGCCCAACGGGACAGCTATCAGCTGATGTAACCTCGAGTAGGTCTGTGCAATTCCCATGGAGCAAAGCTGATAAGATCTGGAGAAGATCTGCCTAAGAGACCTGGCTGCTGTTCCTTGTTCCTTTCCATGCTTTGGCTTTTCCCAGACTGGAGTTTGAAGACCCCAGCATAAGCTTAGCTTATATGTATGCTATAATACAATGTGACCCAACTTTATCCAGTGAGACAGTTTGCCCCATCCTAATTTTGGAGCGAAGTCTAGGGATCAGACTTCCAGGATCCCACTTCCATGTCAAACAAGGGTATTTATCTGAAGACAGTAAGATGCAGCTGGAAGTTGATCACGGTCTAAGCAACACTTAGTACTTCTCTCTTTTACTGAAACAAATTTCCCCCTAACAGGGGAATGTGTGTTCCACATCAGCTTAATATTCTGAGCCAAAATGGCCCCTAACAATCCGCAAACATCCCGGGACATTTTACAGCAAAGAGGGAACAGCACCTTGGGAGAGTCCAGTGTAAATCCTCTGCATATTTGTCATTTTGGTGCTCTTCCCCCCTTGGCTCCAGCAAGGCAGTTATATGACCTGAAGGAAATACCAAGCTGACATCCGAGTATTTTCAGAAAGCAAGTTAAACATCGTTTGGAGCGGAAGGAAGGTATACATAGCAACTCACCCAGCGAGCTTTGAGGGGACTTCTGTGCATATTGCACACTTTTCAAATGCTTTCGAATTTTTGTTTGAACAGAGAAGCCATTTAAGTCAGCATTCTGCTGGTTCCCCTTTGATTTTCTACCAAATATCACAGCAAAAGTATCTGCCAACTGGGAACTGTAAACAAGATCTTGAGTTCCTTCCCTTCTGGGTGGAACTTACCTGCTCTAAGGGATTAAATGGCCTCTCCACTCAATCTGCTTCCTTAAAAGTAGACCAGGAGAACCAAACAACAGATGTTTGATTTTTGAGCTCTAAGTTAATTTTCCCCACTGCAGAAGGAATTCTTAGTCTTGCACAACATTAGTTCATTAGTTAGTTAAAAAAAAACCCTCCACAAGAACAGCACAGAAGAATCTTAATACATGGCACTAGCAACAGGGAAATGTCCTTTGCAAATGTGTGGATTCTCTGAATTATTAACCAAATTAACATGGTAAAAAGGTGAGGAGAACATCTCACCAGATCTGCTCAGTTAATTTCTTCCTTGATTTGCAGGTACGAGTGACACCCAGTGTACCTGTTTGTAATATTCACCACAATTTGCAAAACTATCTCAGGAAGACGAATTAGTGTACTTAAATTCCTTTAAGACTCTGTGAAGGAGAAGTGTTCCTTGCATGATTTTTGCATGTGTTAGCTTCTTGGAGAGGAAAGATCACCTCACCAGAAACAAGTGGGAAAAATTCCTTGTTAAAATCCAGGAGTGCCTTATCTCCCCTCATATCAGCAGGAAATGAAGATACGCAGTTCCTGGGGTGATTTCAGGGAATCTTGAGAAAGGGAAGTTTTCTGATGAAACTGTAAGAACTAAGAGGCTTCACAAGATGTTTGTGAGACTTGGGCAGAGAGGGAAGGGAAGGATGTGGTCCTGCATGTTCCTAGACTTGGGAACTCCTCACCCAAGGGCTTCGTGGGATGCAGAACATCCACATGGGTCCAAGTGCAGATTGGGCATTCATCAGTGAGAAATCCCTCCAGGGCCTTAACTACAGGAAGTCCCTGAGCTGGAAATAATCAGAGCTGGGAAAGAATAGGAGAAAGTAAGTATGTGACCTGTTTTGGTTGCATTTGCTTATAGCTTCTAAGAGAGGTGACAATGGCTAAGGTGGAGCATTGTTCTGATTTGGCACAGTCTTAATGTTTTCTCCAGTGTAATACCTCTTCACCAAACATTTGCCTTCAGAAAGGCAACAGGGTTTCCTCCACACAGCCAACTCAGTGTCTTCTCTGCCTCTTAACTCCCTCTACTCTTCTGTAACGTCGAGGCCTCAACATTATATTTAGCCTGACTGGAATTTGGCAAGTGACTTTCCTTTTACTATTGTTTTTTTGTCTCTTCATTGGATAGTTAGGTTGTCTGGGGATTTTATTCAACAGAATGCATTCCCACAAATATATTCAAAATAGACAGGAGCCCTCTTTGTATTAAGGCATCTATGTAGGTTATTTGAAATTAGATGTAAACATGCAAAAAACTGAGGAAGGGAGAAGGTTGTGTGAGGGTTTTAAAATGAGAAGAAGACTAAAAATGCATTGAAAGCTTTTGGATGTGGAAGTACGTGGCATTGTGGACAGTTGCAGTGGAGAATATAATGCAACAATAAAATCATTAAAGTACTTCAAGTTTGGAAGTAATCTGGGTTCTTGGCTTGCATTGCATTTAATAGCTTTACATTTATGGGAGCCACTCCAGTTTTTAAAGGCAGCTTCAGCCTTCAGACTGATTGCACTTACCACCCCAGTGAAACTGCAACCCATTAATTTTTTACCGAAAGGATCTTCCTAGTTTGTCAAACACATCAAGTGAACATTTTAGAGTGCAGACCACAGCAGTATGAAAACCAAAACTTTATATCCAGAGAGAATGCTGGATTAGCATGAAATAAAGGGTCTGAATCTGTTAATGAGCACTTCGGTATTGCTATACAAAACTCTGTTAAAAATAGAGATACCAGACATTCCAGTGAAAACAGTCAGGACCTGCAGGAATCTCCTGTTCCAGCCCATCATGGAAAGGCCTGCAATGGTTCTCCTTCAGGCTGGAGAGCTGCACACCCTCCCCTGCGCCCACGTTGTGGCTGTCCCCTCTCCCAGCAGCCCAGTCCCCTACTTGTTGATACCCCCACCATTAAGCCCAAACCTTTCCAGTGTCTCAAACCAAACTCTCGCTCTCTAAAACGTTTGCACATTTCTGTGTTAAACATCTGCTTAGGTGGCTCTGAGACAGTGTGTTTTGGTGTTGTTCGTGTGCAATCTAGTGCCGCTTCCTCAACGCATGTGTCCCTTCCCTTCACAGCCTACTCGACACCCAGCACCTCCCCCGCAAACCGATTCGTCAGTGTTGGACCACGGGATCCAAGCTTTGTAAATATCCCTCAACAGACTCAGGTGGGCCGCTTTCGACTTCTCTGTTTGCCTGCAGCCTCTTCTTCTCCTCCTCCAGTGTCCTCTAACGTGTCCCTGCGGAGCAGCTGCACTGCCGCTGTCACTTCACCCACATGGTCTCAGTAACTACAGTGAAATGTCACTTGCAGTTTGTTTGTCTGTTGTGGTTTGTTTTTTTTTTTTTGGGCTTGTGTGGTAATAACGCTGCTTTCGTAACTGGAAGGGCCTCTCTCGCTTTCTAAGGTGTTGGCTCCCAGCGCGCAGTTGTTTGCTCTAGGGCCGGGGTTTCAAAGGCTTTGGCTCCAACCTGCTCCCCAGGCACTGCATTAGGTGTGTTTAGATTAGATGGTAGGGAGAAATCCTTCCCTGAGAGGGTGGGGAGGCCCTGGCACAGGGTGCCCAGAGAAGTTGTGGCTGCCCCTGGATCCCTGGCAGTGTCCAAGGCCAGGCTGGACGGGGCTTGGACCAACCTGGGATAGTGGAAGGTGTCCCTGCCCATGAAACAAGATGAGCTTTAAGGTCTCTCCCAACCCCAACCAGTCTGTGATACGCAAAAGGAGCTCAGAGAGACTCATCAGGTAACAGTGCCCTGTGGTCCCCCACCAGACACAACAGGAGACTGCTCCAGTGACTTCCATGTAAAAAAATACTCAAATTCCTGGTTGGTCATTTGCATGGTGGGCTTTGAGCGAGCAGGAGATTTTGTAATTGTGAGCACATCTGTTTCCTTACACAGAGAGAAAAAAGTCCAGTTGAGGCAGGCCTATAAAGCTGGGTTGGCTGAATTCATGGTCCTGCTATGGTCAAATCAGAAGCTCAAGTAAACATTTGTGTTTCTTTAGGAGAAGGACGAGATTTAAATGTGCTTTTTCCAAGCTGTATCAAATTCCCAGGGTCGATTAAGAAAATAGTTGTTGGCAGTTTTGTTAGCAGCTAATTTGAGCCAGATGTTGAAAAAATTGAGTCTGGGCTTAATACCACGTTATCATGGGGGGGAAGGTATAAAAAAGTGAGCAGAGTTAGTGCTTTAGGACAACTGTAGTTTATAGTTTGAAGTGATTGCTTGACTACGTTGCAATTCTTTTAAAGGTCAACTGCACAAAATATTTGTGATTTTGTTTTGAGCTGGTTGCAATGACTAAAAAGTAATAATTCAAATAACTAGCAAACTGGGCATTACTACCCTTAGCTCTTGTAAGTTCTTTCAAATGGTTTATAGGCTTCTGAATAATTAGTGTGCAGATTAATGGCTGTCACAAGCCACAGTAGGTGCATGAAGACAGACTCCTCGTTGTGATGGCTTCAGCACCTCCAGTGTCACTGAAACACAGGTCACTCATTCCCAAAGATTTTCAGTTTACAGGGCTGCAAGCAGCTGCCTGTGAGCACAACGTGGTTTTTTGCTGTCTGTTCTTTGTGTACAATTTGTTAGGGGCTTTAGTTTATAGCTCTGTGCACAGCACAGGTTAAACTATATCGAATCTCAAACCTTCTCTGCATTAAATAGGGTCACAGAAAGTACAACAGCAATGCAGAGAGGGGTTTAACCCATCAGATTCTGGGGGGGGTATTTTCATGCCTTAACAAAACTCAGCCTGCACCCTACTTTTCCAGCCTTGTTCTTTATTGGGTTCATGTGTGCGACAAGTGTTCGTGCACCTTCACATTTAAATCATATTTCTCCAGTTGTTTTGGAAGCAACTGGAATACACAGAAATACGCTGAAATCAGGAAACAGGAATGTTAAGGTGCGCTGCTAAAGTCCTTAAGCACTTGGTCTTTTCCTTCATAGCTCAGGAAACCTGAAACCCTTTAGAGAATGCTACTTACCTTTTCCAGAAGACTTGAAAAACTCCTAGTTGGTAAATTGATTATGTAGTAAGACACAACAGTATTAAGTCTCCAGAAATATTTAAAACTTACTTGCATCCTGCAGCCTAAGTTTCCCAGATAAGTTTGTTGACTGTAAACTTTTATCCTCCTTATTTATGACTTAAATCATTTTAAAGTGCTCTAGCGTTACTTTAAGTGCTCCTCTGTAATGCAGTGTAGTGAATAACAATGCTGTACAGTGAAAAACAATACTCAAGCACAGCTTTCAATTAAAGTCTAACATGCTGCAGTGGGCAAGGAGACTGACTTCCAGTCTGACTCCAGCTGCATCTCCCTGCTTCTATACATCATTACACCACCACAACCCACTTGATACTAAATATATAATTTATCAGCAAACTCACTACTTATTCATGAAAGAACTCTGAAGATGACTGTGCTTTGAGTCAGAGAAGTGAGGTAAAAGTGCTAACTGCAATGATTTGGGATTTATGTAGCATTCCTCTAAACAAAGACAGGCTTTTGTGCTCTTTTTGCAGAGCATTAGTGTATAGAACGACCACTTAGGATATTTTCAAAATGAAAATGTAAAAAAGCACATAGGACTGTGTTATAAAAAGCAGCTGGGGTGGCTCCTTTCCATCAGGATCTTTATAATACATTCAGAGTCAGGCTAAGATACAGGTCCTGAGGACCACTACCTGCCAGGGACACAGCTCCCTGAGACAAGAGGAAGCAGGGAACACTCTGAGCTTCTGGAAGTTAAGCTTAAATATAAGGACTAAGCGACTCTTTACTGCTGGAACAACAAAATAAAAATGAAGGCTGTATCTGAACATCTGCTTTTTTAAAATTATGGTCCAGCTACAACTCATATGAAAGTATTTTCGTCAGCTTTTTGGTGGCTCTGATATTTGCTTGGTGCAACATTGGACATCATCATCATTAGTCTTCAGATGCTGCAGAAATGAGTCTGTGCACAGGAGCAGGTTCCCATACATGGGCATTCACAGAACATTGGAATAAAATCCCAGGCAAATGTACAACAGCATGACTGGGCTGGGGCAAGGATCATTCTGTCCCAGGCTGCTTCTAAACAACCAAACCGTGTACACACCTTTCTTACTCGGTATTAGAAAAATTATCAGTAGCCGTTTCCATGAGCACTATGTTCTGATTTATGTCATGTTGTGTCAAATATAACCCCTTAAAGGAATTTTATAGAATTTATATAATATTTATAAAAAAGCCATCTTCCTGTGTCAACAAAGGTTGTAACAGGATGACCACTCCATGACAGAAGAGATGGGGAATTAAACGGCTTTAAGTCAGTAGTTCTGATTCAGTAACAAAAGCCCCCAAAGGGCTGTTGGCTTTGCCTGGTTTTAGCAGTTTCCAAACTTTTCAGTTCATTTGTTTCTCCATCCTCTGCTTACACCATCCATCACTCTGCCACTCCACTCACTGCACAATTGTCCTGTCTGGGGGGTTATTTGAATCTAAATTTCTGTTTGCGCTATTAGAAGCAACACTTGACTTGGCATCCCCTGTATATGTTGACAAAAAGGCACAGGTGTTGTAACCTTTGCTTGATAAATCATTTACTTTTGCTACTTGACTCGCAAGCAATATGGGGGCATCAGCTTTTTAACTGCCTTTTCCATATGCAAATCAGAAATACAGGATGCCTGGGGTACAGGGACTCTGGTTTCAAAAGCAAGTTGGTCTGGACACCTCATGACTAAGTAATAGATACGTCTCTCATATTGCCAAGGACTTGTAATACGGAGAGTGGTAGAGGGATGGGAAAGTCCCATCACATTAATTAGGGACGAGCCTGTCCATAGCAACAAGGTGAATAAAGGGATCTGGATTTTGGGGTGTTTTTATCCTAAAATTAATAGTGAAACACAGGCTATGGGCTGGGAGTGCATGCAGCTGGGAATGCTAAACCAGCAGCCTGTGACCAGGGCTTGCCACTCACCACTCCAAAAGCTGTTTGCTGCTCTCTAATGCCCTGGCTTTGCTCTAGGGTACAAAATTCCTTTAGGGATCAGCGTGCTGTACTCAGAGTGCTGCAGCTCCACTTCACACTAAACATTGTTTACTAGGCTGAGTCCTGTTTGCCACCTACTTAGCCTGCATCTTCCTGGAAATTGTACTTGGAGTGCTAAAAACAGCTCCTGAGAAACACATGCCTGCTCCATCTAATCGCTCCTACCTGCCAGTGGCCCATGTGCCCTGCACAGGGAGGTTATGAGGATGCAGGGAACAGAAACTGCCTCCCACTGCAGGCACCCAGGCAGAGAATCAACCACTTTACCCTATGAGAAAGTGAATCCTGTAGCCCTGACCAGCTCTTTCAGGAAAAATCCCTCTCTAATGTAAACACACTTTATATCAGATCCATCCCAGGTAGTTGCTAAAACTTAGTTAAGCACAAACCCAAATATTTATTCCCTTGCCTTTCTGTAGGAAAAGATAAAACTTATTTCTAGAAGAACAGAAGTAGAAGCTCTTCCTGGTTCTGCCTTTGCACAGTGCCCAAGCACAGTCAGATCCTGGGTAATAAGCAAAGGTCTTGTGTTTTTACACTTTCCCTGGTGGGGCCCTAGAGCCACCCAACTACAAGAGAGCTCTGTCTAGAGCTCATCCTTTATAACACAAAGCAACTGAAACAAAAGGCCTGTAACCTGCCTAGAACACTGAAATAAAGTCTTAAGAAAAACCCCAAAAGTCAAACAAGCTTATCTAGGCAGCAAAATAACAGGTATGAAAAACAGCAAGCTCAGCAGAACAGCTTTATAAGGACCAGGTACAAAAATGCACCCTGTGAAATACATTCTTTAAAAGAGCAATAGTAACTTAGGGGGAAATCACTGAAGTTTAGCTAACTCCTTTAGATCTGCTCCCGCTCTCCGCCTTTCCCAAATTAGACAGTGGTATCTTTGTAGCTTTCTCTTTTTGGGCTTTTATTTATTTCTAAAAAAAAACCCACCATGTGCCTCAGGTGCATACACAAACCTAATTGTACAATTACTTTCTTTCCCAGAGACAAGGCAAAGCCTGTTTTGCTTCCCCGCAAGCCTTTTAGAGAGCAAACTGCAACCTGCAGTTTTTCACTGGCAGCACTTTAAAACAAAGGGCACGAGAAAAAAAAAATGAGCTGGATGCTGTGTCCTGTAGGATAGCAGATGTGAGCTCTGTCAGACCGGGGGGGAGGCAAATTCCAGAGTAGAGGGTCCTTCTGTGAGAACAGCCAGGCGCTGCTGCCCAGACACTGGAATCTGAGGAGTGTGGTGCAGGTGATGCCCCTCTGCAGGCTAGAGGAGGGGAGGCAGGGAAGCAGCCCCGTAGGTGGCAGGCCCCAAAAGCGTATAGGATCCATAGATCAAAGTCAGCACCTTGACTGGGAAGCTGATGCAGCTCCTCCAGCGCTTCGCTCCCGCAGCTGAAACCACAGAGCTGCTCTGTGCCCAGGTTCCATTGCCACCCTATGGAAGAAAGAAACCAGTGCACACATTTTCCTCTGGACAAATCAAACGTGTGCCTGGCTTCACAGGGATTTTCCATCCCTGCCACTCGCTGCCACTGTGCTGTGCCCTTTGCCCCCTCCCAAGGGGACGCTGAGCCCGGCACAGCTCGTGGCCGTGTGCTTTATTAATGAGCACCATGGGCTGCCTGGCCTTTCTGCCTCCACACCCTGCTGCCTTCCTCCCGTTTCCCAGAGCCCAGGAATGGCACTGGTCAGACAGGCAGGACCTGCTGGCCCTGAGGAGCCAGGGGTAGGGCAGCGTTTCATGGCACTGTGCTGAGCCACGGCCTCGCGCCGCACGTGGGGCAGGGCAGGGACACCTCGAGGGGTGTGGGGGACATGGCAGAGAACATGAGAGGCTTCAGGAACAACACCAGGCCTTTTATTCTGGGGGTTCTGAGCAGAACTATTTATAAGCCAGGTCAGAGCTACTTGTTGCTCAGGGGACTGTCCCTCCTCAGGATCAGAACACTCATCCTCGAGACTGGACGTACTGCTTGTGTCTGACTGTGAATGGAGATGAAGAACACCAATTTGGAAGCATTTGTTTGAATCAGCCCCCTAAGAATTCCATATTCCATACACTAACCTCCCTAAGCCAGTACATGTGTCCAATTTCAGCTGTAAAGCACTTTTAAGCAGAGACTTGACTGCTCCTTTTCTTTCTCTTGTCCAGTCCAGCAAATGTAGTGGGAGGTTCAGAACACCATTTCCACGAAAGAGTAACATCTCTAGTGTGTAGAGAAGAGAAATTTGCATAGATCAGATATAAAAATACAGTTTTGGGGTGTGGGACTGCTACTTTCTAGAGGTGCTGAAGTTAGAGGGATCACTCTGCTCCCATATTGGCAAAGGGAAATGAGGGCTGCTCTACTCCAACACCTGGAGGCCTGACCCCTCTTATGATCACTCAAAGTTTTGATCTCTGTCCAAAAAGTGTTTTGCTGTTGGACCAGTGGCATCAGGGTACTGACACATGACCTGAATGTTGGTGCTATGTTTCTTCTTCCACCCAGGACATAGCGATACCATTTTGAACTTGAGGGAGGCTCTGAAATGAGTCTAGAGAGAGTGTGGAGAGAAAATGCAGTGCCAGACTCTATCAAGGTTCACAAAGGTGACCAGAAATGAGGGTCACTCCCCTTCCCTCCCGTTCAGCTCAGGGCACAGAGCCCACTTAACTTGCACAGAGCAGGACTATGGAATTCCACTCTCAGGTCAGTTCTTAGAAAGAGCTGAGAACAGCACACCTCAAAAAGAAAAGCACATATTGCACTATAAAGGTAAAGATTCGCAGAAAACTTCCCAATACCATCATCTAGCTGCATCTTCAAAGTGGGCTGGAGCCAAATCAGTCCCAAAATGCCTGGGTTAGTCCTCAGCAGGGGAGATCCTTATTCCTGGGCTTTTTCTTCCTCCTCCTCATAGGCTCTGGTGAACAGTTCAGACTCTTTTTTGGAAACCAGCACTCAGCATCCTATTTCCAGTAGATTCAGCATAGAATTATTTACAATGGACATAGACGAATTTCCCAAACTAAGCAATTAAACTTATTGAGTTTTCCCCCTCCTCACAATAACCAGGAAGCCTGTGCGCAAGGCTGCCTTTCTGTGGGTTTTATGGCCATTACTTATTCCACAGTGGGGGAGAAGAAAGGGAAGAAGTAAGTGTGGGCCTGGTGGGAAGAGTTGGCAAATGCAGAAATATGATGAATGAGCTGGAGAGATTTAATTTCTTACTAAATTCTCTACAAGCTGTGTAACCTTTCTTTAGCTAAACAATTACTCTAAAAGGCAATGATTTTCTGTGTTTTCATTGAAAAGTCTTCATAATAACAATGGCCTATGTTCTCCTTCTTGAAGAACTTCTGCCAAAAAACAGTTTTCTTTTTTCCATTCAGCAGGAAACTTTCTTTTATTTTTATTTTTTCAATCTCATATTCCCTGCTAACATGGATTTACAAGGCCTACAACTTACTGCATGGGGCTGGGAAGACATTTCCCCTCAGGCCAAATCATTTTGGTCCATCTCCTTTGTAGGGATTCTTGCAGCTTCCTCCCAAGAGGACTGCAACCACTGTCAGAGACATAGTACCAGACCCAAGTGGCCATTTAAGATGACAAAATGTGACATTCCCTGTGTTCACAGGTCAGGGGGCATGGGAGGGGACTCCCAGATTTGTTTTTCAGCAGACAGGCAGCAGTTCTTGCTGTGTTGTGGTGGGCGCAGTTGAGGGGAGAAAGTTCGGCGTGGTGGGGGAGAAAGTCATCAGGTGTTCAAATTCATGGCTGCCAACATGAGAAAATGAAAGTGGAGCTGAACCTCCCTGAGCCACAGGGTCCTGTTTAGGGGCTGATCCCTGCTGAACCACGGGGTCCTGTGGCCAACTGGAGTCTTGAAAGGGCTTTGAGGGTGCAGCATGGGCAGAGCACTGCTCCATCCCTATGTTCACACACACAAATCAAGCCAGTCTAGGGCAAGGTTATAGCTATGAGCCTCTTGCTGCTGTTGGCCGGCTTGGCTGATTTCCTGGCCACCACTGCCCACCCCAGCCTCCATGGCAGATAATGCCGTATTGGATTAGTCTGCTCGCTGCTGCATCAGGTCCACGATCAATTTATTGACTCTGTCAGAGTGGCTAGTACAGTAATTGTTACAAGAGCAGAATAGAAAGCAAGAATGTGTCCACATAAAATATAAAAATGACGTTTTGTTCGTTCTTTCCTCTTTGGCCCTATAGATCTTTATGTGTTTACACAGTGGAGAGCACTTTACTTAAGTTAATCAGCTCCTTCTACATTATTAATTGCGACAGTTAGGGCGCTACGTGGCGGCAAACGTATTATTGAGAGCATTGATCTCACGCTGCCGGTGGGGACCTGGGTGGGTTTTGTATTCCTTCCCTCCTTTTGCAACTGCTTGAGGGCACTATCAAATCCCATTTCTCTGACTGACAATACGCCATCGATACCATCGATCCCAGAGAGGGGCAGGAGGAGGCTGCACACCAGAAAGAAAGGAGTGCACAGAGAGCCAGGCTTGGGAAGGGGCTGCTGGAAGTTGGTAATCACAATAATTACATGCCTGGCCTGATTTCTCTGTTTTGTGAAGAGTAATAATTTAAGAGCTGAAGTTTCCTGAGTGCTGAAGATTTGCAGAGGTGGCACGATGAGACCTTATAAAATGTGTGCAGAATGTATACCCTTAAAAAAGAAAAAAGCCATACTGACTTTTTACAAGGGTTTTGGAAGTGCCTTTGAAAGACATTTCATGAAAGTTCAGCCTTCGCAGCTGATACCTATATGAGCTCCATAAATTCCACCCAGCCTGACAAACTCCAGTAGGTGTCACATGTGACCTGGATGGAAAAGGTCAGCAGCTGAATTTATGGCTTTTGCATTTACTGGAACATTAAGATTTTTTGCCAACTGCCATATACACTTTTTAACAATTTTGCAATGAAAGGATTAGGACCACAGTCTACAATGAAGGTCAAAAATTAAAGGCCACTATCCCTACACCCTTCTCAGTGGATAGGCATTAAGCAACCTGTGTTCTAAGAATCACCTTTGCTTAATGGCACTAACCCAGAGGTCAAGGAATGAATAAGCTCCAGAGGTGAAGACTTTGCAAAACAGACTGTCCTGCACTGAAATTAATACTGAATTCCACAAGAAGGGACCAAAAGAAGCCTTTTCCTAACAGAGAAGGACTCCCCAGTTTGCAGCAGATTCCAAGTTCCGAAGACACTGAGTATCACCTCCCTAGTGCTAGACTGCCCTAGAGAAATGTAAATTACATACATTTAGGGGAAGTGACTGGGATTTCAAAAGAAATACAGCAAAATTACCTCAATTTTAGTAAAACCTGTTTATATTTTAAATTTGACAAAGGTGTCTGTTCTTAGTAAGGATTGCTAACAGCATGGGAAATTGAATCTTTCAAATTTTACCTGGCTTTAGTTTAGAACAGCAAAACACGTCTCATTTTAGGCTTTTGCTTTGACAGCATTTTCTGCTTGAACAGAGGTAGAACTGGAAAAGTTTGATTTAAAACCAGGATTTCAAGAAAAAAAGATCTAAAAAAAACCAAGAGGCTAAACTTAAAAATATCTTCTAGGTTTCCTTTTACTTGCTTTAGTTATTAATATTCAATTTTGAAAACAGTACTGACACTATAATCATAATATTCTCAGGCATATTCACTTGTGTGACCCAGCTGTTACATCATCTCTACAAACACTGGTTATTACACATGAAGAGATGCCGCTGAATAAACTGCAGAAGGCAATGAAATGTAATTTTAATTATGAGATACGAGTAACCAAAGTCACAACCAACACAATTGCAGCCACCTTGGAGGCTGAACACAATCATTTAGGAAGGAATTGTTCCCTGTGAGGGTGGGGAGGCCCTGGCACAGGGTGCCCAGAGAAGCTGTGGCTGCCCCATCCATGGAGTGTCCAAGGCCAGGTTGGACAGGGCTTGGAGAAGCCTGGGATAGTGGAAGGTGTCCCTGCCCTGCAGGACATGAAAAAAGATAAGCTTTAAGGTTTCTTCCACCCAGAACCATTCTAGTATTCTATGCAATTCTGCACTGCTTGGAGCAGCTTTATACAACTTCAGGTATCCTTTTGTGCTTTTGCTATAACTACACCTTTTTAAATATGACAACAGAAAAAGTATCTATTTTTAAAGAAAAAAAAGAAGGGATAAACTGAAGTATGACATTTGCATGTGGGCTTGCGTTTTTTCATCTTTGCATGTGCTGAACAACGAGATTTGAGGTTTTGGAAGAACACTTTGACACATTATATTCCTTGTTTGGCTATTCTCTGGTTTGTTGGGGTTTTTTTAAGGACTTTCTTGTAGTCCTTTGGGTTAAAGATCATGTCTGAGAATCTGTGGTATGGGACCCAGCTGTACATTCACTGAAGTTGATGAGAGGAGGAGCTGGAAGATTTGTTATTGGCAGGAGTTTGTTTTAGAAATACAATAACATTTTTGTTTAATTATGCTTCTCTTTTGCTTATAACTATGCACAGTAGAGTAAATCTAGTCTTTTTCAGATAAGATAAAGGTTAAAATTAATTTTCTTTATGGAGAGGGTTTGCAGTGCAGTCTTCTGCATCTGTGGAGTTTTTATTTTGTGGCTACAGGTATTAACTCTCAGTGACTCTAAAGCCATCTTCCTTGATGTAGAGATGGGTTTGGGGTTTTCCCAAATTACTGGTCTTGTAGGCTAAATCTGAAAGTTTAGGCCACGTTGGACAGGGCTTGGAGCAACCTGGGACAGTGAAAGGTGTCCCTGCCCATGGCAGGGGGTTTGGAAGATCATCTGATCCTTAAGGTCCTTTCCAACCCAAGCCATTCTGTGATTCCCTGATTTCCCAGCAAGGGAGGCTCCACAGGCTCTTTTTAAACTCTCTTCCTGCAAGCACCCAGGGCAGAATTTGTCCCAGTAGTGGTAACTGCTTTATCAGTGCTGTTGATGTTGAGTGAGTCTGAACAGAGCTCAGATTCTTCTCCTGGAAGCTCTTTGGGAACACAAGGAGTAAAAGTAGTAACATTTAGGAGAAAAAGGGGAAGAAAGAAAGCTGGAGGAGAGCTGTAGTTATCCATACAATGGAGCAGCTTACTTAGGGAGTACAAAGAGCCACTTCTACACAGGCTATTTTCAGGGAAAAAGCCTCACATTCAGTGACTCACAAAAGCGAAGAGGCACCTTTTGATTTTAAGTTCAAGGTTTACATTAGTAATTTTGTCTGTTTTCTCTGTTAGTATTAATTAAATTGAGATAGTTTAATTAGTATTACTAAATTTGATCATTAGTAGTAATTCATTCTGCCTGCCATACTGCACAAATATGATGAAGCAGAAATAACTAAATTGTTTAATTTCATCTCATTTAATGACTTTACACTCCACCAGGACTTTCACTGGCATCTCACAGTATGTGTGAAAATTGCTCCAAGCTAGGCCAAGACCCAACTCCCTTTAGCCAACCATGTCTAATACGTCCTTCCTCATCCAAAGGCAGATCATGTGCTGCAAAGCCTTTTCCATTTCTCCAACGGGGAGCTGGCAACCTCTGGAGCCTGGGGTGGTCTTTCCTTGCCCCACTCACACTGCTCCTGTAGCATCCTGACCCCAATGGCCCCAGTGGATTTTTACAGGACTCATCCCTGGATGGGGTTTCCCACAGTGTGACAGAAGTCCCTTCATGGATCCCCACAGCTGCATCCCTGAACACAAGCATGATGTGCGACCTTCCATTTTTCTTAGAGCAGTTTACCAAGGTACAAAGCATCAAGAAAAAGGCAGATGTCAAAAGTTCCCACATTCAGGAGAGATTTTTTGTTCAGCTCGCTGCCCTGTTGGTTTTCTTTTTTAGGAGGAGTTTTGGGAAGGGGGGGTTTCCTGATGAATCAAGTCATTTTTCCTCCCGCTCACTGTCTCCTGTAATTTTAAAAGGTCAAAAGTGCCGGAGTTACCTCTGTGCTCCGATTTCTGCCCGTGTTAATTTGGAGACTGGTTTTGATCTCCTTGCCCAGTAACACCTAGGACTTGCCAAAACCCCAATTCCTCTTCCTTTTTTGCGGTCTCCAAACCCAACCTTGCTCTGCCCACTTCTCAAAACATGCTGTTTTGTCTTGGTGCCCTCATCCTGGGATCCCCAGCTGTCCCTTGGCCTGGAGTGTGCCCTGCCAGCCCCACTGTTCCTGCTGCCCACATTCCAATTCCTCCCCTGTGCCTCCCGGTCCCCACTGACCTGTCCCCCCTGGTTTTTGCCCTGTTTTGATCAGGCTGGGCACACTTTGCTCTCCCCACAGGGCTGCTCATTTGTTCACTTCACCCACAGACAAAGAGCACAGGCAGGGGCCTGGCTTTTGCGGGTATTTTGAAGGGAGTGCTCACTCCCCTGTCCAGCCCAAGTTATTTTCTCCCCTCACTTTCCTCTGTATGCTCTGAAGTACTCTCAGGGCAGCCAAAAAAAGCAGCTGAACTACCTTTGGTAGTTGTAGATCAACTACCTTTTGATCCATGATGGGTTTTCTCCTGTTACACCACGGGGAGCCCCTGGACAGGGATGTGGTGGCAGATGAGTCCCCCATAGCTCCATCGAGGCTGTCAGAGCCAGGATGATACAGGAGCTGGGTGACCAGGGCAGAGAAAGGCCACCTCAGCTTTCAACCTCTCAAGACTGTAGTGACTTTCCCCTACTCCCTGCTCTCCAGTGGAGAAATGGGGAAAAAGAAGGCTGAAAACTACCTTTTGTACCCCAAACTGCAGAGCAAAGAGCCAGAGCCTCTGCAGCAGCTTGCTGGCAGAGCCATCCATCCCACTGGGACCCCTCAGCCCCTGGGCCCCTCACGTAGCTCCTGTGGCTCCGCCGGCACGGGACAGGGCAGGAGAGTGCCAGGGCAAACCCCTGGGTGTGTGTGTACGTGTGTGTCTGTGCGTGTGTGCTCGGGCTGTCTCGCTGCGAGCCGAGCCTGGGAGGCCCAGGCTGGGGGTTGATTTTCTTTGGATGACTTTCCCCGATTGTCTAAAGCAATAAAAGTAAAGAAACTTTGGGGGGGAGAAGAACGGTGGTTGAGGGGAGATTATTTTTGCAGCCCTGATGCAGGCAGAACTCCTGAGGCTTTTGGGGGGGGGGGGGGGGTTGGTCGCCTGAGGACTGCAGGAACTGGCTTAAATTGAATAAAACTGTAAGTACAGTATCAGGGACGGCGTAACAAGGAGTTCTGCAAAAGCAACACCACCAGAAAGAACAATGAAGAATAGAGCGGGTTACGCCGCGGTGAAAGTATGTACTGGTTGTTATAACACCGTGCCTCCAGAATAAATTATGTCCCTTTAAAAAGTAATACTTTAACTGTGGAGCTATATAGAGACAATTAAGACGATATTGTTCTCCTCATTTCCCTCCCCCCCCACCCCCCCGCAGTAGCTCTGTGGAAACTTTTAATGCTGCAGCTTGAAACTTGGGCCTCTGGGTCTGAAATGCCTGAGAAAGCACTGCGGGCTCTAACTGTAAAACATTCCTTCGGCGGGCCCTGGAAACAGGGCGCGCTGGCGCAGGCGAAGTTCAGAGGGATCACATGGAAATGAGGGCTGGCTGCAGGCTCCCGAGGAGCGGTTTATTTCCCTTAAACCTGAACTTGAACTTGGGAAGGCGCAGCCAGAGCCTGGGACGGGCTGCGAGCGGCCGCGAGGGGCTGGGAGCGGTGCCGCCGCAGGCCCCAGGCACCCACCCTCAGGGCTGGGGGGTCCCCGGGCACCCAGCGGCTTTGTGCCGTGTCCAGGGGGAAGCTGTACTTCAGGGAGCCAAAGGGTTTTGCTTTCATCCAAGCAAAATGCTGGAAAGCCCCGTTGCAGCGGTGTGTCTGCCGTCCCAGTTTCCACGGGACTTCCCGGCATGAGGTTATAAGCAGCTCCAAGTCCCCGTGCACGTGTTGTTTCATAAAAGGAAAGAAATGAGTGAGATCTGCTGCAAGAAATACGGAATTGTTGCACTCTCGAGCAAATTTAACTGTGCTTCCAGCAGAGGAAAATACAGGGCTGTCTAAAAACGAGGCGTAAAGCGCAGAACTCAACCCCCCCCTCGCAGCGCATTTGCTTTTACCTCGCAATAGTAGATGTAAACCACGAGGTGGGTTTAAAGCTGGTTTTGCCTCTTTGATTTCATGCATCCCGCTGGTTCCTTCTTCTCTTCCAAAAGCATGTACAGAGGGGGGGAAGCAAGGTGCTGATGCCGGCGGGTATCACCCAGGTATGGTGGCAGAGGTGGCTGCTGTCCCAGCCGCAGGCGTGGGGCAGCTTCCTCCCCTTCTCCCCACAGCTGGCCTTGGCTGGGGGGTCATATTTTGGTCATTTCTGATTACTCCCGAACAATTTTGGCTATGTTTATAGCAAAACTTTGAAAGGATGAATGGGCGAAAAAAATCCCGCTTGGCAGTAACTCAGGAAATATCTACAAAGATGTTCTTTCTGGAGCGAGATCTTATTTCAGCATTTGTGTTAGGATCATTTTTATTCTGTGACAGCACATAAAGAGAGCGGGACAGAGCAATGAGGTCTGGCATAGCTAAAATCCCTTCTGTGTGTGTGAGGTTATATAGTTTATCAATGCAGAAACCACCACGGGCTTGGAAAAGTAAACAGCTGGCTTGGGTCTGTGCACTGCACTTTGGAGTTGTCTGCAGGATTTAAATGGCTCGCCTGCGATTTTCGGAGCGGGGCAAATATATATAGTTTTCCTTTCAAACATGTCAAAAGGTTTTTTTGCAGCCGTTTGTTTTCTCAGTTCCTTTTTTATTTGTTGCGATTTTCCTTTCTGATTCATTCCGGTTTATTTTGCTTTTACAAACGGCTTTGCCGCCACCAGCAAGTCTGCAAATAAATAATAAAAAAAAAAGAAAGTTTCTAGCCCACTCAGAAAACCTTATGGCAGCGACAAATATCAGAGAAAGCCATCGTCTCTCTCAAAGATTTCATCTCACCCTCCACTTAATCCGCTTGCTATACCTCAGATCTCAAGTAACTTTCATACTGTGGGCTCACTTTAATGGATAGAATCTATTTTTCATGAAAAAAGCAGGAAATAAGCTGTCTTTCGTACAAAGATTTACAAAATGTAATCATTGTTGAAATATTCTCTTTGAACTGCCTTGTCCGCAGGGGTGTCTGGCTCCCAATACCCCCGTTTCTTTAGAACACCCTTACAAGTTCTTCTGGTAGATCAGGTACACTGGTGGTTCTGGTCTTTGATGTCTTGAATGAATGAAAGAAAAGCATAATAAAAGAGAGCTGTTGATCAAGCATAAAATACTCTTTAAGCTGACAGAATGGCAGAGTTAACACATTCTAAGCTGCTTTTAGGTTTTTCCTTTTTTCCTCACATTTTCCTGTGCTTTGTGTACAGTGGGGGTTTTTATTTTTTGAAAAGTCTCTGATCTATGTAGTATGCCGTCCTCTAACAAAAACCAAAATGGGATTGTTTCTCTCTCTTTCTCCCTTTCTTTTTCCTCTCTCTCTTTCACTCCACTATCTTTTTTTTTTTCTTTTTTTAAACAGCAAGGGTTGCAGTTTAGCGTGGCTGCAGTCAGCTTTCAGCCGACCACGCAAAGTTTAGAAGTTATTTTGCAGATTTCAAAGTCAATTTACTAACAAATAAATGGACTTCTTTGCTTGGTTGTTTAGAAAACTGGAGGAAAACTGTAACTGGGAAAATGTTCCCCAAGTAAAGGGAAGACCCTCTGCCTAAAAGCAATTTTGTAAACCAAAAGACGGGCAGGAAAATGACCTCATTGTGAGAGAACTTTTCTTTTAGAGGCAGAGAAAAGGGAAAGTTTTCTTCCTGTAGATCTAATTTAGATCTTAAGTTCCCATACATTATTTATACATCATATTCAGAGTGCCAGCCTACTCTGCTGGCTGGGTTACATTTCAAACATTTGCCATTGATAAGTCTTTGCTGTATTATATTCAGGCTAAATGCGAATATGTCATAGTGCAGTCAATCTTTAATCCGCTGAGCTCCAGGTCGGGGCAGCAGGGGGTCCAGCACTCAGAGCATTGCTTTATACTTAAGAAACATCTGGGGCCAGCTGGGACACTTTACTGGAACATTCAGATGTCTGGAACAACAGCAGGAGTTACTGTATGAGTGTGTTTTCATAGGTTTGGGAGGGTTTGGGGTGACTTATTTAAAAACACTAGCTGTTCCCAACTTGAGGTTTGAACCCAAGCAGAAATCTTGCCTGAAGTGAGTTTGTTGGTCCCAGGAGAGAAGTGGTTTGGACTACTATACATTTTTAATAGTCAGCAGGCAAAAGTGCATATTACAAAATTATTGCACGTAATTTAATGCAGTTTGCCACAACTGGCATTCCCGCAAAAACTATTGTATGCAGAGCTACTGTACGCATCGCCTGGAGACCAGTGTCCCTCCCGGGACAGGTTTTATCTGCCTCCAGACAATATAAAAGTGCTCCGAGTGGGGCGTGTGACTCTCCCGGGTGCGGATGCTGGACAACCAGAAGATTCTCTCACTGTTTTATGTCCCTTTGGGGATGACCAACGTGCTACTTACGTCCCTGTTGGTATTTCAGCTTGGAAAATATAATTACTGAATAATTAATCCCAGCTCTAAGAAAATAACTTCCACAGGCCCAAAGGTGACCTTGTCTTTTATATTCACCTTTCGGTCCTATGCAGTAGGATCAGATTTTGGGCCTGGAGAAACTCTGGAGGAAGCACTTTAAGAGTGGGATGAATTCAGATGTGGCTGAAGGCAGTTGCTGTATGTGCAGGAGCTCTCCAGCCAGTCGCACCAGAAGCTGAACTGCCACTGCCTCCCCTCACCCTAGCAACCCTTTTGAAATGGCATCAAAGGCCCAGTTTTGTCCCCTTGCTTTCACACAACACACCGTGGGGAAGAGCCTTCCCGGCACCTCTCACAAGGTGATGCCAAAAGGCCCAGTTTGCTGCCTAACTGTTCACATTCTCATTTTATCTTTGCAACCAGAAGGATTCGTTACCCCAATTCACCTCCCTGGGGTTAATGTTCATGGGAGCCTCAAAGTTCTTGAGGTGACTGAAATGTCATCCCCAAACAAATCAACGCTCCTCGGTGAGCCCTCTCCGGTGCCGGCGGTCATGGCTCGGGTTCACCTGGGCTGCCCAAACAGCCGCTTTGCCGGCAAGCTCTAAAGCTGTAGGGTTTTTTTTATTTAGGCTCTTATCACAGGTGGGTTTTCCCACCTGGGCCCGTGCAGCAATCGCTTCCTGCACGCGCCCGGGGCAGCAACGGCCGCAGCGCCACGGCAGCCGCGTTTGAAGTCCCGATGGCACCGACCCGTCCCGCCGCCAGGCACACTAACTGGGCTGGAACCTAAAGAAAATGGCTATCACTGAGCAGCTCTGAGCCCTGAGTGGGTATGGGGAAGCCAAACTTCTGCGCGTGGAGTTTGTCAGAGTTTCAAACGTGTGAATGTCCTTAAATAACCTACATTGCCCGGAGAAATAAGCCAACTGTCACACCCAGTTCTGGATTCCACATTAACAACCTCCTTCCGCAGCGTTAAACTTTGCCCTTGAGGACTTTTGTTTAACTTCTTAATTCGAAAAACAGATAGGGAGGGTGCACAGCCCTGGCTTTCTGCGGGAGCTGAAAGGTCCCATTGTTGGGGCAGGAGATGTGCAGGTAGAAGCAAATGGAACAAGTTTGGGTTTGATTGTCGTTCTGTTTGGAAACACGTGAGCAGTGCTCGTGGGGAGGCCTGGGGTGAGGGACGGCGTGCAGGAAGGCTAGTTTAAGAAGGTTTTCATAAACAGTGGGCCTGTTCCTGGGCTCCTGACTCGGGCAGAAACTGCTACAGGAGTCAATGAGGCACTTTGAGCTTTTTGCCTGTTAAATACCCAGAATCAAAGAATGTTTCCTTGCTGTTCTTCCTGTACTAAGGAGCCGATTGTCAGGAGTGGCTGGAGGATTTTTGTGTGTCTGCTATCTCCAGAAATGCATAAGAAACAAATAGACTTGCTTTATCAGAGAACCGTAATTGCCATCTCAGACTTCCTGTTTAGGATTCAGTCAAGTAGATATTGTTTATGGATCATAAAACCTTACTACTGTGAGGATTCTCAAATACGAGTTTCAACTTTCATGGTGCTGTAAATTAGGGGGGGAAAAAAAAAGTGTGATAATACTCCTCGGAGAACAGTAAAATAGAGCTCTGCAATGGTTAAATGGAATTTTATAAGCACATTCAGTGTGGAACTGTTTTGCATTACATGAGTTGAATACCTTAGAGATGACACACATCTGCAGGCACTTTATTAAATCCTTAGTCAGCACTTTTCAACCTGATGAGATTACTTCTTCATTTGACTGGAGAAAGGGAAGCAAAGATCTCGTACTGGACTGCAGAATTCTTTCTGATGTTTCACCTTGAGCGCTGGAGAAGGACAGCGCGATGCTCGGCAGGACAATACAGACTCGTAGTGGCACCAACAACTGTGTGGCAGCAATTTTACTGAGCAGGACCTTTAGCTCCAGTGGGTTCATTTAGCTCTAAACTCGCTGGGAGAACAGTACTGCAAAGTAAATAGAAGGGAAATAAAACACCGGCTCTTTTATGAAAAAGCACAGAGATAATATCATCCTGACTGTACTGTGATAGGGCCCATGATTTAAATGGGGATTTTAAATTAAGAAAGGCAACACCGCCTTCTCCGAGTGGGTGCAGTCGGATAAGTTACAAAACTGAAGGGATGAAATGGGTGAGGTGCTTAGACATTGAGCAGCACTCTAAAGCAAGGCACAAAATACTTCAGCCATCTAAATGTAGGGATCCAGGCTTCTTCTTTTCATTCTAAGCTCCCTAATCATGCAAAAAAACCCTTCATAGATCCCAGCTATCGGGTCTCCAAGTGCCTAATACGCTTCCTAGACATTTTCATTTGAGGCCGGAGGTCTCCTCTCCCTCGCAGAGAAGTTTCACAGGTGCTTCAGAGGAACAATGGTGCTCTTCAGCCCTAATCCTGGAAGACTTAGACATGTCTAGGAGGCTTGAGGGGGATATGAGATCTTAATATTAAAATGATTAGCAGAAAAAGGAGGATCATTCTGTGTGTGCGCTTCAGCTGTAAGATGCTCTAAATTAAACCGGTGTCCCGAGAGCGGTGCTGGTGGGATCTGCTGGGTAAATGCGCTCTCTGTCTCGCTGTTCTGCTGCCTCAGCCCATAAAACATCTCATCCAAGTGGGGCTGCAGGAGCAGCCGGAGCGGGACACAGCTGTTGGCGAAGCGCTCCGTGTTTGGGTCCTGTAAAAGCAGCTTTTCAGTCAAGGCCATGCGGAGCCCCGGCAAGGAAGTTTTGAAACGAGCTTGCGGTTTGGTTTGGGTCGCTCCTGGAAGGGTTAATTAAGTTTTTCATTGGTATTAAGGCCGAGCAGTGTCTGCAGGAGTCATATTGACACCCTAGTGCATGGTAACTCTACTCCTTTATTGACATGTTGCTAGTCAGGAGCACAATAGCGCTCTGTGTCTGCAAATCATTGCTAAAATCATCTCAAGAAAAAAAAAAGTTTGAAAGCCCAACGCGAGACAAAGGCCCCAGAGCTGCACTGCGCTGCTCAAAACTCCCGAGTCAGCAACTTCTATTGATTAAAAACTAACCTTTAAAGTAACTCGCAGAGTGTGTGGTTAGCATTTAAATTTAAACATGTCATGAGTTGATTTGTGTTACTGAATACCAACTCCGAAGGAGTTACATTCACATCAGATTTTTTTTTTTTCTAATTCCCTTAAGCAGCTAAAGTATTTCATGAAATGTCAATAGGGCAGGGGGGAAAAAAAAGGTGTTTTGGAGGGAGGGGACTCGCGCCCAGCCTCGCCGTTTCTTTTCCCATGCAAATAGTCACCCCAAAAAGAAAAGTGTGGGGAGCGACACACAATAATTAGACCTTTGTCTAACTTTCCCAAGTGCCAGAGAAAGACAGATTAATTAAATATACAACAGTGTTGGTTTTTGGAGTGGGGGTCTCTCTTGCTGTGGAGGTCATAAATTAGGCAGAATAAATAGTTCAGTGTGTTGGGAGCGGGGCTCGACGTCAGCGCGGCTGGCGGCGGTGGGAGGGCGCAGCGCCGCGCTTGCGGATGGCGGTCACGTCTGGGGCTGTCTGGTTGCCCTTAGCAACGAGACATGATGTAACACCGGGATGAACTTGAACTTGGGGGACTTGAAAAGGGAACAATAGACCAGAGCAATCAATAAAGCCTATTTCAGTGAAGGATTACAGAGCCGCTCTGGGGTAACCTTGTCTGCGAGGCGCGGGGTGAATAGCGAGATGCGTGAAGGAGCGCGGGGCGGCGGGGGACGGACCGACGGAGCGGCCGGGGCGGCCGGACACACGGACCGAGGGGCGGGGGGGCGGCGGAGCCCGGCCGGGCCAGGGGACCCCAGCGCCGCCAGCCCCGGCCCCGCGCGGCCCCACCTCCGCAGCCTCTGCGCTTCTTTTTTTTTTTTTTTTTTTTATTTCCTGCTTTAAAAAAAAAAAAAAAAAAAAATCAGCTTTTGAAACGAGGGAGGAGTGGCGAGGGCTCCCGCCACCGGCGGGCCATGTGCCGGGCCAGCGGCCGTGGAGGAGCCGGACATCAGCGCTGGAGATGCAAACCATCGCCTGGAACTGTTCAGCCCTTCCACTCCACGGCCTCGCAGCCTTTAACCCTTCCACTCCATCACCTCGCAATTTTAACCCCTCTATTCCATCGCCTCCCTCTCTACTCCATCACCTTGGAGTTTTAACCTCTCTACTCCATCGCCTCACAGTGTTCAGCCCTTCCACTCCACCCCTTCGCGGTGTTCAACCCCTCTACTCCATCTCCTCTCAAGCTTTAACCCTTCTACTCCATCACCTGACAGTCTTAACCCCCCTGACTCCATCATCTCTCAGTCTGTAACCCCTGTACTCCATCACCTCGAAGTTTTAACCCCTCTGCTCCCTCCCTTCTCAGACATTACCCCCTCTCTTCCCTGCTGGGCACTGCCACAGTTCCTAGTCCAGCCAAAAACTGTCACGCTGAAACAAGCAGCGTGAGGGACAGCCCTGAAAAGTTTGGAGAAGTTGGGAGCTGGCAGTGGCCAGAGGTGCTGGCAGTGGCTGGAGATGCCTCCAGCACAGCACAGCCCACACTCCACGTCCCTGCACCCTCCTAAAAATCAGTAGGGCCCCGCAGTCAGGGAGGGGAATGGGACTTGGCTTCGCTTCACGAACCCTGCCAGAACTTTCCTCTGTTTATAAACTTTACATATGAGAACTATTTCGTTTAATTGCAGCCTGAGTAAGTCTAAATATAAAATCTGTAGGCAATAGATGGAGTCGATATGGGACCGGTGTGTTTGCATTCAGAAGGGCGAGCAGAGGAAGAGTTAGTTAATGAGGTGTATTGGAAGCAGGACAACTTCTCCAATCCTGCTATTTATTTTACCGGTTCCTACCTCCATGGCAAGACCACATAATCTCCAAGTCCCACATGAAACTTGCCTCAGAGTCTTCTGTAAATGTTCATAAATCCTCCCTGAGCTGATTGTGCTATCAATCACGTCAGAGGCCAAAAACGAGCGGAGGAAAAACTTGGTAAAACTTGTCATCGGGCTGTGCACGCACACAGACACACCTCATATATTACAGGAGCCCCAGCAAAAAACAGGGGGTATCAGCAACGGCTCTTTAATACCTGAGTCTTTCTTGTTGTATTACTTGACTCCAGGCTAAATAGTTGCCGCTTGTTGGTGTATTCCCACAGCAATATGTCATTGCCAAGGAGCATCCCCCCGCGCGCACGGTCCCAGGGCCTAACACTGCTCTCATTCATCCCGGGTTCAGGTTGGGCTGACCCTGCCGGGGCCGAGACGGGCTCTCCCCGGTGCGGTGGCACTGCCCCGGCTCCAGCAGAGCCCACTCCAGCTTCCCAACTGTGTTTATTTTCCTATGGAGGAGCAAAATTGCTTTCTGTACTCTGGGCATCTGCGCCGTTGGGTTAAGGACGGTATTGTTGCGGGGCTGAATTCCCAGGGAATTCCCTCCCTTTGGGAAAAAGAAGAAAAAAAGAAAAAAAAATATTTTCCCTAAGAAAAGCTATTAGTTGAGGCCCACGTTTTGTTTTGGAACACAAGTATGGGCAGAGGTACGGGACATTTTCGCTGATCCACTTTTCCCGAGATTTGCTTTATCCTGGCTTTTCTCTAGCGATCCACATTTCTCCTAAGAAAACAGCCCTGTTGTTGAATTTCTGTGCATCTGTTCCAGCGAGACAGTTGAAGCAGGGCAGTATAAAGCAACAGATGCTTATGCTGGCACATGCCTAAATACCCAAGAAAACCCCGACTGCAGGGTGATAAATGGCACAGAGAGGCGAATGTGTATCGCCTTTTCAGGGGATTAGACAAAAGTGAACTGGAGGGATCTTCAAGCCATCATCTATTAAAAAGATTGATAACTTGTAACGTGACATGACCCCCGCGTTCATCTGTAGCTATGTCCAGCGACTGTCGGCGAGGGAAAAAAATATATTGATTTGTACAGTATTTTTAATTAAGCTTTGTAATTAGGTCAATTCGTCACGGTCTCAATTAGCCCCCCTCTTGGCGGAGGAGGCTGGCGGCGGTGCCCGGAGCCCTTGGGGAAGCGGCGAGAGCGGGCGGCCGGGGCTGACTCTTCTGCTTTCTCTTTTGCAGTCCTGGTACCTGGGATAAAAGTCTCCGCTTCCCACCACGCACCGGACAGACCACCAGACCCCTTCCCACCTCTGTAACACGGAAGCAGCAGCAACGCAGCGCAGCGACTTCACATCGGCGGAAGGGGAGGCGAGCAGACACCGACAGCAAACTCGTACATGGAAATGGCAAACGTTATGGTTGAATGGCAAAGGCCGTAACTTTCTCTCGAGATTTGATTTTAATTTTTTTTTTTTAATTTTTTTTTTTTTTTTTTTTTTTTTTTTTTTTTTTTTTTTAGACAACTTTAGGACTGTTGTAATTTCTCATATGGTGCTGGAAATGGTTGGGCTTCATAACTTTTGAAGTGTCTCATTGGTAGTGTAAGCGTTAGGTGACACTGAGTAGAACTAGCCTCTGCTGCTGCTTACCAACTCGCTGTTGTAACACACTTTCCATATGGAGCCTAGCTGTTTTACAGTATCCTCATCGGATTTTCCCATACAGGTGTGAGACTTCTTGAGAAATCATGAAACACACTTAAAACTATAACTTTTGTAGTAGCTGAATTCTGCAATATATAACTTACCGGACAGACATAGAGCATGTTTTTTTTCTGTAACATATCGGGGAAAAAAAAAAAAATGCAGGTTTCTTTTTTTTTTTTTTTGGTTGTTGTTGTTGTTGTTGGGGTTTTTTTTTCTTTTTTTTTTTTTACAGTCGGCACTTAGAGACGTAACATGAACCATAAGAGCATTGTCAACAATTTTTTTCCACTCGATTGCAGAGCGATTTAAAACATCAAAAACTACTACTATTCACTAAAAAAAAAAAAAAAGAAAAAAAAGAAAAAAAGTTTGAAATGCTGCACTTACATTTAAAAAAAAACATTTTTCAACAATTTTCAACAATTACACAAAAATTCACACAGAAATGGGGAAGTTGGTCTGTTTTGACAGAAACTGACAGGAATCAATCAAAACAATCGAATTTTGAATTGAGTAAAGTGCAATTTCATTGGATAGCTAAATATCTTTGTAAGATAGAGATTGTTGAAAATTCTATTTTTGTTTTCCAAGTCCTTCCACCCCAGGACTCTAAATTATTGGGGTAAAAAACAGCCTTGCAAGAAAAAGGGGAGCTATTTTTGCTTTTTATGTTTTTTATTGTTGAACTTGTATCCCTTTAAAACTGAAGGAAAATTAAAAAAAAAAAAAACAAATCTAATGGTGCTTTTACCACAATATGTTAACTACATTAAATGCTAATTAATCATTTTCTGTTATCAAAGCACATAACTAAAATGAAATCATAATATCTGTTAATTTTATAAGCTAAAAGTCACTATAATGGATTATGCCAATTCTGACAAATTTTACGTGTTTCCGGCAATATAGGGTTTATCAGTTCTCAAACACCTTGGGAATAAGAGAGAACGGTCCAGAAAGTAAAACACCTTCGTGTCCCTGAACTGGTACATTTTCTGGACTGTGAAGAAATCATTACAGAAACGAACGATGCTGATCTTACAACTTATGCCAGTTCAAAGCAAGGGCACTTGCTGAAGAAGAAAAAAAAAAAAAAACAGACAAATAAGTAGAAAAAGAAAAAAAAAAAAAAAAAAAAAAAAGAAGTTTGGACCCCAAACGTCCTGTATCTTATGTACAAAAAAAAGGAAAAAAAAAGAAAAAAAAAAAGAGTGCAAGTGATTTTTTCTATCAGACAGCGGAGCACCCCTTTGCTTCACATGCAACTTTAAGAAGGTTTCCTATACTATACATATATATACGTTCTGGTTGGCGAGTCCAGCTAATCAGAGAAAGTCTCTGCATGTTCTAGTGTTAGTAACTAATTTTTATATAGTTAATGTAGGGTAAAGTAGAGTGCATTAAGACACAATATTGTAATCCCTATTCCAGGCACTTGCCTTTAAACTATGTTTGTTCGACCCTTCAGAAGGGTTTCTACTACTGTCCTATACAATCAAGTAACTGAAATTCTTGGGAAGACACTTTGCTCCTCATCTTTTCCCTGAAACGATGTTTTGTTTTGTTTTCTTAATTTGCACGAAACAAAAAAAAAAAAAAATTCCATATCAATGTGCCTTGCCCTGGATAGCGATTATTTGTGGAATTGTTGCACATGTTCCTATATTGAAAGGGGTTTTTCCCTAGTCAAGCATTTGGAGACACTTTTTGTAAATGTGACTTTTATGTCAGCCATTGTCAGTTCCAACATCTAGAATTAAATAGGATGTTAGTTGTTCCGCAGATAGGAGTAGTGTTTATTGTCCTGTATGGTCAGTGGCAGTGCTATTCTGAGATCTGTAGATGCTAGATTATCAGTATTTTTGGATGTTGCTGCATTTTACCTTTTATTTGGAGTCTTCCTTTTTTTGTTTTGTTTTCTCCCAGATATATGAAAATATGCAATACCTGCTTATATCATGTAGAAAAGCTTAGCAATTATTAATTTTTCTTTTAATTTTTTTTTATTTGACCAAAGTTGGTGCTGCACTTGACGCAGTGTGTTTTAGGTGTTTGTCTTTGTACTTTTGTGATTTTTGAATGCACATGCAGGAAGGGCTCTTCTTAGAGAAGCAGTCAAACTGTGAAGCACTAAGCTGAACCCTGCTTCAAGCAATTTTTGTTTTACAACTGTTCCTTTCACAAGCAAGCCTTAAAAAAAAAAAAAACTTCCTTTTTCTTCAGATCCCACACCCATTTTTATTAGCAGACTGCAATCAATCCACATTCAATAAAAGTATATAATGCCCATTTTTATATGCACGTTTTTAAACTTCCAAGTTCTGAAAATTGTTTACTGGTTATTCTCTATTTAAGGAAAAAATAAAATGTTTTGGATTTTCATATGTGTCTGATAAGTGGTTGAGTAGTCATTTTGCTCTATTGTATTGTGTGATTGTTAGTATATGGTATCACATCCTCTAGCCAGCATCCTTTGCCTTCCCTATAGCACTTAGCTGGGCATTACTTTATTAAGACATATGTGCACTAAAAAAAAAAAAAATAGCAGCTTTCAGTGCTTCACAGTGAAGGGAAAAAAGCCTAGACAAACATTTTGTCAGAACCTTGCTATGAGACAAGGTATTACCAGTAAATTGGTTGTATATACAATAAAATTGCACCCTTTTTTAAACAAAACAAACTAAGCAATAGTTTGGGCAGTTAGTTGTTTTTAGTGAGCATGTTGTAGTCATGGCTGCAAAGAGAGAGAATTAAACTGCCCACTCAGAAGATATGTAATTTGTATGTTGTATAGTTTTATTGATTACACTGATTTATTCTACCCTATTTTATAATGCAGGACTTTTGTAATGTTGTTTAAATGAGGAAAAATTTCTGTCAAATTAGCTTAGTGGAATTTCTGATTGTTCGTTATAAAGGCAGCGTTCATAGAATTGCTTTTTTTTTTTTTTTTCCTTTGGGAACTGGATTTAAGTTAAAAACTTTCCCGTTTCCTTTTTTTGTATGTATTTAAATACAGTTATTTTTCTTCTCTCAATGGTATAGCATATTCCTATGCTTGAGAAGTATAGGCTACTGAAGAACCATTGTAAATGGACATTACAGGTATGCTGTATTTTTGAAGGTATTTTTGTCATATTAAGTTTGATGACGCTAAAGTTAGGGAACTCTGAGCAGAATTGCGAGAAAAAAAAATGTTTTAAAGGCTTTAAAACATTAGGTAGGAGGTCAAGGGTGTTAACCAACAGGGGTTGTAAAGTATTACACACTAAATTCAGTTTGCGTTCACCTTCCTCTCACGCAGGAAACGCGGCACTTCCGTTCTGTGCAGGTGTAGAGAACAAACAGTGTTTTAGTCCTCCTTTAGAGGAGCGGGGAGGCGAGCAGGGATGGGCAGGAGGGATGGAGCATCCATCCACCCACCCACCCAGCCAGCCAGCCATCCATCCATCCCTGGATGGTCCTGGTGTGCGGGCAGCAGCAGAGCCCCGGCCTCGCACCGGGCGCTCCTTTGGCGTCACCCAACAACTTTTTTTACCTCCCCGTCTCCTTCTCTCCAGAACCGTCAGACGCACAAATTCTCTGGCCTGTACCCACCCCCGCCCATCCAAATTTAAAGCCCTAGGGATGGCTTAGCGAAAATTGACTTTTCCCAAGTTAATTCCTTTCTTTTTTCCCCTCCTTTTTGTTTGTTTGGTTTTTTTTTTAATTTCTTTTGAGCGAGGGCACTTGCTTTTCTCATGCCGCACACCCCAGCAATGCCATTATTATTTATTCTTCTTCCTTTATAATAAAAAATTTTCGGGCTTCGAGTTTAGGCAGCCATGGTACACTTTGTCTCTGTTGCTTGTTCCCCCTCCCCTTAAGGTTGAAGGGGAAAAGAAACACCAAGTTTTCTCAACTCCACAGTATTCAGTCAGCCCACAGGAATATGCAAAATCCCTCTAACATTTTTTTTTTCTTTCTCTAGTTCTCTTTGTTCCGTATATTTGCAGCTTTGTAGTAACAGTGTTATAAAATATTTACTGTACAAAAATACAAAAAAACCCAGATACATAGCCTAAAACAGTTTTTTTTTCCTTGTGGTGAATTTTTTTTTTTTTTTTAAGAATGTCAGTTAATATTGTACTTTGCATTGTGTCTCTGGAAATATCTTTTTTTTTTTTCTTTTTTTTTATTGGTAGAAGGCCTCCATCGAACAAAATTAAAACCATAACCGGCATGACAATGTAAGGAGAGCTTCAATGGCACCTAAACAATAAATAAATAACAAAATCAACCTCATGAGGTCTGTCAGAGGCAGGTCTTGTGAAGTTAACACTGCCTGCTAGGCAGGATTTTCATTAAATCAAGCTTACAATGCCAATTTTGTCTTGAAGTCAATGCATGTATTACTGTTTGACAGTAAACCCAGCTATGCCATCATCAAGTCCAAGGCTGCGCAATAGTCTAATTAGTATCGAGTACATTTTCCTTTTATTTTTTCCAATAAAAAAGCAGTGGGATGAAAATTGCTTTGATATATAGCAGGTAACATTGAAGCTATTCCATAGCACTTAACTGTAGTGAATACTGTGTCACCAATTCTGAAATCAATTTAATGTTTAATGCAAATCCATTACATGGTGCTATTACAGGCTGGCAAAATGATTTACAAAAATGTGACAACTTGGGCTCAATTCACTCTGCTTTCCAACAATGTAAATGCATAGCAGTGTTTATCTGCATGAAAACTATGCACTAATCTATCTGAAAAAAAAAAAAGAAAAGAATATATCAACTTTGGTATCTACTTTCCGTTTACTTCGATCCTTGCCTTTTCGGTCATTGTTATAATGCCAGCTTTAGGACAGAAAGAATTATAAGAAAACCAGCATAATACCTGATATATTAAAATGTAGTGCCTGTGAAATCTGTATTATATTGCTCTTCTGAAGTAAGATTTTTCTACACCGGTAGCCTTCGCTGTCTGTCAGAACCTTCTGATATAGGTGATGTAAAATAACCGTACAATATTAATGCATGCTATTCCATAATGCTTAGTAGCTGTATGAATATTACTCAAAGTTATGTTAGTCTTTTTTTCTGACTTGGTTCTTGTCAGATAGGTTTAAAGATATTTCACTGAGAACGCAAATTCTGTCTTTATTGATTTGGGGTGTTTTCAGTATTTTGGAGGTATACATTTACTTAAATTCAGTATTACTTGTGTTTTGGGTTTTTTTTCTTTTTTTTCTTTTTTTTTCCTTTTCTTTTTTTTTTTTTTTTTTTTCCTAGAGGGCAGGACATGGTGTTTGAGACCAGAAATCCGTGCCTGGTAAGATTTTAGTCTCGAAAAGCTACCCTAAGAATTCAGAGAGCTTGCTCTGAAGAACAGTTCAAATTGAAGGGACAGTCCTTTAAACCCACAAACGAGACCGAGCTCATGTTGCGAGAGATTTCTTAATGGGCAGCGGTGAACCAGGTACCCATGCTTGACCCTTCTTCACACCAGACTTCCTCATATAGAAAGAAAAAAACCCTTTAAAAAAAAAAAAAAGAAAAAAAGAAAAAAAAAAACCTCATGTGGTTGTTTAGTTTCATGCACAGTTGCAATATTTTTCTTCAAACAAACTCTGTACAAACTTTGGGCCCGATTCATAAAAGCTCCTTTGCTATTAACACGGGAGGCTGGTGGGCTTTTCTCCTCCAAATTGAGGGTGGGCTTAGCCCTGGCGAGCTCTGCTGGCCCTGCTCTCCCTCCCCTTCCCCTCTCCGCCTCCCCCAGCCCCGCAGAGACCAGGAATCGGTGGGAAGGGGCTGCGGAGGAGGCGAGGCAGCGCAGGACCATGCTCCGAACCCCAGAGGTGCAGGTTGGCAGGAGGGAAAGGGGGAGGACGGCTCGGGCCAGTGCCGGGGGCTCGGGACACGGCGACTCGATCACAAAAGAGATCCTGTCCGCACCAGAACAAAACGCGCTCGATCGCTACCTCTGAGCTCTAGAGAAACCCTCCATCGGGGCGAGCGCTCGCCCGCAATGTGAACTTTTGTACTTTGGACGCCTTTTTTTAGGGAAGACTATTTTCCACTTAGTTAATCTTCTATGCTCGAGCATGAACAAAAACAATTGTGTTGGGTGAAATCCCCCCCCTTTTATCTGCATCCACAAATTAATATGAGGGGCAAAACAAAAAGAAGATGAGTTTCTAGACGGAGCATGGTAGGGCGAGAGCGCCCGGATCGGCATCCACCACCGATGCCGCTCATCCTTGTTGCCGGCGCCCCGTGCCCGGCTGCAGCCGCTGCCTTGGGGACAGGGCCACGAAATTCTTGGGAAACATAATCAAGGAGAAATCTCCATTTTGGCTGGCTGTGCGGGTTCTCCTGAACTCTGCCCCAGCCCAGCCCAGTCCCTCAGCGGCGGGTTGAGATTTGAGGCGCTAAAATTTCTACCGGCCGTGTGAAAGATCTGCTGCAAATTCACTTGACACCCGTGTTAATACCATGTCGTGTTCATTTTTTTTATGAGTCAGGCCCCTCGTGCCTCTAGTATACTTGTATTGACTCTCATAGTTACCATTTTAGTTTTACTGTGTTCTGTGAAAAAAATTGTAATTGGTTGAGAATCACTGTGGGCATCCATTCTTATTCAACTAAGTCTCCGCAGGTTTTTTGAGCTGGTGTGGATTAGTTTAACTCTTGTATTCAACCATTAGTGCTACCACCTTCTCACATTACAATACAATTACTGGAAGCAAGTACTGCATTTCCTATGCAACAAAAAAGGAAAATAAAAAATTGCTAATGCTAACAGGCCGTGTTGTTATTTACTCCCAGCCGGGCACGGGGTGGGGTTGCGGCTGTAGGACCGTGAGCATCGCCGGCCGCCGCGGGCTTCAGCCTCTCCTGGCCCCAGCCCTGCAGCCTGGGCAGGCTCCCAGGCAGCAGCTTCATCCCAAATCATGGGGGTATTTGGTTAAATCGAATCGCTCTTGTCACATCGGCCACTCTTCGCCGTGTTTTTGATGTCCCGCCACACAAAATCGTTCCTCGCTCGGTATCGGATTAATCCTCAGCAAATCTCGGCGGATTAACCGTCCAAATTAAAGACACGAAGCACACCTAGGAAAGATCCAGGAGATTAATAAATGCTGCAAATGCCACATCTTTAAGTGTAGCTAAACGATAAAAATATTACCAAATTTCCGAGGAGCCGTGGCTGCTGGGATTGACCTTGGAGCTGCCCCTCTCTCCAAGGCTCTGGGTGCAGAAATAGGCAAAAATTAGGCTTTTTTACAAATGTTAAAGTTTCCTTCAAAGTTTTTCACTCTCCAACCCCTTTTGCTTAAAAGATAGGTGCAGAATTTAGTATTTGCAGAAAGGGTTTTTTGCATTTAAGCAACTCCGGTTGTTTTCTACTTAAAAGCAGACACTGAGGATGATGGAGGGTGAGGGCTGGTGCAGCTCTGCCGCTGCCCTCAGGGACAGGAGACGGGGGGTGCCGTGACCCCCAGCCCTTCCCTGGGCAGCACCAGCTGCAGCACCAGCTCTTCCATTTTATTTGGGGGGAAATGAGTGTTTTCTAACAAATAGCTGCCTGACACTCATAAACCGCTGGTATTTCCTTTCTCACACCTCCACAGAGTTTTGGTTTTGGCTAAAAGGCCAGGGCGGGAGGGTCAGGCTGAGCACAGCTCTAATGTCACCATCCCCAGGGGGGACCCTGTCTGTGCCCCTCGCCATGTCCTGGTGGCTGCCTCCGACGTGGGCAATGCTGGCAGCGATGCACAGTGTGGCAGCTGAGGACAGGTTGGAGCCTGTTCAATTTGGCTTTTTTTTCTCATAAAGGAGACCAGACAGTAAGGAAAAGCCAAATCTGTCCTCAAAGAAAACACAGTACCCCAGGCAGGCGCTTGCCAACATTGTTGGCCCCTTTCACCCCCACAGGCTCTGGGAGGAAGGAGGGAGAAAGAGGGGGGGGTGAGGGTGCTGAGCCTGTGCTCGCTGTCCCAGTTGGGTGAAAAACAGCCCAAATGGTGGTGGTGGTGCCCCGTTGGCTTGGAAGCGAGCCCAGGTGTGGACCAGAATGTCCCATGGGCCTGCCAGAGCTGGCTGCTTCCTCCAAGCACTGGCTGTGAGCACGGGGGATACCAGGAGGGGAGGGAGGGACAGGAACTCACCCGTGTACATCACTGCACAAATACATACAGAAAAATTAAAACCTGCTTAAAAAAAGTGCAATGACAGGACAAAGGGAGGTGTTGCCCCTTGGCTCCAACTGCTCCTCACCACTGCCCGTTCCCCATTCTTGCCCATCCCTCCCTAAAAAATAATTCACTGTTATTTATTTATACCCTTCATTATTCAGGGTGTTGGCTGAGGCTTCCCTGGGTTTGGTGGATGAAGCAGGAGGGGTGCAAGAGGTGACCCTGTCCCACATGGGTGATGGCCATGCTGGGAGCGGAGGAGTGAGCACCAGCCGGGGCTCAGGCACCACCTTCTGCTTTCCTCCTCCTTTCTTTGCACGTTTTCTTTCCCTCCAGCTTTCTGCTTTCTCTTTCTTCCTGTGGGAGAAAAGGTCTCCATCAGCATCTAAGGAAATAAATCCCATTTATTATTTATCGCTATCAATATGTGCCAGCCTGGCTCGGGACGCAGGACGAATACGCAATAGCCCCTCACAGAAATCAAAAACTTTGGGTGGAAAAAGGACAGGGTGGCATTTAGGCAGGGAAATGCCGCGGCTTCACCCTGCTCAGAGGGCGATCTGGCTACTTAACCTCTTCCTTAAATGCAAACGTTCCTGTTGATGCAACTGGAACAGGACTCACCAAGGCGATGGGTCCGTCCGACATCTGCTGAAGACCAGCCAAGACTGGAAATATTTATTTGTTCAGTGCCTTCAGCAACGCTGTATTAATTGTAGCTGATGTTTTGATGGGCAGTTAGCACACAGGTATTGATGAAAATGGCACCACTTCATCTCAAAATTAACTGCTTGGCCATTCAGCAACAGGAGCTGATAAATTATGGCAATAAATTTGCCACAGAAATTTATGCCGCTGTAATTCGGGCCCACAGGCACACTCTGGTGGGGACAGGGACCACAGTCAACACCCTTCGTCCCTTACCCATAGATAGTTCCACGGGGATTTTCAAATCCTCTCAGAAATTTGGGTCCAGGAGTTCTGTAACCCCTTAGGTCAGTTTTGGTGCTCCTTTAAAACCAACAGCGCGCAGGGGTCCGAGGGACCCTCCATGCCACAGGCAGCTGGAGGCATGGCCAAGTGTCCAGCAGCACATGGGATGCTCTGAGCCACCTCCTCTTCCTCTGGACTGATGGAAACAGAGCCAAGCTCTTTTCCCCGTTGGTGTTATTTTTATGGGGGCTGTTGGAGAGGAGAGGAGGCACCTGATAAACCATGCAGTCATCCCACTTTCCCAAAAACCTTTTGAGATACAGAGTCAGGCTGCTGGTGCTGCAAGCTGGAAATATGTCATTTCATTATTAATAGTAATATTAGTAGTAGCACTGATACAATTGTTATCATCATCATCCTCTCGCTTGCCAGTGCTGCACTCAGCATGTGCTTATTTATTTATTTATTTATTTATTTCTCTTGTCCCACTCTACCCTCACACGAGGCAAGGCAAAGGGTTGCTGCAGTTCAGGGCAGCCCCAAAGCCACCTCTTTCTCCAGGGCTCCTTATTTTTTTGCAGGATTTCCTCTGGGAGGGACGCAGTGTGTGGGCAGGGGCTGCAGCCCACCCTGTGCCACCGAAACATTCATCTGCGGAGGATGAACGGCAGCTCCCTGCCTTGGGCGGCGAAGAAATTGGAAAATATTCCTCTAAATGTGATTCATAGGACCCAGCACCTGCCTGCACGCTGCATTATCCAAACCCATTAGTGTGAGGGAGACACAGCCAACTACTTTGGGATACAGGGTTTAATTTCCACCCCCCCCCCCCCCATTGTTCCTTGTTTCCCCACAGGAATTTCGTATCGCGGCGCCTTTTTTCCCCTTCCAACACTCTTCCAAAATTCTTCATGTTGTTACTGGGTGGAAGAGGCCCAACTTTTAGAGAAACTTCAGCTGGATGTTGCATGTATAAATAAATGTGACAAATTTAATAGGGTAGGATAGGTATTTGAATTATTGATTGTTAAATATTTAAGCTGCAAGTCGCCATCCATCAGCGTGTGTGAGAAGGCTTGGGGCAGATTTATGATGCTGGAGTTTTCCTGGTTAGCTGGCACTTGGCATTTCTATTAATTATAGCCCACACATTCGGGTTTTTTTCAGGATTTGTTAGAAGTATTTATAAAAGATGTCCCTATTATACCATTTAAATATTGTTTGTGCAAGTGGAACATGTTTTCTATTGTGGATTAATACCCTGTTTGATTTAGGGGAAAATTAAATTAGAAGGTGCAAGTCTCGGGAGACAAATGCTTTATTTCAGAAGGGTTTCCACCACGGGAAAGCACAAAGTTTTTCTTTTAGATATAAATATTTTGCTCCAGGTGTTTCCCGGGGTCTGCAGGTGGGTGGAAAGGCTTTAAAGTGCCCTTGGCGACAGGGAGTGGGAGAGGAGGCACACGGTGGGGAGGGGGCAGGATGGAATACATCCTATTTATTAATTTTAAGGGATTTAAGGCCTCCCCCTCCAACTATTTCCCTGGGAAGGATGCAAGCCCTGGCGCAGGAAAGGTCTGTGTGAGGGAGGAAACCACCCAGGGCCGTCAGGTCAATAATGCACGCGCCTCCGAAAAAAATCCCTCCCGAAGTCTGGAGCTGTGTGATGGATTGTAATTGCTCAAGAAGAGCCATTATGGCCCGTTAGGTCAATACTCTGCATTTCCAAAGTGCTTTAATTAATACATGTTTACATCAGGTACAGCAGGGACTTCTCTGAGCCGTGGTATTAGGCCAAGAAAAGCTTCAAACTTTCATAATTTGGGGGGGGGGGGGGGGGGGGGGGGGCACGAGTTTAGTCTCTTAGTGCTTTATTGCACCTTATAAAAACACGTCTTGATGTCATGAGCAGCAAGAAAATCTTCATCCAGCAAGAGCAACACACCCCCTCTCATTGGGGCAGGGGTCAGGGGGTCCCACAGGGCAAGGGGGGCCCCTGAGGCTTCACCAACTCGCCCACCAGAACCTCTGCATCCTTCCACTCCTGGCTGTTCATTTGGAGTCACAAAAAGTTACCAGCAAGACAAATTACTGCTGCTCCAGGGCAATGAGGGATGCTGCCAGTAGGGAAGGCATCCATGCATTCCAGTTTATTTTGGAGAGGGTAAGCCACACCCTCCAAAGCATTTTTAAATCGTATCTTCTGTTTTCAAGCCACACGTCACCCAGTCCTGCTCGTGGACCTCAGGGCTCAGCCACCTCCCTCTGTTACCCACCTTCCTCCTGGGTGCTGCTGTGATCCTGAACATGCAATTAAATATCTGAAGGATATTAATTAAATTAGAATATAATTAAATATAAGATAATTAAATATAAGGAGGACGTGGACCTGCTGGAGCGAATCCAAAGGAGGCCACGGAGATGCTCTGAGGGCTGGAGTTCATCTGCTGTGGAGACAGGCTGGGAGAGCTGGGAATGTTCACCTGGAGAAGAGAAGGCTCCAGGGAGAGCTCAGAGCACCTTGCAGGGCCTGAAGGGGCTCCAGGAGAGCTGCAGAGGGACTGGGGACAAGGGATGGAGGGACAGGACACTGCCAGAGGGCAGGGATGGATGGGATATTGGGAAGGAATATTCCCTGTGAGGGTGGGCAGGCCCTGGCACAGGGTGCCCAGAGAAGCTGTGGCTGCCCCTGGATCCCTGGCAGTGCCCAAGGCCAGGTGGGAGCAACCTGGGATAGTGGAAGGTGTCCCTGCCCATGGCAAGGGGTGGCACTGGATGAGCTTTAGCATCCCTTCCGACCCAAGCCACTCTGGGATTCTGCAGCTGCTCAGGGTTTGGTCTCATGCTGGGGTCACCAGGACCTCGCTCACGGGACACTGATTTACCTGCTGGAGTAATTCCAGGTCTGTGCTTTGATGTGGGAACAAAAGGTGTTCCATCTCTCCTGACTGTGTAGGGCTGGGAGCTGCCCAGCCCGGAGGGGCCAGTGACCAGCAGGTAACTCTAAAAATACAAACTCTTCAAGCCTATTGATTTTTTCATTTTATTTTTTTTTTCCCCCTGCAACCACAAATTAGAACCGGCACTGCTAAAAATCACTAGCCTATCCACAAATTTTAATTAAAACCTAAATAAATCATTTTGGGCACTGCACTTGCATGCAAACAATGCGGGAGATGGCACACTTACAGCGGCCTGTCAGCGGCCGCTGACTAATGAGTCGCTGTGAAAATACAACCCAAAGGGCCGGAATTGAAAGCAGATTCCTCGGCTAACGAAGGGCACATGCGACCCCGCCGTGGCCATCGTGGCAGAAGGCACCAAAACCAGCTCTGGGGGCTGGGGGAGGAAGGAAAAATTTCGTTAAGGCTGCAGGCCGAGGTTTATTAAATAAAGCGCGGCGGGGAAAGGCGATAGCGCAGCTGCAGCCTTTTTGCCCAGCGATGGAGTCATGTTTTCCCCTGTCCTTGCAGCAAACAATAACCATATGCTGGATTTGTTACCAAATGTTTATTTTATTCCTTCATTAGTACACAACGAGGACTTGGAATAAAGAGGTTTCGTTGCTCCAAGTGCTCGGGAAGAGCTTTTAACCAGGCCCCAGCTGAGCTGTGTGGAGCTTGTGGCACTGCCCGACGCCACTTGCAGTGGGTACCGCTCAAGGTTGTGCTTTGTCATGTGTCACCACGTGTCCCTGTTGTACCCCTGGATCTGGGGGTCCCGCCCCTGGAGCAGAGGAGCCGGGATGGATCCGTGAATCCCATGGTTCCTCCCACCCCGTGGCACGGCGCTGTCGGGACAGCAGCCAAGTGAGACCCAAAAAAACTCTTCAGCTCTTCTGTGTCTCATACAAACTCTTCCTTGCTCTAGGAGCTCTGCCTGTCTGATTTGACAGGGAACACTGGGGCCAGGGGTTACGGCTCAGCAGGAGAGAATTCCTGGTTGTGCACTGGAGCAGAGGCCTTGGCATGTGCTGGTGAAGCCACAAGCTGCTGATGGCCAGCACAGATGGGAATCCCAAGATCCTGGTCAGCTGTGGCTCACAAAAATCCTTGGAAATGAAAGCCAGTTTTATGATGGAGCTGTTCTCTTTCTAAAAGCAACAGCCTTGGCCCAGCTCTGCTCAGGGCACTCAGACTCACCTGTGGCTGCTCCTCCAAGGAGGAGCCCATGGGACACTGCTGGTGCCTTCATGGATCCCATCCTGCCTGCATGCACCATCCCCTTCATGTACTGACCACCATGGGAAGGTGTTCTCCCAAGGCCAGCATTCCCGTTCCAGCCAGCAAATTTCCACAAATGCTCTGAGTTTGGCAAAACCCCATTTTCTCAGGGAACATCTTCTCCACCAAACAGTTAAAGCAGACCTAAGTTTCAAAGCTTGGGGTTTTCCCTGCCAAGGGACTGAGAGTCTCCAGCCAAGAGCTGCATCTCCCACACAGGCATGGAGCTTGGAGCCACAATTCCTAAAAAACACCCAACAGGACAACACTCCCTGCAGCCCTACAGCAAAGCGTTTCCAGCAAAGACCAAGGACTTGTCCTGCTCCCAAAATACCCAAAATGATGCTATTTCCACCAAGAATGATGCTGTTACCACCAAGAATGATGCTATTTCCACAGGAATGATGCTATTTCCACCAAGAACAATGCTATTTCCACCCAAGAAGGATGCTATTTCTTTGGGGGAATGATGGCAACTCACCCCAAATCATCCCAAGCAAGGAAATTCCTGGAAACAGGAGCTGGGTCACCTCACTTGCCTTTGCTTTTGGGGGGGTTTTATCCTCCCTTAAGGCAGCCTTGTGAAAAGAAAGAAAAATATGGTATGTGTGTGTTGCTCCTGCAATTCAAAACCTGATCTTGACTGAGGAAAAAGGACAAAAAAAAGAAGAAAAAAAAATCAAACTCTCCCAAGTGCAGAACACACTCATGGGAACAAGATGTGGCGCACATGAGGCTGTCCCAGGGAGAAAGTTCACTAAAAATAACATATGCAGATTATGTACATAAAATATCATGAAATATCAGCACAGAAAGCTGTGTGGTGGTTGAGGCTGCTGCAATTACAGCTGAAATGGGCCAGATGAAGGACACGCAGCACTGGGAGTGTCTGCAGCAGGACCAGGAGTGGGGCCAGCCTCTCTCTCCAGCTGTGGCTCGGGGGCCACATCTGGCAGAGCCAAAACAGAGTGGGATGGGGCTTGTTATGATGGTTTTCTGGCTAGGGAGGGTCAGGGGTAGCCCCTGGGCTGCTCTGAAGCCCTGTCCCTGTGAAGGGTCTGCTCTATGATTCTCCTAAATCAGAGCCAACTCCATTTTGCTTAAATATTTAACAATATTAAGTGAAGAAGAGGCAGAAATGGTGACCTGGGGTCAGGCTGGGCTCGCCACAGGGGCAACAGCACATCCTGATGGTCCTTATGTGAGGACAAGTTCCAGAACACAATCCATGTTCCCGAATATATGGAAGTGTGTAGCCTGAGGGAACACTCCCACCTTTCCCATAGCTGGGGGGTCCTGGAGCACCGCTGTGTTGCCACTAACAGGAGTCATTATCTTACAAAAAGGGAAGAGAACAGAGGAGACGAATAAAATAACAGATGAATATTCCATTAAAATTGACAGCTAAGAAGAGTTCATCCATTTGGCAATCAGTTGAAATGGCCCAACACCATTTCTACCAGCACAGAGGGCTCCAGCAGGACAGCCAGGGGAGGGAATGCCATCACCCCCACCATCCTCTCCCAAAATACAGGGATGATGGATTCATGGCAGCTGAGCTGTGCATCCCCCCGACACCTCTGCAGCCCAGCCCCGCCGCCTCGGTGCGTATTAAAATGAGTTATGTAGGTCACCGTGTGAAAACAAACAGTGTGTGGATGCATGCAAATAACAGAGCAGAACTCCCAGAAAATTTATATCGCAGCCAGAGGACTAAGGAGGGAGCGTGGAAAATGTCAGCCATGTTATAATGCCACCCCAAAGGGCTCCAGGGGGTCTGGCAGCCCTCGTTAGTGCCTCGGGGAGCCTTGGGATCCTCCCATCCACGAGCACAATGAGTTACTGGGATCGTTCCTCTGGCACAGTAGGGATCTGCTTCACTGAGGATGAGGGATGATCTGAGTAAAAAATCACCTTTTTTCTGAGATTTGCTGTCGAAGCAGAGGTGTGGCTCACAGCCACAGCCCAGGGGAACTTCCTCAGCTGGAAATCACAGAATCATGGAATGGTTTGGGTTGGAAGGGACCTTAAAAATCATCTCATTCCACCCCCTGCCATGGGCAGGGACACCTTCCACTGTCCCAGCTTGCTCCAAGCCCCGTCCAGCCTGCCCTTGGACACTGCCAGGGATCCAGGGGCAGCCCCAGCTGCTCTGGGCACCCTGTGCCAGGGCCTGCCCACCCTCACAGGGAAGAATTTCCAATACAATGTCCCACGTTTCTGGAGAGGATGAGCATTTACCCAGTGAGACTTTGGACGTGGGGCAGGAAAAGTGGCGAGGTCTCCCATTCCCTGTGGTTCAGAAAGGAGAGGAAAGAGCTGAAATTATCCCAGGATGCAGCACTGGGATGCTCCAGTGGCAGAGTCTGTGCCATGGGGTGAGAGTTGGGGGGATATTTGCACCCAGGGCCTTTGGAAATGCTCGGATGGGGCAGGCAGAGGCGTGATGGGAATGCCGAGTCCTACAGCCTGATGCTATTTGGGAAGCTGCAGCAGCCGGGAGTTCCCGTGGGAAAGGACATTTCTCATCATTTCAGCTGTAGAAGCAAGGCTTGAAAATGCATGCTCTGGAGGCAGGAGACAAGGAAAATCAGATAAAATGTACTTCTGAACAGGATTTTGAGGTGAGACTCATGATTTTTTAATGGACTGGACTGACTTAACTCCCTTTGTGTCCCTGCTGGCTGGTGCAGCCCCAGCTTCTTGATGTCCAGCCAAGCCAAGGATCCTTCCCTGCTGCCACAGGGTGCTCTCCCAGCCAGACTCCCACGTTTCAGCCACAGGGAAGGGTACAGGATTCATCTGGATAGGCAAAACCCTACACAGTTCAGTCAAGAATACATTTGAACTCCTAAGGTTAGCAGTTCAACATCGTGCTGTTACATCCATCTCAGATATTCCATTCCCTTCCTAAGTCCTCATTAGGAGACAGACTAGGCACCATTTGATTTGGGGAATCTCTTCTTGGGTCAGAAAGGACTTTACAGGCAGCCACAGCACTGCACTGAAAGAGGACTGAGGGACACAAACAACCTGGAGGATCATCCAGCTCCAAAACCAAGGCAGGAGTGTCAGCACGTGAGAGGATGTGAACAAAGCTCGTGGGAGCAGCAGTCTAAGTTACCCCTGTGCCCTCTCCTTCAAAAACACCACTCTGGGAAAACACTTGGTTGAGGAAACCAGAGGTTTTGGGTGCTGGAGGCACTTGGACTTTATCTTCTTTCGTGCACAAAATGATGGGTATCTCCCATCCACTGCATGCACCCAGCTTTGCTCACTGCCGTCGGCACAACAGCTTCTAAGGAGAGTCTCGTCTTTGTTCACCTAGAAGTAAGTAATTGGTCAAATTTAATTCAAAGAGAGATCAATTAGACCAGGTCATGATAGACAGTTAGGTCACCAGCAGCTCCTATAAATCGCGGGTAGAATTTCCTCCTTCGCCATCTACCAGTTTGATGTAGGAAATGGCTCATTTGCAAGCTAAAGGTTTAATTAGGAGAAAAAAGAAGGTCAGCAGAGATCAGATGTGAATTGCAAAGTGCTGAAGAAGTTTACTGCAGCAACGTATTTATTGAGAGCTGTGCTATAGATCTGCTCCCTCTCTGTCCAGAATGCTAATGGCACCCCTTTGAATTCTTCCTATCAACAGAAAATTCATCGATAATATCTGGGAGGTTTTAAAACTGTTTGGCACACGGTGTTTTATTATGATAATCAAGACTCCCTTACCCATCTCGTTAACTGTGGATCCTTCTTTCCAGGTCAGGTTTCCAGAATGTGACACCCTTTGGGTCGCTGTTTCCTCTCCCATCCACCGCAATGTGAGCCTGGCTGAGGGTATTTATTGCTCCCCATCATCAAGGACACGATGTAAATTGGGCGAGAAATATCAATATGATGAAAATTCATGGTGTGTCTTCCTCACCTCGCTGTACTCTGTGTGGTTTTTATGGATGTGTAAACTGCAGAAATAAAAGAGTTCTGTACAGGCTCTCTTGAAAGCAATGGCAGCAACAATAATGTGATTACACGAGGTTTTGGCTCAGTGGCGACATTGCTGAGCTGGCCCAAGGCAGCAGAGCCTAAAGTTAAGCCATACCATTGATCTCAGCTCCTGGTCCAGGGGAGAGGGGTCCAGGGAGGCTCTGCAGTGGTTTGGGCTCTGGAGGTTGGGGGAGGAACAGGCTGTTCCTCCGTGTGTTGTTTTGGAAACTGGGATGAGCAGGCCAGTGACAGGCTCTGCTGCTGCTCCTGCAGAGGAGATGAGCAACATCATCTCTTCATCAGCATCAACAGCTTTAAGCTGGGAGAGGGTCGATTTAGACTGGATACTGGAAAGGAATTGTTCCCTCTGAGGATGGAGACCCTGGCACAGGGTGCCCAGAGAAGCTGTGGCTGCCCCTGGATTCCTGGCAGTGTCCGAGGCCAGGTTGGAGCAGCCTGGGATGGTGGAAGGTGTCCCTGCCCATGGCAGGGGTGGCACTGGGTGGGCTTTAAGGCCCCTTTCAACCCAAACTATTCTGTGATTCTGTGATTCTGTGGTCTCCAGGAGATCCACGAGTGCTCCCTCCTGCTGTCCCTGTTCCCTGTGTCTCCGGGGGTTCCCACTGGAGAGGGTTGGCATCAGTGCTCAGGGTGCAGCAGTGCTGCAACTGCCCTTGGCTGGGGCCTCATCAACAGGCACAGATGCAGCTTCCAGCCTGATCTGCTCTGCAGCTGAGGCTGGGAAGGACTCAAAGTCCAGAATCACCAGGGGTTCAGGCATCCCAAACTGTCATTGTGAACACTGTGATTTGGGGCCCCATTAGATGTCACACATGATTAATGGCTCTGCACAGCGTACAGCAGGACAAACCCCGCAGAGGTCCAGGGACAGCCACCAAGGTAGAGAGAAATCAAAATGGCAGCTGGGCCTGGCTGGGAGGACAAGAGCAATTTTTCCAGTCACTTCCATTTGTTCCAGTATCACTCAGTCCCCCACCCAGTTTGATGGGAGGCTGCAATTCCGCTTTAAGCAACGCTCCGTGAGAAAGGACAGCTACAGCAGCTCCAACTGCACACTGATGTAATTAAACAGGCAACATTAATTCCTAGCACCTGAGACTCCAGTCCTGCGTGCAGGGATGATAACACTGATTTCAATCATCTCGGCAAAGCCAGCATTAGGAACAACAGGCGGAGGACAGAGGAGGCTCCTCGCTCTTCTGGAGGATCAGAAACTCACCACAATTATCCGTCAACACTTCCAGCTGTCTGGTAAAGGCTAAAGCAAACACATGCCAGGTCTGAGGTGGGAGGCAGCAGAGCTGTAATTATTTCAAAGTTTAACTACTGTCCCCATCTCCAGACACAAAAATAAGGAAAATCCCGATGTATCCTGCTTCCACCGACGGCATGTGATGCTCCTCGTGCAGCAGTTCAAGTGGATTCTAGGATGCTTCAGCCTCAGGTGTGAGGTGTAGAAAGCATTAAATTAACCATTTCCTACCTTCAGCAGGCAAAAGCGGCGTTACCTTGGACCAGCCATGTTCCCATTAAAATATCAGCTCCTACGAGCCTCGTGAGAGGAGCAAGAGATTCCCTGGGCTTGGCTGAGTGTGTGGGGGAAATCCAGCTGTTCCGACACCCAGATCATGTTTGACATCATAGAGCCATCAGACAGAGGACATGGCAGACCTCGCCCTGTCCAAATCGCTGACTCACATCTCTGTTTGTCCTGGTTTAAAAGTGAGGCCTCCAAAATGTGATCTGGCCAAGGGAGTCGTGTGGGGCTTTATCCCGCGGCCTCCGCCGTGACAGGAACAGTGCAGCTCCGAATGTGGGCCATGGATATGGCTGGATTTATGGAGTATTCATTATTTTAATAGCACTCATTGACTTAGGGTCAAATATCTTTTTCCAGCATTTTTTTTTATTTAAGGAAAGAGCCCGTATGTCACAATCTCATGCCTCATCTAATTGGGTAAGTGTTTCCTTTGTCCTTGAAACCGAAAAGTAGACGGCGTATCCAGGAGCTACAGAATGAAAAAGCATCTGCCTTTGGTATTTGGCAGGCCTCAATTAAAAACCTGCTGCCTGGGCTATCATTTTTTCTTTCATTCTGACCAAGGCGCTTCTGCTCGGATTCAAGCGGACGGTTCTGAAGGTTGAGCTACGGGAATGCAAAAAACCCAAATATTTTGGAATAAAAATTAATGTTTTACATACAACAGAAAAGAGGCCCGGATCCAGAAGCCCGGAGTCCTGCTGGAAGCACAGGAAGGGCTCATGTGCTCGCTCCCTTCCGAGTGTTTCCATAAGCTCCTGCTGGAGCCGAGCTCAGGTCCACGCTCGAGACGTGGCTCCCCCCGCTCCCAGCTCCACAAATCCAGAGCTCGATATGCACAAAACACTTCCATCTTTAAAAAATAATTGAAAAGGTGCACTCTGAAGTTCACTGGATCGATCCCACTGAATTTATTTAGAAGGCACTTCATTGTGTCAAAGATTTAATGGCGAGGTTACGATGCCCAGCCTTCAGAATGTCAATGCGCTGCAGCGGGAGCGTTGCAGGGAATGCTAAAACCCTCGGCAGCACATGGCCAAGGAGAAGTGCCAGATTTGTGAAATATGAAAATTATTACACAGAGTTTAGATAAGACACAGGCTGCTGGGGGAAAAGCAGCACAAGGGCTGGAATTCTGCGTGTGTCTTATGAGTGGTGGGATGAAATTTTGCAGCCTCCCTGTGGACTCCTTGGCCAGCCCCTTACATCCCTTCGAGCCTTTGCTCCCAGGCTGCCCCTTTGGAAATGTGTGTGTCTGGATGTGAGCAGTATTTCCCGGCACACTTGATTAAATACCTCCCCTGGTTATTTATTGCACATTAAACAACATCTCTCCTGCACGTACCTTGCTTGGACAAAAGCTCTTTGCTCTCAAGTGCAGAGCTCAGCATGTCGTAGCCCAGAGCGCTGCGAACCTCCAGCAGCACCCATCAGCATTCCCTGTTTATTAAACACCATTTCTGGAAGCTGAGAGTTACCCTGCTTTCCTACAGTTTACATTTCTTGGTGCCTGTGATACGGTTTTAATGCAGAAGATGTCCAAAGGTTTTTTTTTCTCTCTCTCTCTCTCCTTGGGGAATCTCCGTGTTCAGTGCTGCAGGAACAATCCCGATCCACCGAAGGACTCCCAGGCTGTAAAGTTTCAAGTGAAGCGGGAGGGCGGGGGAAGGAATGACAAGTCCTTTTTACTGAAATTCTCTCCCCAAATGGATTTGGCAGAGCCGGGCTCTGCTGATCTTAAAGCAAGGTTTATCATTCGTGCAGGCTGCTGCCTGAAGGGGGAAAAGATCTTTGAAGTTGCTGAATGATAGAAGGGTCTCCCCCCTCCTCTCCCTCACACACATTTTTTAAGGGTGGTGACTGGGAGATGCTCAACTGCCCTGAGTCAAGAAATTACATGACAAATTAAACAATTACGTGTTTTAGCGCTGAGCATCTATTTAAACATTTAGCATCAAACATGCTTTTAGCATGAATTCCACGGGCATTTATACTTTTCCCACCACCTGTAATTCCACAGTGTGTTTATTTCCCCTGCATCTCAAGAGCTCCTCTGGTCCAATATCTACACCTTGAAGAGGTTTCTTTATCATTTAACTTTATTACAGAAGGCACTACTGCCTGGACACTGTTGGAGTGACAAGGACTATTTCCTTAATTACTGTACATTGATAATAGCATTTACTCTGGCAGCTCCAGTGCTATTCAATCAAGCAAGATTCAATACAAAAAAGCTGATTTGCCAAAAAAGAGATTAGCATAAGTGCCTACAGTCACATTCTATTTTTGAAGGTAAAGCTACTGTGTCTGTGAGCTTTCTTGTGGGAACTTTATAAAGAGAGATTAATCTAGTTTATCTCCTTCAAAACATATTTGGGGAAATCGCAGAGAGTCACTGTTTAGGCTCTTTTGGCAATAATTTTCTATAAACATGTAAAATAAAGACCTGCACAGAAAGTGCTAATCAGCAGCAGGAAGGTGCAGTTCTTTTCTCTTACGTGGAGAAGAGAATTTGTGGTGAAAAACTCTGTGTTCCCCAGTTTGCTGTTGCTGTTCTTTGTCATTTAATCAAGTGGTGACTGTGGCTGTTGCACTTTAAAATTAAATGCTATTATTTATGGTAGAAGTTGTGCTGGTTAAAAGTGCAGAGCTCAGCACTGTGTACGTTTGTAGGCAGAAGGTTAAGCAGGACATTTTAAATGGTAAAGCAAAGGGCTTAATCAAGGCTGAAGAGCAAAATGCAGTGGGATAACAGATATAGTAAATAGGCATTAATCACCATACAGGCTTAATCCAGGTATTAGGCAGTCTTGGGGCTAATTTGAAGACTCACTTACATAAGAACTCATTCTACCAACCCCTAAGTAAGTGAATAACTTTATTCTTAGGAGAAAACTTAGCAGTGCTAAAGGCCCTTGCAGTATCAGGCCTGAGTTATACATTTGTAAAATGATCATCACACAATTATTTTGCCTGAAGGGGATTTCTGAGTTAGGAGGCACATGGGGGGGGTGGTTCAAGAAGGGAAAAACTTGAATCACCAGAGCATAAGGAGCCACTTTTCCATGTGTTTTTTTTCTCCCTTGACACTGTCTATTACTGTGACATCAAAATCCGAGCTAAGCACTTCTTGCCAAAGATGGACCAGATAAAATCACGAAGCCAGTATCATCTCATGGGAGACAGCTCACTGTCCTAGTGCCAAATTTAGTGACTACAAATCCAGGCTTAGAACATAGTCCTTCCCTAGCCATAATCCAGCACTTGCACACTGGATTTGTGCTTAACTACTGATGACCTAAACCTTGGGGTTTAAGAAGATAATTGCACATCCATAGGTATGGAACTCACTGTACACAAGTTCTTTTATTGAATGCTCAGACAGATTAAAGATCTTCCACGTTTAAATTTACGTCAAAAATTCCAGATCTTTGTACAAACAGACACTTCTCATGTACTGACACAGCAACACACAAGCCCCAGGGTGGATTTTGGCAGCCTGGTCAACCTTGCTGTAGAATCCTAGAGTGGTTTGGCTTGGAAGGGACTTCAAAGCTCATCTCTTTCCACCCCCTTCCATGAGCAGGGACACCTTCCACTATCCCAGGTTGCTCAGAGCCCCTTCCAGCCTGGCTTTGAGCACTTCCAGTGTGTTCCAGCCCTGAGGAACAGCAGACTCAGGGCTAGCACGACACAGCCTAACCTGAGGAAAGGGGAGGAGATGGAAGTGGGGAATGCAGTAGATGTCCACGGTTTATCTGCTCAAGGAACAGCAAGACGAAAAAAATCCACAAACCTTTAATTGTGAATGTAGGAGAGGGACAGTGATGTAACTGTTCCCAGGGAACACTATTCTTATTTTGTAGAGGGAGGTGAGCCAAGATACTTAAGCTCTAGAGAACCTTTAACACAGGAAGCTATTTATCATAACAAGCTTGGTTGATACTGCTCCCATACTGAACCAATTAGATTAGCCTATTTCGTCATACTTCATAACTTGGGATGATAGGTTTCCAAGCATGGTACAGTGCAGTAATTGAATTTTGATCAAACACACATGGCCCATAACCCAGTATGTGAAACTTTCAGAACAGTTCACAGCTTTTAAATATCCAGTCAACATGTTGCCAAAAGTACAGGATGTACTTGATGCAAGTGGGAGAGGAGGGGGGGAGCACGAGTCCACGCCGTAACTTGGTACAGCTGTAAAACAAACATTTTTTTGTTCCGATTCTGTTCCTACTTTAGCAAAGGAGCTGGGAGGAAGACAGTGAATGTCAAGTAAGTCGTTTTTCTCCCCAGCCCCCACGCCCCTCAGGCACACACTTCCCTTTTAACATTCTTAGATTACCACAACCTTTTAAATTCACTCTACTGTACTTACATACTGTGTTAGACACACCAGCAATTATGGTTGTTAGCATGACACATCCATTGCCTACACTTAGTTAACAAAATAACTTAAAAGTCGCATGCATCAGCCTCTTAATAGGGTTATAATCAATGGGACCCTGGAATGAAAGCCCTAAAAATTACCCCCCACCTCTGCATTCCCCAGGTTTCTGCCGTTGCCAACACAATCCATATGGTGGGCAGTCTCGTCCGGCTCAAGGTGAACACTCAGTTTTTCAGCTCTCAGCATTCTCTTACATGTTCCTGCTGTATTTTCCCCATGGTAAATCCAAGGAACTTTGAAGAAGACACTGTAAAGGAAATATAATTCATTAAGAAATACATTCCTATGATTTTACTGACTCGGTGGCAAAGCACCCACTGCAGAACAGGTTTATGGCATGGGAAATGCTGTGCCAGAGTTTCTTTGGAGCAAGTCATGGCTATCCATATCAGAGCTGCTCCCTGGCCCACCAGGGAGCCTGGTATTCTCCAGCAGTGGAGCAGGACATCACCAACCTCTGCTCATGGTACTGACAACCTCAGTTTTAGAATCACAGAATCCCAGACTGGTATGGGTTGGAAGGGAGCTTAAAGCTCATCCATTCCACCCCCTGCCATGGGCGGGGACATCTTCCACTCTCCTAGGGTGCTCCAACCTGGCCTTGGACAGTGTCAGGGATCCAGGGGCAGCCACAGCTTCTCTGGGCACCCTGTGCCAGGGCCTCCCCACCCTCACAGGGAAAAATTTCTTGTGTAATATAATCTAGATTTCCCCTCTTTCACTTTGACCCCACTGCTCCTTGTCCTGTCATATGTTCCAAATGCTTTGACCCAAAGGAAGCTCCAGACACCTCAGTGCCCCTGAGGGGGAACCACCAGGGCACCCAATTTTCATCAAAGTGGTGCAAATGACATAAAAGCTGGGAGTTCCTGCTCCATCCCCCCGCAGAGGGCAGGCTCTGAAGGTTCACCCCAGCACCACCGGCCTCAGAGCCGTCTCACACACCTGCTCTGAGCACAGCTGTGCATGAGGAGCAGCTACAGGTTCCAAGGGGAGAAACGGTGCTTCTCACAGGGAGCAAAATGCACAGCTCATTTCGTCCTGCTGCTGGCTGGGGACAGGTATTTCCTGATTGCAGCCAACCCCCTGGCAGGACAGGGCACAGAGGACACGCTGGATCCCATCTCCCTCCCTGCCCCGCTGCCCACTAAGTTATGATACTGCAGAGAAAAGAAGGGGGAAAAAAAATATATAAAAATAATTTGGTGCTCAACTTAATCAGACTTGGACCAAGTCTCAGCTCAAACCAAGGTTAAATAGGCCTGTTCTAAGGTAGGATTTATATAGCAATTACAGTAATGGAAACTGAGCTTTATAATTCTTATACTGCCTAAAATTCTGCTGTGTCATATGCATCTGCAGAGCCCGAGGAATGTGCTGCTCGGAGAGCACTGCAGTCCTGAAAGCAGCCATTCAAATGGATCATGGAGAGTTATTGGGGCACGTGGATGGCCGAGATGTTTATGAAGCACAAAGAGTTACAATCAGAAATCTGGGAAGAGCAAGCAGCTTGTATCTGAGACAAGCAGTGTTTTTTAAAATACTTTATTTTGCTGGGAATGTTGGGAACTAGATCTCCATCAGACACGGCGCAAACAGCATTGAGAGAGTGTCCTTTTTATCCTTGGATTTCTTTCCCTTTGCTGCAGTCTCAGATCCCCAGTGCAAAACGCATCTCAGCCAGACAGAATCCTCGCAGCCACTTTCCAGTTTGCTCTGCTGTGCAAGGAAAAATACCGGTGTGCTAAGTCTGTGCTGTGATAAAGAACAACTTGGGAAGATTTGGGGATCTGATAGGGGGTTTGGCTCCACCTTCAGGAAGCAGAAGGCAGAGAGACAGCGCGGGGCTGAGTTTCAGACGCTTCCCGCAGAAACTGGAGCCCGCAGCCGCCTCTTGCTGACATCATTCCTGCCCCTCAAAGGGTCTCTGCTCGGATTTATCACAGATTCCCTGATCTGATGCCGTGATATTTCCACATGGGTGATGCAGCTCTGGAGTCCACCTCCTCCTAGAACTTGAAGAATTAGGGCAGGATGTCCAAAGGCAGCTGGTGCATGGACAAAAAGCGACAAATAGCAGCTTTAAGGTGACAAAAAGTAGGGGTATGTGGGATGCCACAGAACTGTGTCAAACACCATTAGCCATTCACACTGTCAGTGCTGAGGTTCCCCTGCAGAATGTGATTTTCTCTTATAATTCCCAGAGATTAGAAAGGTTCTCTGGGTATCACAGATGGATTGAGAGGAAGAAAGTGGGAAGAGTCTTGATCATATTTCAGTCTAGCAAAACACTTAAGCATATGCCTAAAGTTAAGCTATTTTTTCTCCTCAGATTCAGGCAGAAGATGCAAACAGAACAATCTCTTATATTTCACTTTTTGGCAGACTCTGATGCTGAACCCAGAACAAGGTAGCTGGTTAGAGAGCATGATTTAAATGAAATTAAATGGTGCATTTTTTAAAGAAGCCACATAGTGACCACTTGTAATAATGAAAATGGCAGAGTAGTTAGGGATGACACTGAGTTTGAAAGTTGGTATGATGCATTACTGAAATAATCAGCAAGCATACAATTAGCAACAGTCCTATGAGGCAATGGAAATGCTCCTGCTCTTGCCTCTGGAATTTCCCCAGCTGGGTGCTTGAGCACCCAACTTTATTGTATTTAACGTCACTTTCAGGAGGAAGCAGGTTTGAAAAGTGCAGAGCAAGCAGCAGTGCAGAGATGGCCTAAACACCTAATGAATCTAAAAATAAAAAAAACTCAAAAACACAGAGAGGAGATGGGAGCAGACTGAATAGACGGAGCTGTGCAAGCAAATATAACTGAATATACTCCTGAGGAACAAAGGAAACAATCCTTGATGGGGTGACAACAGATGTTCTCCAAAAAAAAATTCTAAGGGAGCATTTCAAACACAAAGACCTTCCTGTGGAGCTGAGAAGTTTTACTGGCAGACATACAGGAATACATCTTTGGAAACAGAATAAAAGCTAACATTTAAGGTGTTATCAGGTCCTGAAAGCAGCAGTGATATCTTCATGTAATAAGTGGTGGGTGGTGGTGGAGAGGGAAACAGTGAGGATAACAAAATACTGTCACAGGAAGTTGCCGTAGCAGAGTTGTGATTTCAGTCCTGGGAGGAATAACCAGTTTGTTCTAAAAACCTCTTTGAAAATGAGCTCTAAACACAAGTGAGAGATGCACAGGTTAACCCAGCTGAAGGAATGCAACCCAGAGCCACTTATTAGTGCAGTCAGCACACTGAAGTGCCACCACTTTGGCACTGTGGGAGCGAATGTGGAGTGCCCAAAGCTGGACGTTTCTCCCAACTATGGCTCCTTCAGATCATGGTTAAGCACACTGCAGAAAATCTTAAACTGGTCATTAAAAATTCAGGGGGGAATAGGACAGTTTGTAGAGTCATTTTTGAAATGACTGAGTTGCAGTGGTAGTTTGGGAAGATCTGGATTTAATGCCTGGCCTGGATCTGCAGCATCTTCAGTGAACAGTTTTATCCGAGTTTTTAAAGGCTGGGCACCTCAAACTCTGGTTGTAAACTCTGGCATTTATTTTTTCTGTTATTTTTACAGATACAGAGTAATACTTCTCTGCCTTGTTGGAATGTTGAAAGGATTCCTGACTATCTGCAAGGCCAGCAGATATCATTTTATCTGGGAACGAGGCAGGAGGACGACATAGTACATTGTCTAATTATTTTCATTGGTTTGCAACTGTTTTGGGGAAAACAACCCCCAGAGAAGATTATTCCAGTGAAATCAGAACTACAGAAAGACTGGGATGGACAACTTGATTGACAGGAGAAAGCTAAAGCAGGCAGCAACACAAAAAATCATCATTGGATAGACATTTTGATAAATATTACTGCAGCCAATTTATTATTAACACAGTGGGACAGCTTTACATCTCACATCACACTTTTCACAGCCCTTATGGTAAACATGCCATATCTGACAATTACAAGATGAAAACAAAGACCTCACTAACTGTCTCCTGGCCCTGCAGCACTATCTGCTTGCTCAGTTAACCCTCTCTCCACTTCTGCTGCGCAGCTAAACGAGCAGATAGAAACACAGCACGGTGTGTTCACACAGAGAACACAACCCCAGCAGCAGCCCACGGAAGTCCCAAAGGTTAAGCCATCTGGGGCACTCATTCCTTAAAGGCTTCCCAGACACGGGAGGGGGTTGTGGCTGAGGTGGGAAGCTGTCAGGACAAGATGTAGGATCAAGGGGAGCTCCTTGTGGAGGAGAGAGAAGTCACCTGTGGCTGTGTCCCGGCTGCGGTGGCAGAGCGGGACAGCCCCGGCGTGAGCAGCCCCGGATCCCAAACCGGGCTCCGGCAGGGAAGGATCCCACAGCAGCTCTGATTTCCTGGACTGGCTGACACACGTCTTCTCTTCCTACACAAACACTGCAGCTTGGACTAGCAGCTCTTCCTCTCTTTGGCTTCTGGGCTTAGCAATCTCATGGACCTCGGAACTAATCATGTTTTCATCTGATTCACACAAAACAGCTCCTGGAATTTTTTACAGATCATGAAGCACAACCTGGATTGCTGAAATCACCAAGCCCTCTGCTACTTGTACACCTGGAGACACATTTTAGAATGGAATCTTGTGTAATAAGGCACCCAAGGCTATTTTTCTATCATAACATCCATGACATCTTCCTATTTTCACAGCTTCATTATCAGCTTCAGGGTTGGAAAAACAAAAAGCAGACAAGTCACAGGATGATCTTAGGAGATTTTATTTGATTCGAACATCTATTTTCCATCCACTTCCTGTCTGTTGTTCAAAGTATTTCAGGGAACAAAACTGATGTGCACAAAGAGCATTCAGTGAGAGAGAGACCAAAGGGAGACAGAACAAATATCAGGCAAGGGAATGGAGCTGACAGAGTGTTCTTGTCTCTTTGAGCCCACAAGGAAAATGCATGGTAGGAAGTATTCCAAAACCACATCTTTCTTGCGTGAAGGAAAGAATTAACGTTAAGCACAAAGTATTCCTTGTGGTTTATTCTCATTACGTGACATGTCAGGTTATGCTGATTTGGGGAAAAAACAGGATTTCTTTACAAAGCCTTCTGTGCACTGGGCTTAATGTGGGTTAAAAAGAGCCTAAACCCCACAAACTGTGCTTTCATAAATCCACTTAGGAATCTCATTTTTGGTAATTCCCTTAAAAATACAGTCTGTGGATATATTAATGACAGGTTCAAAGTTTCACTGGAAAAACAAAAGAATAGCCCAAATTTTGGTAAATAATACAGATTACACTGAAGTTTCTGTGGCGTGGGGTTCTCCCTCAGTTACTGCCAGTTTTCATTAGGAGGTGAAGAGAATGCTTAAAATTGGTCAAATAGCATGAAGACTTTGTTGACATGTTTTCTGTCTCCGTGTGTACCTACTTTTCCTGAAAGGAACATCCAGTGAAATCCTGGTTGTCCAAAAGACTTTGGTCAAACAGCTTTGAAAGACACTGAATTTATTTCACTGCAACACAACTGATCCAAAGTAAGAGCCTTTTAAGGGCTTTAGTCATACAAAGAATTCACTCTTTCGACACTCTGTAGCTGTAAAACACACACCAATTTATTTTCAGAAAAAAAAGGCATTTATTTCACTATGGATGGCTGCAAGAGAGGAAAGAAAAAAAAATCAGAATAAGCAGAACAATTATTTCTTTTTCTAACCTCAGGGCACCCCAACATCCACCCTCCTCTTTTGTGATGTGCCATCTACAGTTCTATTTTTTAAGCATCCATATTTCTACTGTTGATCAGCAGTGACCAAATTTTGCAACTTAACCAAAATTTACAGAAATAATTATTTCAATTAACACAAGTTCACTGGCTACACCAGCCTAAGATTTAGGGCTCTTTGGATTTTAACAGGATGGAAAAAAAGGCAGTTTGTGTGGTTTGGGATATTTAAGTTAATTTCCAAACTGCCACATGGACAGAACCCAAGTGTAATCCTGGCCCATCCATGCTAAAACTCCTATCAATTTCAATGGAATAAATATCAGCGTATTTATTATGAACAACTCTCTCTGCAGCTCTCTGTACACTCTAAACGACACAGTTTGCATCAGTGCAAACTGCAACAGTCTGCATTGTTTCACAGATGATACAACTTAGCAACAACCCTGTGCTCCCAGAAACAGAGCAGTCCCAAAGTTCCACCTTTGAGGTCAACTTGTTCACGTGAGGAACTTTCACATTTTATCCTCTTTGTTCACCGTGCATTTGATACGCTGTTCTGACGAGGGGTAATCAGTAAGTCCTCAGCAACTCCAGTGGACCACTGGATCCAGCTGTAAAAACAAGCTGCACCTATGGATTTGTGCCACTCCCTGCCAGAGTTAGGGATAGGTCTGCATTTTCCTGAAGGTTGCATTGGTGATGGTGAGCCGGGTCAGCCTGGCCCCATAATAATCGATGATGTAACTGGAGCCATCGGAAGGGCCAACGATCTGCAACAGAAAAAAGAACCAAGACTTTTCAATATGAAGTGAAATATATACTTTGTGCTAATGTCTCAATTACTGCTAATTTTCCCATCATAAAATTAGTCATGCTTAATTAGTCAAACAGAAACTAGATTTATTTTGAAGTTATGCTGCAGTTTAACTGTTTTAGCGAGCGCTGTCTCAGAAGGAACATTTCCCCTGGGCTTCTAATCAACCAAATTACAGCCAGGCACTGGGACTCGGCTAATCCGATGAGGATTTGAGGCACAAAACCAGCCTAACAAATGAGTGGGCTCCAAACCACTTTTCCTGAACAAAGGAGGGTCGGCAGCAGAGAATTAGGCTGATGACAAGAGTCTTTGAAATACTGAACAGGTAAGGAATGAAGAGAAGGAGGAAAGATCACGGAGTTTTTGTTCTGGGAGTGCTAAATTGATGTGGAGCCACCAGGGAGATCAACAAGGAGAGATGAAAGATACTCTCAACTGGATGTGTAAGTGCTCTGAGGCAAGATCACTGTGACAGCAGAGAAAGGAATTTGAGAATGCACACAAAAGACATATACAAAGTGCACACTTTTAAAATATTTCCCTACAAACCCATAGAAAAAACCTCCCATATCCACAGTGGCTTTTGAGTTCATCGTAGCCAATTTGCAATTCATGCTAAATGGCTGCTGCTCTGTTGAATAAAACAATTTGGCAATTTCATGATGTCACAAGATGTCACTCCAGCTGGGGATTTAACCCTCATGAATCCCTCACAGCTCTCAGGTGATGCTGGAGTTGAATTTGGAGGAGAGGTGGAAAATGAAAGTGGTAATGTCTTCTTTCATCAGCATAAAGCATGTGCAAACACAGAACCTGAGGATTCTGGGAACAGTAGGACATCTCATGCTGAGTCCAACACTCTGCCTCACATAAAGAGGTTCTGACCATGTGGATTTATGGTGCTATGGCTTCCAAGCTATTAATTGTAAGTATTTATAGATGGCTAATTTTTAATTCCAACAGCAAATATATTGATATTTTGTGTCTATATTCTACAACATCAATCTACAAGCAGAGCCAAAATAAATGCCTTGATTTTTCAATACCCAATGGTCCTTAAGGCCAAAATACTACCAAAGTGTTAGTAATCAAATCAAAGCTTAAAAAACCACAATTTGGATCTTGTTTTGAAAGCCCTGACTTACCTGCATTGAAATAAGTATGAAATCAATTAGGCTCCCAATTCCACAAAACCCTACAGTGCAGAACTTTAACAAACCTAAAAAAGAAAAGTAAAATTTAATGTAGCTTTAAGCAATCACCGGATTTAATCAGTGGTGGCAATAACATCCAAACTCTCTCCTCATCCCACAAAATGTGTGTGTTTATATATATATATATATATATATACCTCTATCTAGAAGCAGACCTAAAGTTAAATGTCTTTAATTATTAGGGAAAAAAGTAAACCACATATTCATATTTCTACATCCTGAACGCACTTTAAAGATTTTAAATATTAACAATTGATTTTTTTTTTTATGTATAAATATTCTTACACAAGGAAAGGCAGAAGTTGATAATCAGGTTACTGAAATATTCCTTTCACTGAGGCACAGACAGAAAAATCCCAACTTGAGCTGCAAAATTTGCTTATGAATAGAAAGAGACTTTCTACCACCTCACGAGATGCAGCACATACTGATTTGATTTTCAGAACATGCAACTTTGGAAAACAATCCTTTGTATAATTTTTATATTTTTGCTGAAATATGAATTTATTTTGAATACATATAAAAATAGATAAACACTTCTTTTTAACTGGTATTCAAAAATGTTGGGTTTTATACAAATAAATGAAAGAATAATAGAAAATACATGGGAATAGCAACTGACAGATGAATGTTTTATTGGAAGTTGTCTTGCAAGGCAGACTTCATCTGGAAAATGCCTTAAGAAAAAAGAGGCTGCCTTCAAATTTATTTTTAATATCAATAATTTCTTGTACAATGAAGGTAATCCAGTGAGAACTATATCTATTACGAGTCTTATTTCAGGCAAACATCTTGGTTAATTCCTCTCTCCAAAGCAGCAACGTGTCCCACAAACCACCTCCTCTCCCCCAGGCCTGTTTATGGGGCTGCATATGGGGCAGAGGAGAGGAATAACTGCATGCACACTGCAGGAGGAGCATCCCACTGTCTGGATTTGTCTCTCATGCAAGAAAAGTCCCTGGGCATCCTTCCCTCTTAGGCCCTGGCACAGGCTGCCCAGAGAAGCTGTGGCTGCCCCTGGATCCCTGGGAGTGCCCAAGGCCAGGCTGGATGGAGCTCTGCACAACCTGAAGGTATCCCTGCCCGTGGAACATGCCAGCTGGGATTTTGGGAACCCAGCAGATTTCTTACCACTGCTGCAGCTCGACTTTACTTAAGGAACTGGATGGAGGAGAACTGTTTCTGAACCTGGCATTTATTTCTGGAGTGCAGGGTAAAGTTGGGTTTTTTCTTCCTCCTCACTTCCCTCCCCACAAGCAGATCACACTGAGAAAATAAACTGCTCTAAAGCATGGAGGGAAAAAATAGTGTTGTTCTGCAGTAATAACTCATGGTTTAGTTCACAGTGTGTGGGAGAGGAAGAGGTTGCCTTCCTGATTTCTTCATACTCAATAGCTTGTTTGTATTTGTGTGCTCTTTAAACAAAAGAGAAGGAAAAAAATAAACCAAAGAGTATTTACAGTCTTCATTACACTTGCAAAAAAGATTTCAATGTTGTTAACCTTTCTTAACCATTTTTTGCCAAGGCAGAGATGACCTAAAAAATCCCTTATCAGCCACTGTAAAGGAATCCAATATGTTGATTTTTATTCTCTTCTGCTCTTACCTATTTGCTTTTCCCTTCTTTACCTTTCAACAGATTGAAAACTTGGCTTTGGAATTTTAAATACTAACTTTGGCTACTGGCTACAGTATAATCCAGTAGGGTTAAAGCATCAGGCATAAAGAATTTCTATAAAAGAATTAAGGATTTATGAATCTGTATTTCCACAATATATTAAAAAATAATTATGGCAAATTATTGTTTCAAATCCAGTGGTACAACAAAATAATGCACCTTATTGACTGTTTTGAAAAATGTATCTTTTTGTAAAACAGATGGACAAAGTAAATGCTAATTACAGAATCTCAGGGATAAAAGACATGGATGTTAATCAAGATTATAGAGAAGGACAGATAATGTCATTAAAAAGAGTTAGCATTTAATGGGCAGAAACTCAAAATTTCTGGCTGAAGTGACAGCAACACACAGCTTTTTCCACATCATTGCTCCATCCTATCTATACTTAAATTCACTCCCTTTGTCCAGCTCAGAAATAAGGCCAGTGAAGGCAGTTCTAACATAATAAGGTATTTCCATTACTTAAAAGCCAGTGGCACCATCATCCTGGGAATCAGGTCCTAAAAACATCAACCAGAGAGAGAAAGGTCTATTAAAAGTCCCAGCTTCTGCAGAATTGTTACTAACACCATGACTTATCTTGAAGGTGTGCATTTGCCAGAGTAAATTGCATCTCCCAAAACACCAGGTGTCCAGTAAAATTTGTCTACTTTTTTCCTGGTGAAGTCAAGCTTCATTTAAGTCTGGGACATGAGGCAAAGCTACTTCTGCTCCAGTGCCTCATGAAGAATGCTGTGGTAAACATCAATGCAAAGCAAAACTTGGAGTAGCAATAACCACATTTGCTTATTAGGATTTTATCTGCTGGACACTCTATCTCCATTTGTCACCACTCCAACAGAAGAGTAGGCTGAGGATAATGCAGCATTTTACCTCACTTGACCATGAAGTAAGGATTCTAGTTGTAAATATTGGAACTGTGGCTGTCAGCCTTCATTACTCAAAATATGAGTATACACATACAACTCAGTCATAACAATAAGCTTTACCTCAAAGCAAAAAATTAAGGAATAAACTTACCTAATGCAGGATAGCCTAGATAAAATCTATCTGCTCCCAACCATCCAAGAAATAAGGACAGAGCCACTGCCACTTTGTAGGAGTATCCATTTCTGCCAAAAGAAACAAGCAATGTAGATAATGACTGCAAAATATCTCCACTCATACTTTTGACTGTTAAAGTAGTGACTCATTTTCCTGCTGCTCCAGTTTTAAAAAAAAACAACAGACTTGTTATTTATCTTCAATTAACGGCCATGGAATTGATAATGTTAAGCTTTCAAACTGGGAAGGCATCCTCCATAAAGGAACCTCAGCTGCTGCAACTCAAGTGTACTCTTGCAGAATACAGATTATTCTGAAACTAAATGATGATTTCTTGTCAAGACATAATTCAGTTGCTGATCCATCCCCAGCTTCACAGGGCACTTCCTAACAGTTCAGCCCTACTGAGACGAGCCCAGGAAGCCAGGAGGTGTGTGAACACTGTCTGCAGGCATTAGTCTCACACGCAGCCAAATCGAGAGGAACAGGACAGACAGGTGAGACGTCAGCAGAGACAGTAATTGCCATGAGATCTGAAGGAGAAATGAACCATGGCCACCGGCTGAAGAAGCTGCAGGAAGGATTCAACAAAAAAGAGTAAGTCATGTATTCACTCATTACACTGTAAATGGCACAAACTCACAATGAAAAGAACTGTTGACAGTACAAAGATGCACAGGGGTAGAGAGGCACTCTCAAGTTAAGCTTCCCATGGTTAGTCATACAAAATAAACAGATAGAACAGACTTTTTCAGATTTATCCTAATTGGAACCATTCTTGCCAACAGCTGGAGCAATGCAACCACCAAACCACCTGTTACTGCAGTCCCTGCTGGAGAACTTTGCACTAATAAGGGAGCTAAAAACATATCGCTCTCAATGCTGGAATTGCTGCCTTGGCGAACAGAGAGCTTCTGAACAGCAAACCCAAATGTAATTAGAACTGAAAAATATTCAATAATTCACTGTTTTGATACGTGCACTACTACGTGCCAGCAATTATTTAATAGGCCCAAATTAAACTCTCGGTTGACAGTTGAATAAAACAGTCTCAAGAAGGACAGTAGCTGACAGAAGTCCAAGCACTTCTATTAAGCATTTTCAATGCCAAGTAGAGACCTACCTTTTTTGCTTATTATCTAAATTTACTGACTTTAAAACCTAATGGCAACAAAAAGTGATTAAATCATGACTCTTACCTCAGTATTTGTTACTTGGTGTTTATTAGCAACACGGAACACACAGGGCATTCCTGGAACCTAATGTAACGTAAATTATCATCTTTAGAACCGTCTTGTTTCCACTGTAAAGAACACTAATGGGTTTATTTAAAACTTGAGGTAAACTGTTGGAAATTGTTTATCAACTACAAAGTGTCAACAGCCCTCCAAGGACACTAAAGCATAAAAAGAGCTGTTACATAAAAAAATGGGAACACGGTTTAATTTTGCTCCTGATCACAGCTAGTAATAAGCTGAGCCCTTGCTATGCACTGAGATGCTTCTGAAAGCAGAACAGTTTCTGCAGCCTTGTCAACATCAAACTGACAGGCAGAAGAAATCCAGTATGAAGGGGAAGCATGAGAACACTGTAACAAACAGGGCTGCATCCTCTCTTGTGTTTCCTTTGCCTTACTCCTTCAGATAAAAAACATGCACAAAGATTAAACCAGTGAGTAGGAAAATGTCACATCCCAGGCATCTGAAGGAATTTCTACAACTGGGTGAAAGAGGCAATTTCTTGTCAGTTCCTCTTTTGATTTTTTTTTTTGCTTCTCAGCCTCATCCAACCTTTATTTTTCCTGCATGCATTTCTTCCAGCTGCCATGTTACAAATGTTTCCTCCCAGCTCTTCCACAGCAGCTAACAAAAGCAGGTGCTTGCTCTTTCAGGGTCTCTTGGCTCTGCTCAAAGACCTGTCCCCACTGAACCCCATGAATTTCACAGAGAAACATTTCATGGCCTCCTTCCCTGGAATGGCAACACTTGAACAATGGACATTTCAAGTCTGCAGCATCAGGGCCAGTACATATTAAGTAAAATATATGATAGATGCTCATCTGGGGGATTCTAGAATTTGGCCAAAAAATAAGATCTACCTCCAAAACATCAAATTAAAGCCAAACCTAAGCAATCCTGACTCCCAGTACTTCTTTGTCAGAACAACCTTACAAGCTTTTCCTTGAATTATTACTGGGAGTAAATGAACTTGAGCACATCCACTCACACAAACATGTAACATCTACTGGTCTTGCTCTAAAATAACTGGATCCCAGAACTTAGCCAAAACTAAATTACTGTTTTGGCTAAGGACAACGTGCTGATTTGTCCTTTCCAAAAGCTGGGGATAGAGATTCACCTGCTGTCCCCATGCTGGGACAATCCTGCCATAGGAAGATGCCTTCTCAAACTAATTTTCTGGTTAAATGATGTGCAGTTATTTCTACAGTTACAGTTTCTACCAAAACTCAGGTAAGATGCTGGAAAATCTCCAAAAAGCAGTAGAAAAGGCAGGGCTATTGTAATATTAAGCTGGAGATTCCTGCTTAAAACAATATTTCTAACACTTAGGTGACATTTGAAGTGCCTCATAAAAGGTCTATCAGTAACTGGACCACTTTTTAAATAAGTGCACAGATGAAGGATGGTGATATTAATCTTGCTGCCATTTTTTACTGGTTTTAGGACATTATGAAGGACATGCTTGTGTAACTCTATCTACATTCACAGTTGTATTTTACTGGAATTTTCAGTCCAAGAAAGGTTCTCTTCTCTTTCTGCCATACTAGCAGTTGTGGGACTGGAAAAGTCACGGCAAGTTTTTTTGGCAGTGTAACCATTGAGTATTCATCATAAATAATAGTCATGATCAAGTAATAGATACTGTAAGAAGGATCATATTTCTCTGCCTACAGACCTGGATTTTAATAAATAAACGTAAAGAAAAGCTACCTTTAAAAAACATTTCTAGAAAATATACTAAACCAAAAATATATGTATACAAAAAACCTCCAAACATAAGAATTGCCATCTAATCTAAAGAGGAAACAATTTCATTAAATTAATATAGCTCATCTTCTTCTCAGTCCCCATCACAGATGGGACTGAAACACAATTGTTTCTGGACAAAAATGTGACTGACGTCTACTTTGCGGGCATTTAAATTTGATTAGATGTAATAATATGTTTTCTTCAGTTTGCTGAGCTTTGACTGCTGAGAAGACTAAATACAGAGAAAATATTTATAAAACTAAGGAGCAGAGCTGTACTTCTGAGTTAGGCAAATTACTAAGCAGCAAGTAGCACATCAGAGTTATTTGCCCACTAGAGTGACAGGGAGCACCCAGTATCAACGGAGTTTTAATTTCCAAAGATTCCAGTAGGACAAAAGAGAAAGGTTCCAGTGTGAATCCCAGAAAAACGGGAAACAAATGGTAGTGACAGGTGCTGGCTGATCATTAGCACTGGCCAGTTGGAACATTTATTGGTATCCAGAGCTCTCCATCACTCACGACGTGCTTCAGAAAAACGAGGTCCATCATTCACATACAGAAAACAGGCTCTTAAAAGACACAGCGGATTGGATTAAACATAAAAGTTATTCCAAAATAGAGAACAGTTTCTCCTATAGATTTTGGGGGTAACTGCAGAGATCCTGAAGCTCCCCTGAAATTCATGCATAATAGAACTTCAGCTGCAGCTACAGGCACGCTTTGAACTGGCATGAACCACTGAGCAGCAGAGCCCTGTCCAGCCCTCCTTTGTCCTCTCCGATTTATCCTTGAGTCACCCTCATCCCCGTGCTGGCACAAGCACTTGAAGCCACTGTCCTGTGACTCAAACTGGGGAACTGATCCAAGTCAGCTCAAGCCCAGAGCAGCTCCCTGATGTCCTGGGGTCTGTCAGGGAAGGGGATGGAGGGTGTCCCCAACAGCTCCTTCCAGCAACTGTGCTGATTTTAAGCACATGTGAAATGTGGCCTCAGCATTTGGAGCAAAATTTTGCCAAGCTAAAGTACGAAGTAAAGCAAAGGTAAAGTAATAAGGTAAAGCAAAGAGATAAAAATAACTAAACAACAACAAAAAAGCGCTGGCAGAGACAGATTTCCTTATGAACACGCATGTTCAGAGCAACCTGGTCTAGTGGAAGGTGTTCCTGGCCATGGCAGGGGGATGGAATGAGATGGGCTTCAAGGTTCCTCCCAATCCAAACCATTCTATGACCCTGTGTTGCATCCTTATAGTGTTTATTAGAGGATTAACTACTGGGCAAAATGTGCATGGTTCTGTTTTACTTCTATTTGCCTTCTGCCAACACATCATACAGTTTTGGACAAACTTCAGATTTTCAAAACCAAAGAGTACTCACACATTGCGACACTCAATAGGCTTGTAAAATCCAACTTCTTGTCCCGTGAAGACTTTCTCTATGCCAAGGTGATCTTTGCAAGTAATATTTGGTGCTGGCAGACATTGAACTGAGGACAAAAAATGATTTGAAATTAAGCAGTAACTGACACTCAGAGCAGTTTTCTGACAACACACAAGTGAAACAAATTAAGTTCTACTGTGCAACAGTCTTGATACAAAGCACAGTTCACACACAATTACTTGTTTAAAAATACTTTTTAAGCCAGCCCTACCACTAACTTGTAGTTTTTCCTTGCTACATATTAAGCAAAGTATAGAAACCTAATTGCTGCCCCAATTCTTTTGTATTTTCCACTCTGGCTTCAATATGAGTCAATGAGAAACCTGAACCTGATGTACAGAAAACATTTTCATCGTGAAAACAGTCAAACATTGGAACAGGTTGCCCAGAGGAGCCATGCCATTACCATCCCTGGAGGGTTTCAAGATCTGACTGCACAAAGCCCTGAGCAACCTGGTTGGAGTTCAGTGCCAGCACTGTTTTGAGCAGGAGGCTGGACTACGCAACTTCCTGAGGAGTCTTTCTACCCAAATTATTCCATTATTCTTGACTCTTAGGGGAACCAAAGTGGAAAGCACAGCTGAAAGTCACACCTGCTAAAAGCTTGCAATATATTACCAGAATACTAGTCACTCTCCAATGCTGTAGTCTGTTGTTTTAAGGGAAAAAAAAATCAGTCCTTTACCCACTTTCTATCAGCTTTCAGTACTTGTGAGTCCTGTTGGTTAATTCCAACAAAACTGCAAGCCAGGTTTAACATTCCTTCCAGATATTCCAGTAATACACACAGGCAAGAGATGGATATTTTTTAATGCCCATCTATGCTGCATGGAAACAAAGAAATAAAATAGTATTTGAGTTATGTCTGGACTTAACTGCTATAAAATCTTACATGGATTATATACCGCATCCCTGGAAGTGTCCAAGGCCAGGTTGGACAGGACTTGGAGCAAGCTGGGACAGTGGGAGGTGTCCCTGCCCATGGCAGAGGGTGGAATGAGATGAGCTTTAAGGTCCCTTCCAACCCAAACCATTCCATGATGCTACTGATCAATATGCCTAATCTAAGGCTATTAAAAAAACCCACATTATTTCTTGTAAAGTAAATTAAGCAAAGAATTTTTTCTGTTATTAGAAGAAACCCAGCGCAGTTAAAATATATTGATACAGGAAAAGCCACAGTTTTCTTCTCAGTGTCACTCCAAAGACCCCAAACCTTCTACTCAATGACACCACTTTGATGCTTTGAATTAAAGCCCTGTTTGTCTGGGTGAGGGATCCCAGAAAGTGATGAGAAATTGCAGTGTTTCAAGCATGATCCAGAAATTAACTTTTTATTACTTAATAATACTGAAAAAATAAGAAAATTCAAATACTCTGAGGACAATCTAAAAACTGGTGTGTGTGTGCGTAAAACTGCTACACAAAGAAAACAGTGTTAATTAATTCAGCAACTTGTTCTACTCTGAAGCTCATCTCCTGTTCAAAAGTGCAGTGTATTAAATACAATCACATGGCAAATAGTTAAATAACTGATAATCCTGAGTAGTGATCTATCTCAAACTATGCAATATCCTTTCTGCTCTCTGACTGTCCATTTAGAGTCAGGGACACAATGTCAAAATGATGGAAAGAACTGAAAAAACTTTTAAAAGGATCCATTTTGCAAAGTATTTTCATCCAGTGCCTGATATTGTCTGGAAAGCCTTCACTATCCCAGAAGAAAATCATTCAGCACTTATAGGAAGCAAAATATGAAAGACCACAAGCACACACATGAATTTTGTGGACTCCCCATCCCTGGCAGTGTCCAAGGCCAGGCTGGACGGGGCTTGGAGCAACCTGGGCTAGTGGAAGGTGTCCCTGCCCATGGCAAGGGGTGGGACTGGATGAGCTTTAAGGTCCCTCCCAACACAAACTATTCTGTAATTCCATGATTTTAAAACAAGGGTGCACATAAAGCGAAATTGCTGTGCTATCAAACACAGACCGTTTATTTCAATGCCTGAGAACACCAAAGAAGTTAAGCACAGGTAGGAAACCAAGTAATCAATTTATGAATTTTTCTGTTGTATTCTGAAATATGTCAGAACTGAACATCAAATAAAAATGTGCTTTCAAAATAGAACCTCACGCACCAAAACCTGGTGATGATGGAAGGCACAATGTTGCATTAAGAAAAAAACCCTAAAAAATTAGAAGATTTTGAAGGCTGTTCTGTCACATGTCAATTCTTTTAATAATTATATGCAAAATCAGTATGACAGGAATGGTTTGTTTTAATCACAGTAGTGCAGGACAGAGCCTAAAGGGTGTAACATACATTGAAGAGATTTACCAGAAACCTCACTTACAAAAGTACCAATCAGAGACAGTGTATTTATTCATTTCTAGTAGAGTACCCAATCCACACAAGTGTTTTGGGCTTTCAGACTAATGATATTACTAATCCCATCTTTAATAAAGCTCAGCTAGTAGATATAGAAATGCGTAAATTGAACACTTCCTTGAAAAAAAGGTAGTTAATCAATATATAAGTTAGAAATCCTTACCATATGCCGTGTGATTTGTGCAATTCATTGGTTCTTGTGTGCTATTGTCTATTTTAGGCTCATCACACATATACGTTCAGGTAATTGAGGAAAACAGTTCTCATATCAAACACTACAACAGGTTTAACAGTAATTTATTCCACCCTCTTTAAACCCCGAGGATTTAAGATGCACCTTGATGTTGGTTCCTACCCAGCCCCCAAAAGAGGAGCAGCACATTACCATGCAGCAAATCTGCTAATCCAATTTAATACACCAATATATCGCATAAGCCCCACGTTTAATTAGTGCTGCAGTCAGCACTACCTAAAGGAACTACACTATTTATCAGTTACAGCCTCTGTATTTGGAGGCAACAAGGTAGCACATGCCTCATCTGGTCTTGTTCCCTTATTTAAATACCACAGTGCCTTGAAATTGAGGCATTTGGTTGAGAAAATTTAATCTACAGGAACAGACAAAATTCTACGAATGCGTAAAAATGAGCATATGAAGCGCCAGGAATTTGGTGCAGGAACAAACTGAGCAGGAACTGACTTCCAGAGGTCTCAACTCCCACAGCCAAGTAAAGCAGGAGATGAAGCGAGTTTTTTCCAAGATTTGCTTTCCTGACACTTTTGATCATCAAAAACTTGTCAGCTGCCATCAACCAGCATGTTCTGGGGAGGGCAAGAGGTGCCTTGGAGAGCCAGGAGCCTCACACCTCCTGCTCCCTGTGCACTGCATAGAAACACATTATTTTGTAATAAAATGGCAAAGTCTCCACGTCTCACTCCAGAGTCCTGCAAATAATAAATAAGGCAGAGTGGTAGCAGACCGGACTCTCTCATCCCATGGGAATCTCTTTGAAGGACACCCCAAGCGTGCACGGGGGCACACACAGTATCACCAGAAATCACGAAATTAATTAGGTTGGAAAAGCCCTCTGAGTCCATCGAGTCCAACCCGTGACCGATGCCCACACTGTCACCCAGACAACAGCACTGAGTGCCACAGCCAGTCGTTCTTTGAACACCTCCAGGGACGGAACCCGCCACAGCCCCTTCCGATGTCTAATCACCCTTTTTGTGAAGAAATTTCTTCTGATGTTCAACCTGAGCCTCCCCTGGCGCAGCTTGAGGCCGTGACCTCAATTCCCACACCCTGAGGAGCCCTGTCCCGCTCCTGCCAGCCGAGACCCTCTAAGGGCTCCCAACCTGAGGCTTTCCCTCATCCCACCTTCCCCCCGCCCTGCCCGGCACTTCACGGCCCCCACTGCCCCTTCCCCTCCCCACGAGCGGTGCCCCCCCCCTCACACCGGGCCCGTCGCCACAACAACAGCCCCCGATCCGACCGCGGCCCCGGCCCGGCCCCGCTCAGGATATTGCCCCAGCCGCAGCTCCTCGCACTTGAGCGGCGGCTCCGAGCCCGCTGCTCCCTCCAGGGCTGCGAACCAGAGGAGAAGCAGGACCAGCGCCTCAGCCGCGCCGCTCCGGGCGGCCATGACGGCACCGCCGCCGCCGTCAGCTGACGCGGGGAGGAGCGGAGCGGCCCCGCCGCGGGGAGAGCCCGTGCTAGCCGCGAGGAGAAACGGAGGGGGACCCCGAGGTGTTCGTGGGGTGCTGAGGGAGTGGGTTGGGCTTTTTGCGGGGCTTAAGTGTTTTTTGGGGTGGTGGGGAGGCTGACCTCATTAAATATGGCGGCCGAGGCCGCGCTGAGGGCAGAGCGCGCCCGTACTCAAGATGGCGCTCGCAGGGCCCGGCGGAGGGACGGGCGGGGTCGCGCCCCGAGTAAAGATGGCCGCGCCCGCCGGCACCGGCCACGCGTTTGCCCGCAGCTAAGATGTCGGGCGTTCGGGGCCGCGGCCCCGCGGCGGTGCGGGGATAGCGGGGGACCCGTGAGGAGCCCTGAGGCGGCTCTCGGAGCGGGGCTTGGGCCGCTCCGGGTGCTGGCACCGCGGGCGGGACGCGCCCTGAACCGAGCGGCGGGGCCGGGTGAGGGAGGAACATGAGGTGAACCCTCCCCGCTCTTCCAGACACCGACGCTATAGCCTTGGCCCACCCGCTGAAATCGCACCTCTGCGTGTCCCCAGTGGTGTCTGGAGTTTGCTGGGTACTTGAAAAATAAGTTGAAAAAGCCCAGCCGAAGTTAAAGGGGTGACCTGCCAAACCTGGTTAACCCGGACTGGCACAACCCCCGTCATCCAGGTGGGCCTGGTGTGCTGATACTGTGTTCAGCATGCCCACAGCAGTCGGATTAGAGAAATAATTTCAAATTCTTCCCTATTTTCACATAAAACTGTGACTGCATTGTTAAAAATGCTGTTTATTTCAATTTTTAAATGAGTACTGAATTCCTGAAGCAGGCAAGCTTTTATCTTCATCCGCGTTTGCTCTTCGTAAGGTATTTTGTGGTGATTACAAACCTTTTCCTTTTCTCACTACCTTGACAGCTATTTATTTTTCTATTGTGATTATTTCAGGTTTTTCTAGTGTTTGAAGGCATCAATTTTCCACTTATGAACTGCTAGGGATCCTGGAGTGTTTATAGGAGATGGAGAAGTCGTTTGGAGGAAACACACCCAGGAGAGGCAACACCACTGTCCTAAGTTTACATTTGCTCAAGAAGCATTTCCTGAAAAACAAGTAGGGACCTAAAAACTGGAAAACTGAACCTAACAAGCTGGGAAAGCAACTCTGAAATAGTACTTAGGAGAACATCATCGTTACCCATCCCTTCTGGAAGTCTTTTGGGTTTTCTGGGCATTCTTTTGGTGCACGGTGACTTGTCTGGAGCCTGTCAGTACCAAAGAAGGGTTTGTCCCAGTCCCAGATATTCCAAGAATCCGTGGAAACGCAGATTAAAAACGTGTGGATGGCTGACAAAGAGCTCAGCCAGCAATGTGAAATAGTGCCATCTAACAGCTTTTTGGGAGATGCGTGTAAACTGAATTGGCAGCCTGGAGTTCAGCAGGCAAAGTATGCAAATGGAAATTGATACTCCTCTCAGCAACTGGAAGCGAAAGGGCAGGGCCGGAGCGCGCTCCGGGATGAACTCAGCCCTCGGAGATGGAGACAGAGGTGCACTGATGGGAAAAGTGCCCGGCTCTTCTGTCGGCAGCGCGTCCCTCGGATGGATAAATACACCACTCGCTGTTCATCACTGTCAAGAAAATTGTCACTTCTCACGAGCGCCACATTAATTAAAACTGAGAGTAAGGACTGGGAAGTTGAGCATTCAGAATCCTTTGAAAGGGGGATGGAATGGTGTGTTCTTAGCGTGTCGCGTGCTCTGGTGCAACTGCTGCTGCTCAGTGAAACGAAACGGGTGCCAGAATGAGGGGAAATCAATCTGAACTCATGAGAAATTGATTTCCAAACCTCTTGTAGCCCTTACCCTGTGCAACCAACAGGGCTGTGTAAGGTCAGCAGATGGGCTCGTGAAACTGTGTAGCAGAATAAAAATTGTATTTATCTACTTTAATTTGACTATTTTATGTGTGTACATATGTAATTTTAAAAAGTCAGAAAGCAGACTAATGTACAGGTTTCAGAATGCACACAGTTCACCCAATTAATTTCAACTAAAATGGTGCCTGTTCAGTATCTCGTGATTAGCAGGAGGAAAATTTTACTTTTATTGCCATCCTGGGCAACGTTCTGTGTGGTGGAAGTCACAGAGACATGGTGTGTTTTGGGGTGCTGTAGGGGAAGTCTTGCAATCCCTTTACTCCATACGAGTTTTCCTATGGTTTTTTGCCATTCCCTTCTGTGAAGTGGTGGGGGCTGTGCTGCTGAAGCTGAGCAGAGCACATTATTATACAAGTATTATTATACACAGTTCACCCGAGGATGTACACCCGTGTGTGCAAAGGGGAGTTAACTCCTGCAGCAAAGCCCTTGCACCAAGCCGCCTCTACGTGCCCCTCTGTGGGGAGTTCAAAACATAGAATCACAGAGTATCATGAGTCTGGACATCGATGTGCTGCAAATAAATGAAAAATAAGCTTTGCTACAATATTTACACACGCGGTTTACCTTCACTGGGGAAGCTGGAAGCCACATGACAGCTTCAAACTATCATCTATAAACAGGCTGGCGGGTCAGGCTCACCTGGAAATTGATTAAAAAGTTAATTTCGGCCCTGAAATCCCGCGGTGGCCAGAGCCCGTGTCCCGCTGGAGCCCGGCCCGCGGCCGGCCGAGCGCTGCCCCCGCGGGCGCGGCGGAGCCGGGAGGGGCCGAGTCCCGGCCGTCCCTCGGGAGGCGGCTCTCCCGCCGCGCCGCCCCGGCTTCCTGCGCCGCAGGTGAGCCGGGATCGCCCCTCGCTTCCCGCTTCCGCCCAGGTGAGCGCCGGCGGCCATCCCGCCGCTCCCGGCATCCCGCCGCTCCCGGCACCCCGGCATCCCGCCCCCGGCGCCACCGCCGCCTCCCGCCCGCAGGTACCGCACCCGCCCCGGGAATGGCACGGATGGGGTGGGATGCGATGGGAGGGAGGGGGGCACGGACAGTCGGCGTGGTGCGAGGGCTCTGCTGCAGGAGTTAATTCCCCTTCGGACACGGCGGTGTGGATTATCGGGTGAAATGCGCGCATAAATATCTAAAGGGGATAAATAATCTGTGTTTATCTGTAGTAAGTATTCCAGCCTGCCAAGAGGATGGAGCCGGGCTCTGCCTGGTGGCGCCAAGCAATAGTACAAGGGGCAGTGGGTAGAAAGTGATGCCCAGGAAGTTCCGCCTGGATGTGAGGATGAACTTCTTCCCTGTGCGGGTGACAGAGCACTGGAACAGATTGTCCAGAGAGGGTGTGGAGTCTCCCTCACTGGGGGCATTCCAGAACCATCTGGACACACTCCTGTACCTTGTGCTCTGGGATGGCCCTGCTTGAGCAGAGAGGTTGGACCAGATGACCCAACTGTGGTTCCTTCCAGCCTGACCTATCCTGGGATTCTCTAAGTGTTTCCAACAGTCTCCTGCTTCCAGAGCCAGACCCGTATTTTGCTGTGAACACCAGCTTGACCAGTATAGCCGTGGCCAGGATACCAGGCTGCGCTCACCCAGAGACCCCCAGCTGAAAGCCATTCTGGCACCGGGGACCTCGACAAGTCCCTGACACCCCAGTAAAGACAGGGTAGGGCTGCATGGCTCCCGATGGCAGCCAAAGGCTCTCATGGCACTGGTTTCATCCTGGTGTTGTGTTGTTGTGCAAACAGTTTCCATTGCTCTGAGAGGCTGGCTCAGGAGGAGGAGGGAGGAGAGGAGGGAAGTAACACACCTGTTGCAACACTTCCCCTCAAGTGCCTGTCAATCCAGAGATTCTTAGCAGAGCAGGTTTTTACTTTGTTTACAGGTGGTTAATAGGAAAACACTTCTTCCGCATTCCTTGTTAATTTTTGACCCTTGTAAGTTCAGCGTGGTTCCCGGTCTAACAGCTCTGTTCCCCATGAAGTGTAATTTGTTAGCTATGTACACTGTCATCAAAGTACATAGGATTTATTGGCAATGACAATATTTAGATACTGGAAACGAGTTTTCCATGAGAACAGGTTTCTGAGACTGTGTTTTTGCTTCATGGAGAGCAGCTTTGGCTTGAGCTCTCTCTTCTATTAGACAACAGAGAACCCACACCGGCACTTCCCTAGAGGCTGAAGTCCACAGGAATTCAGGTTCTGCTTGCTATAAAAGTTACCATGCCTGGAGAGTGAGTAAGGCTCCTCTTGATCTGCATTGAGACTGGTAATCACAGGTGCAGAGTGCTGGGTTTTCGTTACTTTCCTCCTCCTCTAGTCACTAATCATCTGTAAAACTCAGGCTGCCCACGCAGTATTTTTTTATTTTTAACAATATTTTGCTGTGACCCACTGTACCCTGGAGAAGTGTGGTGTATCTGTGTTCAGGTACTCACAGAACTATTCAGTTTTTTTCCTTCTTTCAAGTGCCTGGAGCAGTCAGTGTGTGCTCAACAGCATTTTTATAAATCCTGCAGCGTTGCACAGAGCAGAGGTGGTTTCATAGGAAAGGTGTGTATGTGCCATGCTTGGTATGACTGAATTTTACTGTACAGTATAAGTAAAACTGACCATAACATGTAGGATAGCAAAATCTGTGTTAGAATAGTGTTTTTTCACAGTATGGAGTCGCTTGATGGCACGTAAACTACAAAATATTGAATATCTGAAGTTACAGCTGATGTCTTGTGAGGACAATTTAGGATTAAGATCACACTAACAAATACTGTTTTCCCTGGCTTTTGCTTTTATCAGCGGTTAAACTGAAACTTTCCAAGTTAGAGGTCTCGGTGATGAGGAGGATGATATGCACTGTATTAGTCACTCCTGATAACAGGGCCAGGAAAAATTCCAACTGCATTAGTGCAGAAAGGTGACTTTGGATTGGGATGAGCCCTTTGGCTGTTCCTGCGGCAGGCTGCTGAGGCTGGCCATTTTAGAAGCCTTTGAGAAATAGCAGCAGTTAGTTAGCACTTGTGGGTTTTAATATCCCAAAAGGTTTCAGCCAGGCTGAGTGGGGAGAACATCCCATGAGGCCGTACTTTTCCTGGAGGGATGCAGGTTGTTGGAGGCCAGGTTGAAAGACACGAAGCAGAAGCGGTTGTGGATGAGTGGGGAAAAATGGGCAGAAGAATCTCTGCTGGCTGAACCATGTCCTCTTCCAAACCCCAGCAGCAAAGCCTCAATTTCCATCTTTCGGCAGCCCTTTGTGGAGAGCAGGTGCTTGTCAAGGCTGCTGATGGGATGTGGGGATGTCATGTTCCCCTCTGGCTCTGGGATCGCCGGGGCTGAGCGCTCCGTGTCTCTGTGCAAGTGGCAGGCGTCTGGCAGGGGGGTGATGGCAATGGAAGACTTAAACCTTTCAGCTCTTCTGATGACCTCTGCTGGCACCAGCATGGGGGAATTCCTTTTTCCTTATGTTGCTTTTGAAGAAGATCCAAGTCTTGGGATTTCATACAAAACCTTCTGAAGTTTTCCCACTCCCTCGGATGTGTTGAGTTCAACTCTCAGAAGTGAAGACAGTGGAACCCCAGATGGATGCTGTCCTGGGGTTAGAAAACACTCAACCTTCTGAAATTCATCATTTTCTTGATGATTTTATGGTTATGTTGGAAGTTGTGACATAAATGTTGAACTGAGGTTTCCAATAAGATAAATAAGCGTTTATAGAAGTTGGAGACTGGAGCTAAGGAAGCGGAATGTGGAGTGCATGGAACTGATTTTAACAGGACAAACCAAAGTGTTTTGGATCATTCTTCAAAATTAACACCTAGGAATGGACTTTCTAATTTATCAACTGTTTGTTGATACTCTGCCTGGACTTAGAGTGTGTTTGGAAAATGTTTAATGATAAACTGTTTGGGCTGTTAAACATAGACATCAATAATACATGGAGATGTGAGTTTCTCTGGTGCCCAAAAGCCAATCTTAGAGGCCTGTCCTCAATTATCCATGACTTGAACACTCTAAATTAGTTTATATTTTCAGGGTTCCCTTCACACCAGAAGGAACTGTTTGCTTTAATTTTTCCCCCCCACTCTCTTTTGGAAGAAAGGAAAAGAAAGAAGTACTGAGTGTGGTTTTAACATATTGTACCAAAAAAAAAAGAAAAAAAATCACTAAAAAGCATTGCAAGCTGGCTGGAGGCCAGCTCTGATCATGAGGAACCCCAAAGTGCTGTGTAAACTTGAACTGTTATTAAACCACCTGAGATCCACTTGGGCATCCACTGGCACAAGTGGCCTGCAGTGGCTCTTAGGGACACTTGGAGCAGCTCAAGCAAGAAGCTGAAACTTTCTTTAATCTTTTTTATTTCCTCCTGTTTTGTACCTCCTTCTCCAGGGAACTTCTGCCTCGATGGAGCCAAGATCTCTTACCTATAATTCTTCTCCTTAAATTTAAATCTCCGATTTTCTCAGGTCATAATCAATCATTCCCCATTGTCGTAATTGCTGTTGTTACACCCTCTGTAATGGAAAAAAAGATTAATTTTGGGGATGGTTAGCATGGCACTTGGAGGCTGTTTTGGAGTGAGACTGGGTGTTTCTCGTGGTGCAGTTTGGTCCTGCTATGAGGTGTGAACACATCACCACTTCCCCTCTTGTCCCCCTCCTGCCAGTGCTGGCAGCTCAGAGCTGGCTGGGCACAAAGCTCACCCCACCAAAATGTGAAGGATTCATTCTGAGTGTTTAGCTCCCTGTTCCAGCTCATGGTGGGATCAGCTGAATGGAAAATGGAAAGGGAAGAATAAATGCATGGAAGAGGGCTGGGGAGCTGGACCAGCCTCTTGGCTTTGGCTCTTGGGTGGGCATGGTGCTGTCAAGTCGTTATTTCCTGCCATGCTGGGTTTCTTCTCTGGGTTTAATCTTTTCTTCACCCCACTGCTGATTTAAAGGTGTTTCAAGCCACTTTTCCTCACAGGAGTTATTTTCCATCCCTTTCTCATTTTGGTTCGCTCGCTTTAGAGTTTTTTTTTTTTTCCTCTTTTAACTGCTGATGTGAGGTAGAAAAACAGAGGAGGGAAGCGAATGGAGTGAAGTTAACCCGGGAAGAAAGAACAAATTTCCATATTCTTTGTCCTGATTTGTTAAGGTTCATGCAGTATTTTCATTCGAGGAGGTTAAGTTTTGTCTTTCTGGTTTAATGAAGACTCAGGAGTGTGTAAGGAAATGGTGTTTTCATCTGTTCTTCAGAATCAGCTCTCAGCTCAGAATCAAAGGCTGCTGTGCTCTTAGAAGTGTTTTATTTCCAATGGAAAAGAAAATAAAGCTGCAGCACTTCCAAAAGTTCAGATGCATTCCTGAAAATCTTTCAGGGGGTTGTATGGCTTTGCTGCTTCAACTCTTGCTACGAGTTTGATTTAAAATGACCTCCTAAATCTGTTAATAGTCTTGCAAAGTGACTCCTTTTGCCTGGCCCTGGGTGGAAACCACACAAACCCACCGAGTTCTGCAGGAATTCCTGCAGGAGCCAAAGCTGCTTGGATATGCACAGCAAAGGGTGCATAAATCTGAAGTTTCAGTTTGTGACACGCCTCCATCTACTTCTTCTTTCCCATTAGGTAAATCAACCTGACTCTGCAGGAGAAGGGAAGCTACTCACCTGCATAATTAATATTTTGGTAAATATAACACTGTCCTCCCAGAATTCCAGATGTTTTCACTGAGAGCACAGACAGCGTCAGAGGCAGAGCTGAAAGGATCAGAGATCCTGCTGGGAGAGAGCCCCTGGAATGTGCTTCCCCTGGTGTCACGATCACCATATGACCCTTGCTACTCTTGAGTTGCAAGACAAAAAATAAGTAAAAAGCTTTTATATAGAGAGAGGGGTATGGCTGTTTTTGTTCCAACATAATTCCAAATATATTATTCTGAAATTACACACTTATATACTGGATAGAATTAAAATTACATAAATTGTGCTGTTAAATGGCTGACTTCTTTCAGAAGAGCTTGTACTAGGTGAAGGAATCTTGTTTGGTAGAGCTGCCGTGATAGATTTCAGAATGACAGGCTCCACATCGACTTAATAACATGCAAGCAAGGGTACAAATTTATCATTTCTGCTAATTGCAAGTCTGTTGTTTTTATACTGCCATCTAGGCCTCGGCCCCAGTTGGAGACCTGTTCTATTTGGCACTGTGGAGGAGCATGATAAAGGATATTCTGCTCCTTAAAAGCTTGATAAAGGATACTTTGCTGTTAGTGTATGTAGAAAAGAAAAAGGCAAACACCTGCAGGAGAAGAGAACAGGTTTCCTTCACCTGTTGTGAATCAGGCTGTGATTGGAACTGACCTTCCTTAGGAACATGTTGGAATAGGGATTACTATGCCCAATTTTGGGCTTTAATTCTGTGCTGTCCCATGAGTGGAGGGAACAACATTCTTTTATAGGGAAACACAAAAGTTTCACCTGTATTGCCATCCAGCAGGGCTGAACGATCATGATAAGAATACTGTCTACAAATGATCAGGTGGAAAATATCTTCTAAATAATAGGTAGATTTTAGCTCTGTGTATATCTGTGAAGATCACAATTATAATGTCAATATCCAAAAGAATTTGGTTGAGCATATCTGTGTTTCGGTTTTCTTAACCTGCATTTTTATTCATATTTGAAAGCGTTGTTTATATTCCTTCCTGTGTGTGAAAGGCAAAGCACATGAAACAAGGACAAAGTTTTGAATATGCTGAGGCTATGTTGAGAGCTTTGTTAAATACTTGGGGTAAGCAACAGGGTAGTAGTATTTTTTTATTAAATTTGTTGTAGTTAGCTTAGTATTTTATTACTGCATTTATCAAATGTTACTATTCTGTTGGATATATCATTTATTAATTTGATTTTTTGTTGTTGTTGTTGTTTTTAAACCTCAGCCAGGTTATTTTGAGTAATTCTGAAAATAACCCTCAACATGCCTGAAAATCCTGCAGCAGGTATGTGGTCTGAAAATGATTCCTTTTGCTGAGTGCTGAGCAAAGAAGCTCCATTCCTAACCTGGACTCCTTTGTGGTGCAGATAAGCAGCAGGTGCTGCAGATCCTGGATCGGCTGCAGGCAAAACTGCAGGAGAAGAGGGATTCCCAACACCAGGAAAACCTGACTATTCTACGGAACACCCTCAGGAGCCCCTTGTTCAACCAGATACTGACTCTCCAGCAATCCATCAAGCAGCTGAAGGAACAAGTGAGTGTAAAATTACTGTTGTTGGTGTGATGATAACTCTGGGCAAGTGGAAGCTGAATCAGGATGTGTAGGCGTGTGTTAACGAGGGCGCTCTCGTTAATAATCTGTAACGTGGTGTGAGTGAGTGTTGGGCTTTTTTTCTTCTGTGGAGCTGGTGTCTGCAGAGGCACTGCTGAAATGAGAAGTGGTTTTGCAACAAACAGGTCATGGGGCAATGTGCTTTAAAAGGGATGCAGGAGAGGCAGGGTTGTGTTGGAAAAAAACATCTGCAAAAGACATCAGCTCCAGTATTTTGAGTCCTGAGCAGTGTTGGAACTGGGATCCTTTGTTTTTCACAGGAACTAAGTGCTGTTTATCAGCTCACTGGCAGCATCTTTTCTCCCTAAAAGACAGCATCGCTTAATTCCCTCTAATTTTTACAAGAATGCTTAACCTGCTTCAGGATGTAAAGTGTAGAAAACCCAGCCTGAAGATTTGCCAAGCTCTGATGCAGCCGTACCCAAGCGAGTTTTAAAATGACTCGGCTTCAGCAGCGGTTGGAACTTGTGTGGGTTGGTTTATGAAGCCAAGTGACATTTGATTTTGCGGACAGGGGCATCCACAGCACAACCTGGTGAACACATCTCACCCTGCAGTTAAGATAAAATCATCAGCAAACTTAAACCCAGCAACTGAGCAGCAGCAATCCCCATCTGTGCTGCCACAGTGCCCAGCCGGAATTACAGCAGGGTGGGTGTCAGAGGGACAAGGCCACCTCGCTGTCGTTGCCAGATGTCTTGCAGGTGTTCCTGCCTGGGTGGCCTGGTGGTGGCTGTGCTTTTCATTATCCCTCCTTCCCAGGTTCCCATAGATGCTGCATCCCTTCCTTCCAAAGTTTGGATGCATGTTTGCAGGCTATTAAAAAATGTATGAAAATGCAAATGTATCTAAGAAGTTACTGTGACGTAGTGGGGTTTATATTCAGAATGTTCAGAACTCTCTTATCTCGAAAATTTAGGTTTTCTTGAAATTCTATTTAAGCATGGGCAGCTTCATTCAGGATGGGATTTTCCAGGTTATGATGTCACGCTAGGAATATTTTTGCATTTCTTCGTTATCAGTGAGGACTAGAAGTGCAAGTCCTAGCAGGGATAACATGTTCAGTGGTAGTTGGTTTGTACCCTAGACTCTCTCCGGGGAAGGGATAATACAGACCAGGCCTCAGGCTCCTGAGTGACTCAAAATATTTGGATTTTTGTGCCAAAGTTCTACATAGCTTTGCCTGACAGTTGCAGCAGTGCTTGAGAGCCTCTTTAGAGTTCGGTGCTTTTGCATGTGTTGTTTCTGGAACACCAGGGTGAAAAGAGGATAAGGGGCACGGGCAGGGGAGAAGCATGAAAGAAACAGAGAGAAATGAGTGGAGTAGAAACACAGCTGAAACATTCAGGGAACTTCTGAAAAACAGTTTAAATTTCATGTGGTAGCTTGGTTATAGCTTATCTATTAATGCTGCCTGATTTATACAGGTGAGTATATTTGTGTGAATGGGCACAGGTATTCTCCTTTGGCAGCCTGCACACAAAATGGTGTTTGTGGAAAACCTTTCCTTTTGTTTTCAGTAGTTTTTCCACACCTTTGTTCATTTTCAACAGCTCAATTACATGCCCCCTGACCGCTCAGTGGATTTTGATTTTACCAAGAGGGGGTTGTTGGTGTTTGCTGACAAATCAGTCACTGCTGGGACACCTTGCACTTCACCTGGACCCAAAGCATCAGCCTTCACTCCAAACCTGGGAGTTAATGAATTTAACATGATCATCCAGCAAATGGCAAAGGTAAGGCTCTCAGGGTTAGTGAACCAAACTTTTGTTCCTTTTGGAGCATTTCACACTGCTTTTTTTGTTGTGTGTCTGGAAGCATGGTGCCTCCTAACCAGGAGAGAGTAGAAGTGTTGAGAACTTTTCCCTGTGGAAGATAATGTCAGGAATAGGAAGTGGTTTGGTGGCTTGTTTTGTTTTTTAGCTTTCTTTGCCAATTTTCTGGTTTACTTTCTACCAAACACACCAACATAGTAAGAAAATTTCGATTGCCAGAAAGCATTTTTGGTATTTGATGACACTTAATTGAAATTGGACATTTTCAGCAGAAACTTGTTTTGATGGAGGCACTTTTTTATCAAGTACATTTTAAATTGGAAACGTACCAACTTTATGAACTGTGCAAAGTATTAAAAGAACTAGCATGTAATATTTTATTTAACTCTTTATTTAGTGTGTCTTAACTTTGTCAGACAGATGCAGATTTTAAAAGCTTGTCATGTAGCATGGACCAAATTCCCTAAGAATTTCTACAGGTGCAGACATCCACCCATGGGGGACTGGCATTTATACCACAAATGTATTGTTCTCTGTTATTTTCAACCATTAATTTAATTGGTTATTCATGCCTTTCTATATTAAGTAACTGTTGCTAATTGACTTCCTTAATGTAGCTGTAATATTTTGAGCATTACTCTGCTCATTAGTGTGTCATTAACTCATCAGAGATAAGATTTACAGTAAAGGCTGCACGTTATTTGGAATAAAAGAGCTGTGATAGCAGTGCATTCTCCCAGTAATATTTCCCAGTAAACATCCCCAGCAATCTTGTATTAGAACTGAAAAACAGGCAGTTGCAAAAGCAAACTTTTTTTAGCATTAGGTGTGAAGCTACAGGGAGGGGAAGGAAATTAATTTTCTGTATTTAAAAGCTGAAGTCTTTTGAATGCACACCTAAAAATCAGCATTAAAAGCATGGGGAGCCAAAACACAAGTAATTTAGTTCAGCTATACAGCATTTCCAGAAATCCCAAATATATTGCTCTAGACAGCACTTCGTTCATAGTTTTCATCCAGTTTGGAATTCATCTCATAATGTGAATGAAGTGTGAAAGCAGCTCTTAAATTCTCTGAGGTTTCAGAACCTCAGAGTGCTTGCATATCCAATACGTTGCTATATTAAAAATAATAAATGGAGGAGCTTTTATAGAAATAACATATTCGGTATTTTGCCTTTGTTTAGTCTTAGGAGGAGAATAATTCTCCAAGTGTTCATAAATTTTGAAGTAGCTCATTCTATTGCTTTGAAAATTAGTAAGTCATTTTATCTTCTGTTTTATTAGGGAAGACAAATAGAATCAATAAAGATTGATAAACCTTCTGTTGGAGGTCTCGGATTTAGTGTGGTTGCCCTTAAAAATCCCAGCCTGGGAGAAGTTGGTATCTTTGTCAAGGAAGTCCAGCCAGGAAGCATAGCTGACAGGTGAGATCTTCATAATTGTGCTGGAAAATTGTGTTTTCCGTGAAGGGAAAAGTCATGACCTTCACGTTGAAAACTCTATCAGAATAACATGTTTGTCTGGGTTATCTGGTGGGATATTTTGGTGGTGGTATCTTGCTTTTCAGCTAAAGGGACTCATATTTTGAGGATCAGGTTTTCAGATGGGTTTTAAATATCCAAGCCATTCATAAATGGAATTTCCAGAAATCATTACTCACTTTAGAGAATCTTGAGTCCTGATTAAAAAAACAAAAGAAAACTCTGAAAAAAAAACCCCAAAGAAAATAAAAATTAGATTCCATTTTAATTTTTATCCATTGTGTCCCTGAAAGATTTTTTTTCCCCCCCCTTCTTCCTTTATTCATGTGCCTCTGACAATGCCCTATTTATAGTTGGTTTTACTGTTTATTTCCTGTGTAAATTTAGATCCACTCCTCCCGACAGATCCCTGCACAGATGTCATCATAGAATCGAGGCTCCAGGCAGTTTCTTCCTGTATTGTCTGTGGGTTTTCACCCAACAACAAAAGACAGAGCAATCCTTTAAAAATAAAATGTGATTGTAAAACCACAAGAGTTGGCATGAGACAAATGCAGTGCTTGGAATTATGTTTCAAGAAAATGTGTCTAGATTTCAAGTCATTGGTGTCACTTTTTAAATAACACATGTCAGGAAGTGCCAACACAGGATGACAAAAAGAGTGGGGAGAGGTTGGAATGATAATGGCGATGGGCCCACAGAGAACACACCAGAGAACACTTAAAGAAAAGCATATTAAGGCTCTTTCAAAGTGGAGACAGATGGACTGATCCGGATGTCAAAGGAGGGTGAATATCTCACTTTAGGATTTGATGACCTGCTGCTCACTTTCTTTGATGAGAGAATCTGAAATATGGTTAGTGCTCGAAGAAAGTGATTTCTGGGAAACATCTTAAACATGGCATGATAAAAAGGAAGTTTAAAATGCCTTAGTTAAGATGTGCAGTTACATTGTTTGGGAGTTTATAAATTTCCCCAGCATGCTTCCCATTTTGCTTCTGAGACAAGATCTCCTGGAGACTTTTTTGGATTCCTACAGAGCTTTGAAGGCAGTGTCTGTCTATGTAACAGTTTGGTCTCGTGCTCAGAATGAATATTTAACAAAGGAGATGAGTGATGGTTTCTCTCTTGTCACAAATCTAAATTCATCACTGGGGTGAATTAACTGTGAAATTTATATTATCTCAAGGTAGCAACTGAACTGTGCGTTGCTCCAAGACAGTTTCATGTCTGAAGCTTGATACTATAAATTTTAAGTAAAATATAAATATGCAGCACATCAATCTTTAGATTAAATAATGATACAAAACAGCATCAAAGCCTGAGTTGTGGGTACTTAGAGATGGCATCATGTAGTGCTAAACATAATGAAGAATAGTTCCTAGTTTATTGTGTAACTACAAAAATACTTTTTTTCTGCTTTGTAGTTCAATATCATCAAGAAAGGATGAGGGAATTGAAATTAAATTTTGAATAGAGGCATGGTAAAGAGTTGAGCAAATTTCTGCACCATGCTAAAGCTGGAACAAAATGTGGCTGGGCAGTTCAGAACAGTGTGGATTGAATGTAGTTTGTAAGCTGGTGAAGGCACCCCAATAAGCAGATTTTTAAAATACATAAACATTTAACCTTGCACAACTGTTCATATTTCAGTTACACGAGCCTGATGTGAAGTCACTGTGCTGTGTTTAAAAATTGCTTTCAATGTTTTGTTAAGGGATCAAAGACTGAGGGAAAATGACCACATACTGGCCATTAATTGCACGCCATTGGATCAGAACATTTCCCATCAGCACGCCATTGCCCTCCTCCAGCAATCCACAGGATCCCTGCATCTGGTGGTGGCTCGGGAGCCACTTCAAGGGAACAGCAGAACCGCCTTATTAAGTGATGTAAATCCACCTGAGACTGTGAGTTGTTGTAATGCTGTCAAAATCAGATTTTCAGCTGGGCTGGATATTTTTTTTTCCGTGGTTCTAAGTGTTTGTGTTAGCAAGTTTTACATGGAGGGATTTTTTCCTTTAATCAGATTTTATATGTGATGACATTTCGTTTAGACTCACTGTGCAGTAAGTACAAGGCTTCCATTGCAAAGCTACGTGGAGTTGTTATCAAACAGATCCTGGGTTTTTATGGGATAGCAGAAGCTTTAGTAGATCACCATATTCTTATCAGCAGGGTCTGTTCAGCACAGGCTGGATGAAGCATTTGATGGGAATACCCAGCTGAAACCTACTTGTGCTCAGCAATTAAAGATGCTCTGATTACCTCTTAAAAGAGAGTAAACATAACCTGCCATGAGCACTGCTTGAAACAGCCCAAGCAATTTAAACTGGCACTGCTCACACCAAAAAGCCTTGTCTTTGTTTTAAAAAACAAACACAATTTATCTGTTAAAGAACCTCTCAATCCCCGTTTATTTATCAGCTTGTTTTGGTTCTGGGTTGTTTTTTTTTTTTTCCCATCTGCAAATTTCAGTGATTGGGAAGCCTTTTGTTTTTGTGACAAAGGAGAGCTTGTCACTGGGACATGTAATAAACCAGGGCTGAACTTCCATCTGTGTTCCACCCATATGGTCCAGGTGGCTTCCCTGAATTCGGTCAAACTGCACACCTAAATCCAGGGATTGCAATATTGGAATCTGAATTTATTATGCTATTAGATTTTGATGAAAATCTGGGTAAAAGCAGTGCTTTTCCTTATTCTTAGTAATTATTTCCCTCATGATTATTACAGAGGTAGTGAAATCTGAAGGTTTTAGTGGATAATCAATATTGTTTATTGCACTGAAAATTTTAAAGAATTAAATTTTAACTGCTTTTTCATTGAAAGATCCGCACTGAACAGACTAACAAAATAAAATACAAATATATATCTCTGCAGGGGGTCTTTAAACTTCTTTTATGATATTTAACTGGCTTTGGCAAAGATTTTCAGTATGCTAATAAATCCTTTATTCGCAGAAGACTTAAATCTGCCTACTTTGCTCCATTTGGGCCTGTATGAGATATTAATCTGACAGAAACATTGGCTGGGTTTAGGTTGCTTAACAGCTTTGTTATTTTCAGGTTGTCTTGTAGAACATAAGGTCATGATACAGTGTAGCTTGGAAATTTGCTTCCAATCCAGTATGGCAGAATATTATGCTGTGCTATTAATTCAGTGCTGAATGGTGCTGTTCAGAGTGTGTAAGTGAAGTAACAGAAATAAGAATTTGGGCAACACTGACTGAAAACTGGACCAGTGCAAGCTCCTTGCCTCTGTTTTTCCCTCTTGTTTGCAGTACTCTGGATTTATAAAAAACGAAAAGGATACTTTTCATCTTGGCAGGAAAACCTTAAAATTGCTTTTTCTTCGTCAAGCTTTTTCCTAGTATCCTGTTATCCTGAAAGTGAAGGACAAAATGTGTGTTTAAAAACAGATGAGAAATCCCACTGCGTATTTATGAGGAAATGGAGCTGAGTGAACAAAATCCCACAGATCTCCAATACCTGGGGTGGAGACAGAAAATTGCTCTGATTAATTCTCCTCATTCCTGCTACACGTGGAAGTGAGAAACATTAACGATCATCCGAAATTAAAATCTCCTGTTTTTATTAATTGCAGATTCACTGGGGCCACATTGAAGACGTTGAGCTGATTAACGATGGTTCAGGATTAGGCTTTGGAATCGTAGGAGGAAAGTCGAGTGGAGTAGTTGTAAGAACAATTGTTCCTGGGGGATTAGCAGATCGGGTAATTTGTTATATTATGTCACTTCTTATTTGATTGCAAAGTATAATTAACTGCTTTTGACAGTCTTAAAATAAACTAATATACTTAAACAAAAGGAAGCTGATAGCATCAAAGTCTGAATGCCAACACATGCTTCATAAATAAATACATTAAAGGTATGATGGAGGAAAAAGTCAGCACCTGATATAAATTAAGTTGTTTCTCAGACAAGCTTTGGCTTTTTTAATGTTGTTGAACATGCAGAAATTCTGAAAAGTTGCCTGATATTTTTCATACTTTTGGTATTTTCAGCCTTTGGTCAGTCTGGGGCAGAACAAATACTCTGTAGAATCTGGCAACATCTATGGGGACAAACTCTCCAAGTGAATTGTCAAGCAAGAGAGTCTGCCCTACCAAAGTCACTGCATTGCGAGGTTCAGTTTAGAGACTGAAAATGTCCTGTTTGTAGAGGGTTTCATTGAAGGGGATTTTGATCCCTGCCCTGCAGCCTGACCAGTCCAAGGAGACACTTGGGTTTGATGCAAAGCCTTTTGAAGGCACAGTTTGTACCTTGATTGTTGTCTTTAAAGACTGGGTGCTGAGTGTTGCTACATTTCAGGAGTAGAACACTTGCAATAACAAAACAGATTCAGATTTTTAAAATTAATTTGGTCACGATGAGTTACGATATTTGAGGACTGGAACCCATAGAGACAAAAGAGAGAGGCAAAAGTACTTCCTCTAGTACAGGATGGAAATAAAAGCTGGAAATTTGGAGAGCTTTACTGGAAAATGTTGGCTTTTTCTTGACTGTCTCCCTCTGAACCTGTCGTGTATAAATGAGTATTTTTTAATTTTTGTCTAACACCTGTTTTGCTGTAAGGAATAAAGTGTTTTGGCTACCAATGAAGCATGTAAGCTAAGAACTCACCACATCATTCTCAGCTGAATGAGACATCATTAGGAACATGTGAAATAATGAGGCATGTACATGTTAAAATTGGATGAGTTTGTAAATGAGTTTGAGTTGGTTCTGGGAATAACCCTGTGATTGCTGTATAAATCAGTGCACCAAAGGTGGTGGAGCTGTGCTGATCAATACCAGCTGAGGATGTGGTGGTAGGAATTCTTGCTTAAAATGGAAATGATGGTGTAGGTCATGAATCACAATTATCAGGTGAAAAATGGGTTGTGTGGAGTCTTGTTACCTCCAGTGGATTTACTCACTCGAGTTGGAGCTGGTCACATAAGAAAAAAATTGCCCGGCTAGTACAGAAGTATGAGGGAAAAACTCTAGAAAGTCCTCAATCAAAATGCTGTGCTTTTATTCTAATCCCCTATCTGATGAGGGGCGTTCTATGAAACAGAACACACAACAATCTGTGAGATTATAAAACAGTGTTGCTGCCTGTTTTCTCCTAAATGAGCAAAGGGTGGGAAACCCAGCATGTGACTGTGCAAACGCGTCCTTGAATTATTTACTATGTTGCCATAGTGGTCATTTTTCTGACATTTCCTCCCATTGGTTCTCGTGGCCATGAAGATGCCCCCGCATAGTTCCAGTTTTTGTGATAGAACAGATACTTTGTGTATGGACTGGAAACGCTTTTTGCCATTTAATTTGTGCTTGAAGGATGGGAGGCTGCGGACAGGAGATCACATCTTGCAGATTGGAGGGACCAACGTGCAAGGAATGAGCAGTGAGCAGGTCGCCCAAGTGCTGAGGAACTGTGGGAATTCTGTCAGGATGATCGTTGCGAGGGACCCCAAGTGTGAAGTCGTGGAGGCTCCACCACCTCCTGTGAGCTGGCCAGTCAGCACATTACCTTCGCTTCAAAATGGGAATGTGAGTATCTCTGCTGCTTCCTTGTGACATTTTTAAGCATGTTTGTGGCTTGTGATCAGAAAGGAAGAAGAGAACAGAATGTTCTTGGGGCCTAAAGTGCTTCTCCTCTCTTGAGTTTCCAGATACCATATGCTGGTATTTAAGTGGTCTTTATTATAGCCCTGCCTTCTATAATTTTTCCCTTTTTCCTGTATCTTATATATATATACCTATAATCTTGGGATTGGAATGACTGGCTTTACAGAATTTATTTCAGAGTGGCTAATTTAATTACCAAGACCATAAATGTTATCGATAAGTGGTACTTTTAGTTCTTCTTCTTAGCTCATTACATTTTTTCTAATCAATCATTTGTAAGTGGATTTAAAACTGGACTGTGAATTTCCCTAGTCTGAAATCCAGAGAGCCACGGCCACACCAGAATTATTCAGCACAATCATCTTTTTATGAAACATAAGTGTAATGTTTTCATAGTCTACGCTACTGCCTGTGATAGGAAATATATCTAAAAATTTTGAAACTTGTTTTAGCAAATCTTATCATGGTCATATCAAAGTCTCTTGTTTTTGAAGTCATTCTTTTCAGTTTTGAGTAATTAAAATCAACAAATGCTACACTAAGTGTACAGTAGGTCTCGAAACATAAACAAAGCTGTGCTTGTGTACCATCTGCTACTACTGTGCTGCTTAGATTTAGGTGTAGAATCTGAGTAGCCTTTTCTTTCTTGTTTAGTTTCTTGAATATGAGTGAAGAGAGCTGGGGGTTTTTTGAAGCACTGTTTTTAAAAGTCACAGTAGAAGTCACTTCACTACAAACTCACCTCTTTGCTCCTTGGGCACAGTCACTGCAAAGGCAGCTTTGTGTTTTACATCTCTGGAAAAATGCTGGGGCTGTGTCAGTCGAGTATTTTGGGTCCTTCTCAAGCTCCTCTTCTCCCCACGGGGATCCCAGGAGGGATCAGTGCAGTAGGAAACGCAGTGTCCAGGAGATGGGAGGGGGTGATCTGCATCCCTAAGGTTGGAGCCTAAACATTGGGCTTGTCCAATGCTCTGACAAAAGGCTTTCCAAGGGAATCAGTTATGAGGCCCTTCTTTCCTGACTGGATCATATTTTCCAAGGCCCATATTAGAGGCAAAATAACACGGTCTTAGTTTTGTTTCCCCCACAAAATACTGTTTTTCTCTCTTCCTGTTGTCACTGATCAACCCTGAGCACTGTAAATGCTGCAGCCTTTCTAAAATGGGATTCCTTCTGGATGTCTTTTCAGTGACCTCTGTGTTCCTGCTATGCAGTTTAGAGGAGGGAATATAATTTTCTGATCTAAATAGTGCCTTCATGTGTAGATTTGAAGAAACTCTTCTGCCTGGTGCTAGGAGAGATTTGCTGAAGACAAGATTAGTGGTTAATCTGAATGTATTTATTAATTTAATGATGATTTCAATGATCCACCATTCAGTTTGTGTCAGATTTATAATGGAACTTATCCCTATAATCTAGTTTTTCTCTGGTTTCTGAGTACTTTCACTAGCTGTGAGCTTTGGAATAGAAAACATTTTCCTTTTCTCTTTTTTGCAAACCAGAGAAAGGCATTTTTAACAGGTGGTTAGTTATTTTCAGTTTTATATTAATACTTGATTTTCTTTGGATTTCCTGTAGTAGAGAATAACTGAAACTACTTCTGTCTGTGTGTGAGCACAAGAAAACAATCTTATTATCTGTACTGTCCCAGGCAGTGACAGCAGTGTGAGCAGTGTGCTGACTGTATTTAGGACTTTGCATTTTGGTTTTCCTGGACTCCATTTCGATTATTTTGCATTCTACCAGGAGTGTTACTTAGAGAAAAGTGTTTATAGGCAGAGCACTGACTCTGAGGAGCTTTTGATTGTCAAAACAGCCGGGCTCTTGAGGCCACAGCTCCATTTCAGGTGTTGCTATGGGCTTGTTTACTGGAGATAAGTGACAGCATCCAAACTTATCTTCATCTCCATCAGCCTTTTATGGAGCAAGGGAGTTGGAAGGCATTTAATGAGCTTAATGACTTTGCTGGTGGAGGGAGGTGTGTGTGATAACGAGATAGCTGCCCATCGATTTCTCTTCCTTTGAGAAGTGAAATAGGTATGGCTGGAACTCTGGGCTGCTTTTGATATGGGTCCTTCCAAAGCTGATACTTGGCAAGCATTTGATTGAACTTCTCTTTTTTCACTCCCTTAAGAAATGTTTTCCATTTTCCCAGTCCATTTTTTGCTGTTGGCAGTGACAGTATCCCTCTTGATTTCATCACTTTACCAGACCTTACTCTCATCATCTTCCTTTTGAACTCATTGGCCTGTATCTGATTACAGAAAGCAAACAACTCTATGTATTTTAATTTATCCCTTGCAATCCCAGATTTTTGTGCTTGATCGTTTTTCTCTTTTGGTCTCACCAGTGTCTGTACTGTTCCCTGTCTGAACTCTTGCCTTGCACTTCTGATTTTTGCTGGTCAGAGGAGAGTTGCACAGACATCCCAGGGCCAGCTTTGTAGGGACTTTACAAATGAACTTACATTGCCTTTTAGAAGGAAAAACAAAATCACTGTTCACTTCTGAGGATCTTAATTAACCTGTAATATTGTAATGGCGCTGGGAAATTCAGAGGTTTTTTATTGTCTTGTGCTTTATTTATAGGATAATGACAACTTTTTTGATACCTATGATGTTGAACTTATAAAAAAGAATGGGCAAAGCCTGGGAATAACAATTGTTGGATATGCTGGCACATGTGACATAGGTGAGTTCTACAGGATTTAATTAAGTGTTGGACAGGTGCTTCTCAGGTAGCTTTTATTGACTATGGGGAAAATGAATAGCTCCTACCTGTGCTAGGATATGGGAATGTGGAATCAGGGGGTTTTCCTCCCCTCGATTCTCTTTAAATTAAAGCTCTTAACTTGTCTTTCAAATATCAGTGGCACAAATGATAGTGTGTTTAAAATTGGCCCGACTGAATGTCTGGTTTTATGCATAGGGTAGTGGTTTTTATCCCTCTGCTTCCTCATGGGAATCAAGGAAGTGTTCTGGGAATGTGGTGCAGCTGGACTTGCTCTCCAAGCCTCTTTGCTCCCAGGAGATCCTGTTGTGATGCCAGTCAGGAATCCCAGGCCAATGGCTGGGGAGGGGCACGTGCCAGGCAGCAGGGAAAGGTGGGCTTGGAGCATCAGGGGAGGGGCTTTGCTGAGCACGGACAGACCATGTTGGGCAGGTGTCTGAGGAAGCTCAGCGTCCAAAAAAGGACAGATGAAGTGTCAAGATTCACTAGAACTACAGATCAGCATTTATTTATTAAATAAATGAACATATTTAGAGGGAGTGTGTGAAAGGGAAGTGTTAGTGTTTCAGGTTTTTGGTTTGTTTGGTTTTTTTTTCCTTTGTTTTTATTTCCTTGTTCTCATTGGGAGTTAGAATTAATAATCAAACGCCAAACATGACAAAGGACAGCTTTTCTGATTTCCATGTTTCTCTTTTCTTTTTTTTTAAAGAAAAGTCCTTTTTCATTAAGATTTAAAGTACTAAATTCTTTAGCTGTAAGATGATTGAAGTCCTGATCAAAGTCCTTAAGCACATACTTTACTTTTAGCTTATTTAGTCCTATTGAAATCAAACGCAGCATGGATTTAAGTGATTGTGGTTTAAAGCCTGGGTAAGCACAAGGATGAATCCATGGAGGAGGTGGCCTTTTGTGAGCCATTTTAAGGAAAAAAATTTGAGGTCAGTGTACAGGTGGTTGTGTCAGTGCTGGTTTTTTCCACCAGATATCCTCAGTTTTAAGTCAGGAGTGGTAACGTGCAGATGGTGGGGGTTTATGGAATCGTCACTTTATGGACAGAAGGAACTGTGTGAAAAAGGCTGGAATTAAAAATCTTAATAAGAAAATAAACACCTTAGGTTAATGCAATGACTTGTTTCTCTTCCTCTCCCCCCCAACAGAACCTTCAGGGATTTTTGTGAAAAATATAATACCTGGTAGTGCTGCTGACCACAATGGCCAAATTCATGTTCATGACAAAATTGTTGCTGTAAGTAAATACTGTGCTTATATATTGCTGTAGAACTAATACATTTCATATCTCTGTTAAAAGAACAACATAGTAAAGACTTTCTAAAATTAATTAAACCTCCTCTGCTTTGCAGAAGAAATAATTTGGTGGTTCGTGTTTGTTTAGGTAGACTTGTGACAGAAATGAGCTTTGGCTTGCTGTGGTTAAAGTATTATTTTATATTCAAAGAAGTAGTAAATAGTAGTTAGCTGTGAAAGAGGCAAGCATTTGGATTAAAGTGTTTCAGAGTGGAGAATCTTGGCTCTTGGCCTGCAGTAAAGATGAGCAGCATTAACTTCTACTTGAATTGAATGTGATTCGAGGATTGTTAAGATTCTGCAAGACGTGGCACATTGTTTGTGTTCCTTAATGGCTGTGTAGTGTGGATACAATCAAAATGTTAATGGTCACAATTTAGGTTTAAAAACCCAAGCTTTATGTGTAGAAAAATGGAAAAACCACTGAATAACAGTGAGTTGAATAATAGCCAATTTTGCATTCACAGCACAAGCAGGACTGAATTCCACAGTCTTTTTGTTTTAAGAGATAATATTTATAGAGATATGATTTTAAATTACTTTTAAAATGTATGCCATGCCAGACCTTCCAAAGCCAGCTTCTCCTCTGTGAGAGCAAAAACTAATATAACCTTTTATCTGCAGGAAAGGTCCTGTTGATGCATGATCTGACAGTGAGGTGAACAGACTATCTGGGGTGTAAATTAAAATATCTGAAAATGTAAGAATTGGGCTGTTTAGGGTGGATTATACAGACAGTCGTGTGTGGAAGTTTGTGTTAGAAATCCCTGGGACAACCAACAGTGATAATGAACAGAGCAGACTTTTAGGTTGGATACTCTGCATCCACACTCCTTGTCAACCTGGTTTTGGTAAGCAAAAAAAATTTAAGGAAAAATCTCGGCATACTTGTATCATATTAGTAAATTCTGTTTTGTGGTTGTCCCCACGAAAACAGAAAGAAGAAATTACCGCTGTGTTTCCTTTTAAAATGCATTTTGAAAATAAATTCTCATCAGTGAACTGTAACGGATTTAATGAGATTGTTTTGCAAATACTGCTGTCTTGGGAGAGTAACCCTGTAATTCCTGCACTAAATAACATGGCTGTTGCTTACAGCGTGTGGTACTTCACAACACAGCCTAAGAATGCAGCACAATTACTGTTCTTTGATACAACTTTCTTGTTTTAGGTTGATGGAGTCAACATACAGGATTTTACCAACCAAGAAGTGGTAGAGGCCCTGCGAAACACGGGACGGACTGTGCGTCTCACCTTGCTTAGAAGGAAACCTTCCTCTACTGTTTCTTCAGAAACACCTTCAGATAGAGGTAATTTTTTTTTTTTTTTCTAGCAACTGATCTTATTTTTCACTCCATTTACAGCTACCTTATTTAACAGTTTAGGACTGGATACCACATGATCCTTGATATTTTTAAGGGCGCACTGTTGAAAATTAAGATACTTAAAGAGGAATGGAAAGAGACAAAAATAAGAGATTCAGGAAAATTCTGTGCAAAACTCCTTGTGTAGCCACCCCACCAAAAAAAAAAAAGGGAATTAGTGCAGTGGTGTTCCTACTTCCTATAGTTTGCAGCATATGATTTGGGTTTTATTCATCTATTTTCACAGTGCAGTCAGCTGTTCCAATCTTTGTGTCGCCTGGAGCTGTAGGGACTGAAATTAGTGTGGACACTAAGAATGAGGGAAAACAAGAGCAGAAGGATAATCTTCACAGTGAAAAGCAGCAGAGTCTACACCAAGCAGGTAGATAGGGTATCTTGCAGTGCCTCTTCTGCTTCTGGTTAAAGGTTACCATCTTTAATCCATTTTCAGTACTGGCCAGCTGTCATGGCTTACTCCATCTTTAGCTTTTACCCTGCAATGCTTTCTGAAGTAAAGCTCTACCTCTTGGATCTTCCAACTCTTTCACCCCACCCTGTCCCCAAAACGTAGCGCTGTCCACAGGTTTGCTCAGAGTGGATTCTGTGGTGTCTCAGGGCCTGTAATTCTCTGGATCTTCTTCCTTGCATAAAATTTGCCCTTTTCCAGTCAGCAGTGATCCCCTTTGTTTTGGCAGGGTCTTTTTAAGGTTACAGTCAGTGGAGGTGCTGCCCTTTCAGGAAAGACTCTCATAACTCTGTAGAGCTCAGTGATTCCCCTTTCTGGTCCTGGTCCTGCACTGATGACCTGAGGTGTCCTGCCTGCAGCCTTCCCTTGAGAGAGACTTTATCATCCTCCTCTGCTGCCAGGGCCCTGCACCAGCCTGCTGGGTGAGCAGCATCAGGAGATGGAACTCCTGGGAATTCATACTTCTTTCCTGATCCAGTGTTACCTCAGTCATACCCATTTAATGCTTGGACTCCATCATCTTAGAGATCTTTTCTTGCCTTACTGATTCTGTGATCTTCTTGCCCTCACACGTCTTAGACTCCTGCAGAGTATTTTCATGATATTCTTCTGGTTTCCTGTACCACATCTCTGATACCCATTTGCTGCAGTTTCCTCTTCTGGCACCGCAGTGACTTCATCAGAACTCAAGTCTTGGGTGTAAAGACCTGATAGCTGGAGTTCACAAAAGGCTTTTTTTAACAAAAGGCATTCAGACACAGGGGCAGGTCACAAAGGCATGGGCTGCTCTGGGTTTTAGCTGACTTTGGAACCAAGGCTGGAGGTCTTTCCAGAATCTTCAATTTCCCCACAGATTTCTGGGCTTCTCTACAGGAACTTCTGGGTGAATTTATACAGCTTGTGTTAAAGTCAGCATAAATTATCCTTATGCCTTGTAGTTTCTAAGATATGTAGATGTAATAGAGGATTCTAAATTACGGCTGTCAATGAATAGCAATTTTGCTGTGATTGTCGAAGATCTGTCAGTATTAAAGACAACCTGGAAATGAGAGAGATGTAGCAGTTCCTATATTCCATTCTGTTTGACTTTTCTGTCCAAGCCTTGTAACCAGACATCCTTTGTTGTGACTTTTGCATGTTCCCAGAAATAGGAAGCCAGAACAGAGGTGGTTGAGTAGCTGAGAGTTGGGGTTCTCAAAGCATTGTTTTGCTATGACAGAGGCTAGAAAAGAGCAACACTTTGTCTGTCCTGTGTCACTTGCCCAGGTTTTTTTTTACTGTGGGACTTCTCTGCATATTTCACTCCTGCAGAAATACGATGTATGAGATTTCACCTTGGAATAGAATTTAATGGCCAAGTTTAAATTCCAAAGATAGGTGCTTATTTTGGATGTGGTGATGGGCACTTCATTATAATGGTGCTAAAGTAAATACTGCTAATTTAAGCCTCTGACTAAACTCTGGAAATGCTTTTAGAAGTTTAATGTAAAAGGTATGTTTTATAAAATGCGTATTACTTCCCTTTAAGCCCAGTTGTGTGAAATTCTTATTAAATTGTGTTTCCTGGGGAGGTATTAAGTAGTAATTCTGGCCAGGCAAAGCCATGCTTAAGCAGTTCTGGTACAAAGGCAGCAGGGTTTGGGCTGCAACGTGCACAAGGCCTGAAACTGTGCAGGCAATGAACTTAATAGCTGCCTCTGCAAGCCTGCAGTCTGGGCAGAAGTGCTCCATCCTGCCTTGCAGGAGTACTCAGAACCCAGAGGGATGATGATGGGAGTCAGGAGCTTAAGAGATGTCTGGGGAAAAAGCCCCAGCAGTAGGGCAGGTGAAGGTAGGGCTTTAATGAAGGGCACCAGAGCACAGTACACACCCTTGTGTAGTAACTTTGTGAGACCAGGAGGAAGCTGCAAGAAAAAAAGATCCCAGTTTTGAAGAAGCTGACAGTTTTGACCAGAAAAGATGATTTTTACAATACATTTGTGGTTTCTTCTTTATGCTTGCTAATTAGAAATTAAAAACCTCCTGGAAGCGCAGACAGAAGGACAGGCAAAATATGCTGAAAAGTTGTTGCTAATGAAAGCTGTCCCTGGGAAGTGTTTTCATTTCTGAGGCCTTGGACATTATAGAAGACATGGTACATATGTCAGGTCATGAGGAATTCAGCTGGATGAGAGAGTAGAAGAAATTTCCTATTAGCTGCCATGTGGAAAAAGCTGTTTGGGGAAAAAGGAACATTGTAAGTGAATTGAGTGATGCCACTGGAATTGAATATATTCAATCCAAATCCCTTCAGCCCACATTTCCACAGTTCTAAGGACGTTACAAGCAGAGACTTCAAAGTCTTTGAAAGAAAGAAAGGGGAAAACTTCAAATGGAGACGTACATCAGCACCTGCTCTGAACAACTCGTAGATTTTGGTAATGTGTTTTGGAAGTGACAAAAAAAAATCTGTATTCAGCCAGCTGAACACAGCTTACAGTTGCTGAACTGAACTTTGAGCCTGACCCTGAGATTCATTATTCCTGGTGAACCTTAAAATCTATATTTGGCTGTACCCGAGATTGCAGGTGCTTGGGTCCTGTGTGTTCACACTGTTGTAACTCTGTAATAGCAGAAAAAGAGACTAAGGAATTTCTGTCCCTGTGTTTGTCTGCAAGTGGAAGGAGCAGAAGAATGCACTGGTGTTCTGGTTTTGCTACAGTTGGGAAGTAAAGCCAGTGATCAGCCCGTGCTTGATAATAAGTCTTACATTAGAAACTTAATTTCCAATGAAGTCAAAAAACCTTAGCTGGCAGTTGAGAATTTTAGGACAATTTGTCTTCCCTTTTTTTTAAGGAGATAATTTATTTCAGAGAGAACTGTGGGCTGTATTTACAAACCCAAGTTTTTAATCTTGGTGGGGTGTGTTTTTGGTAGGAGAAAACAGCTGTCAGGATTGCTGGAATTCTCAGATATCTGTGTCTGCTTGAGCCTGTAGGTTGAAGATCCTCTTTCCAAATGACATCTCAGTTGTGAGGCTCTGAGGAGTGTGGTTTCTCAGTGCAGATCAGACAGAATTTGCCTGTCTGGCATGGCTGAAAGTGAGCTGGAGAGATGCAGGGGTGGGCTGTGTTGTAGAAGTGAATTTCAATCTTTGTTTTTGATGAGCGGAGAACTTCAAAGTTATCAAAGTGTGTAAAGAGGATTGTATTGCAGAGCTTTATCTTTGCTGTCTGCAAAGGTGTTGAGAGCAGAGGCAGCTTGACAGGCCATTTGTGCAGGCTTTTGCTCCTAGGTGGGCTCTGAGCTCCTCATGGTGTCTTCACAATTCCCCCCCGAGGTATTTTACTCACTGTTGTTGTGCAAAACGTGAGCTTGTGCTTTACATTCAGAATTTCAGAGCGACGCAGCAGCAACACCGAGTGGTCTGTGCCTTGTCTAGACATCTGACAAACTATTGCAGTCATTCGGGGGGGAAAAAACCCCCAGTTTTTGGTAATTCAGCCCCCAGATGCTGCTGCTGTAGCTGCTCGATGGAATTTGCTGTAGAGCTTGATTCTTACCAGTTACACATTGCTCCAGCTTGGAACTTTATACGTGAGCTGAGCTTCTGGCTGAGGTCAAACACAGGGCAGCCAGTCATTTTCTGCTGTCTAGCTCTGTCAAATTGTCTTACAGGACTGTAATACTGCCTTGGTTGCATAAGTAAGAAAGCTGAAAAGATATAAATGTCAAGATAGCCAAGTTCCCACGGAAGACTGGTTTAGAACTGGAGCTTATATTAAAGCTCATGTTACTTACTGGCCTAATTAAAGTAGACAAGCCTTTATACCTGCCAAATGTATAAATAAAGTCTGTGCCTGCATTGTGCTGACACAGCCCCTCGATAACAGCAATATCTTGTCAGGTGTTTTCCTTCTTCAGGGGGCTCGTTTGGGTGGGAGATGATGTTTCCCTGGAGTGGGAAGCGTTTTTATGGCAACAAATGATGAAGCCGTGTGAAATTTGTTTTGCAGCCTGAAAGAATGATTTATTTACAGTACTGCGTGGTACAGAACTCACATCTCATCATCAAGCATCACCTCTTCTGCCTCTCAGCTGAATAAATCACACTTTTACAGGGGCTGGCATTTTGCATTGTTTTTCCTAAGAAAGACATTTTTGATTTGCACTGTTTGATAGACTCAGCTTAATGCACTTCCCTTTTGGGGATTATTCCCTCTAATCTTTTATTTACACTGAATTTTTATTGGAGTATTTAGAAGTAAATGTACTTCTGAATGTACAATATGCTTGTAAATTTAATATTCACTTTCATATTTAGGAAGAGTCCCACTCCCTCCAGCACATGAGCTAAAATCCAAGTGGGAAAACCTGCTGGGACCAGAATACGAAGTTATGGTATGTTTTATTTCAATAAACTACGTTCATGAATGTTATTTCTTTAAATTACAGATCTGTGAGCTTAGCATTACAGGCTGTTTATAGAACAGTTCAGTGTTTCGAACACATCAGTAACATCAAATTTTCTTTCCTGTAACATCAGGGCTGAAATGTATGTTATAATGAGTTGGGAGATTTGTTGCCCTTTTATTTTATTCTGTTTATATAGATACTATTGTTATACAAATACAAGGCAGGAACAGTGATTTAAGGAAATCAACTGTCCTGTTAAATCTGCATCACAGCAGCCACTTAAAATATATGGCATTTTTATTATTTCATTCATGATCTATTTGTTTTACTGGGCACTGAATAAAGAAAAGGCTCAGGATAGAGCTTCTGTTTTCACAAGAATCTTACAATTCTATCTGAAGAATGAAAGAATGATTTTCAAACATGCTGAGAAAATACGAAGTAATTCTCAGTAGTGTAACTTTGTGGTGCCAGTGTCTAGTAGATATTTCTTCACTTCATATTAAATAATTGCCTAGCAAAAGATTGTTTTGATGAATTGTCACGAGGAGTTGATGGAAATTGTAATTCACTTGTGCTTTTCAGTGCTGGGTGAGCCAGTGAGTACAGATAAAAGACTCCGGACAGTGTTCTTTCCGAAGCCTTAAAAAATTCTCACCACCACCAAGAAAACGCCCTGTTTGTCTTTGCAATGCTTGTCCAGTTGATTTAGAGACACTTATTTTTACTACTTGGAGTAGCCATCGCTCCAGTCACTCGCTGGAAGATTTAAAGTAGCTTTAAGAATTGCCTTGAGAAACTCGCTTCCCTTCTTTCCATTAGCACTCCTTTAAGATCTGAAGTTCGTCTAAGATTATGTACCTGATGCAATAAATCTGTTTGGCTGCTCACTTCAGTTGCTTGGTATTCCCATCCTTACATTTCAAGGGGCTGATATTACCTCCCTGAGCACTATCACACTTCCCACAGAGGACAAAAACCTGCTTAGTTGGTGAATCTGGCTGTTCCCAATCCTTCTTCAGCCGCCGCCGGTGAAATGTCAGCAGTGAAAATGTTAATGATGGGGCCTTTTGAATAATAGAAGGGAACTCTTTTGGCATCCCATTTTGAAAGTCATTTTTTGGTTCTGGTCGCCTGTGCCTCTCTCCTGTGTTCAGTAGCAATGTTCTGTTTGAGTCCAGGCTGTGACACCGCAGTCCCTGTGTCACACTGTCCTCACTCGGCTCCCAGAACTCATCCTGAAGGTCCCTACAGGATTCTCTCAGGAGTATTTATCTTCAGAGGAAATAGCTGTTTGAAGAGAAGGGTTGGTGGCTTCTGTGCTGCTGGTCCTTTGTGGTGCCAGTGGAAGGAGCTGAGATCCTGGGCAGGAACGTAGGACCATGTGGTATCAGTCAGGCTGAGGAGCTACCAATTATAAATCCATTTAGTTACATGCATGGACATGAAATGGGTTCTATCTGGCAGGAAAAACACCCTGAGTACTGGAAAACAACATGCTGGAAGCCCTACTTAAAATTAATCCAAAAGAAAAGTCTAATCTTTATTAAACTAGAAGTTTTCAAAGAAAAGCTACCTGTTTTTTGCAGATCTACCCAAGTGTAGCTTTCTTTCAAATATTCAACTTCAAGTGTCCCAAATTCCAGCCCTGGGCCATTGTCATGATTTGACAGCCATAAATTGGAACTAAATGATCTTTAAGGTCTTTTCCAACCCAAACCATCCTATGATTTTGTCTTATTACATTTAAAATTGGAGTGAAGAACCTTCTAAGGTTACAGATAAATCTGTTATGTTAAGGAGGGACAATACAAGAAAACTGGTGGTGAACACAGTCATTTTATTAATCTTAAAAAAAGATACTGAAAGGGTTTCCTGTCCCTGCTTGAAATAACCCACTTGCCATTCCCATTTGGTAATTAAAGTTCTGTATTTCAAGCCATGTTAGCAACAGAAGTTGGTGGGTTAGTCTGGATGTGAGATGGCTGCACTATAGCCCGAGGTAACAACTTAAGCTGTCATACTTTCAAATTCTGATTGGCAAGTCCGTGTGGGTATTTGTGTCAAACATAATGGCATTTTGTGCTTACACAGGATTACTGAACTTGACTAAAATTGGCATTTGGGCTCCAGGAATAGGATAATATTGGAGTCTGCTAATAGTGCATAATCACCACATTCCTACTTGTAAATGTTCTGTGCCTGAAAGATTTTTCTAACATTTGTTTAAAATTATTTCACATCAATGTGACTTTGTTTAAGTACAGTTTATTTTGCTCGTGAGTTTTTTTGGCAGAATTTCATCGTTCTGGTAAAGTCTTTATTGTCCCGCTGTTGAAAAATGTTCTGATGTCCAATTTTAGGTTGTGAACGTGGATATGCCCTTTACAGACGATTCAGAGCTCCAGAAGTACTCAAAGGTAAGACTTCCATGGTGGTTTCCTTCGTGGTGTATGTTGGCAGGGCAGTCCTGGGAGGACATGACACCATTCCAGATGTGTTTCAGGAATTTAGTGGTTTTGTGGCTCTATATTTTCCAAAAAAAGGCTGCCAATATTCTGCTTATCTCCTGGACTGATCCGGTACCTTTTCATAGCACAGGCAAATGAACCTTTTAACAGTTCATTACCAAACCCCCAAACAACAAAAAAACTCCCTCAAACCATGCACATAAACCCTAAATTTAGGGGTACTTAATTGCACAGAACGGCAGAGGTTGAAACTGCTGAACTATGCCGTTGTCCTGCAGAGGAGTTTGCCACAGTAATCCTGGCTCAAGGAAAGGGAGGTATAATTAATTTAAATTGTCAGAGCTTACATTAATTTCACTTCCAAGAGATTTTCAAGATACATATGTTAATATTGTGGAAAAGAGGTTTTAGAGGTGATGAACTTATATATTTGTGGGGACATCTCACTGGGGAAAGGGCCATAAAGTCATAACCAGACATGGCTGTGAAGGAGTGCTGTGGATCAATGGATTGCTCCTTTTACTTGCATCCAGAAAAATAGCCAGAAAATTCCCAGACTGAGGGGGCGGCTCCTGCTGATCATCTCTTCTTCCCAAGTTGCCATGATTTCTGCTGCCTTGTCTGGATAGTCTATCACTTTTATTCGAGTTTTCCTAATATTAGACTTAATATTAAGACTTAAGGCACTGAGGGTTGGAGTCTCCCTAAGGAAAAACTCCAAATTAAGGAGGCCCAGTGGGAAAAGGCTGACACAGAATCAGTGATTTCCCCTTGCAGAAAAAGGGTATCAGTTTTAGTAACGACTTAGAGAGAACACTTCATGGATATTTTTTCTACCTCAGAGGAGTGTGGCTCCCAGAGGAGTAAGAACTTGTGGTGAGATTTTATAGCAATTATGGAATTTATTTTATTCTTTTATTTATTTTTATTTCTTTTATTTTTGTTTTGCTCCAACTCTATGGAAGAGGGGTTGGAACTGGATGGTCTTTAAGGTCCCTTCCAACACAAACCATTCTGTGATTTGTTGACAACTCACCTTTTGGGTGGGATGGACTTTAGCTGGTACTTCTCTCTGCATTTTTCCCAATAAGATCAATTATTTAAGAATACAGTTCAGATTGCCTTTTCCCCCAAAGAGCAGACTGGTTATTTTTATTTGTGCAAACAGTTTGTGAAGAGAAGTTATGGACATCAGATGAGGTCGCTGTGAACATTTAATCATCTTACTGTGTGTTTGGTTCAATTTGGTGAATCCTAAATCTGATTTTATCATGGTAAGTAAAGATTTATACTTAAATATATACTTATATTTATCTTTTGGCAGTTACTACCCATCCACACTCTGAGATTAGGAGTTGAGCTGGACACGTTTGATGGACATCATTATATATCATCCATTGCTCCAGATAGCCCAGCTGCAGCACTTGGTCTTCTGCAACTGGAGGATGAACTTCTGGAGGTAAAAAAATAAAACAGAACCCCCACAAAAATAAAAATTATGTGTTTCCTTTTTGTTTGGCCTTCTTAAAATGCTTCTCTTAAGTTCTGGCGTGGCTGCTGTGTGTGCAATAGTAGTATTCCAGAGTTAGTTGAGGAAGCAGAGTTGTGCTTTGGAATTCACATTCACATTCACGCTTATGGACAAAATGTCAGATTCTTGTGACCTCTCAGTGACTTCATGGTTTTGGTTTTTTTTTTTCTGAAATGTTTTAACATGAGTATCAAGAGTTACAAAGGCAGAGATAATATTTGTGTTGAATTATTTGTAGTCCTGTGGCTCAGTCTTTCTGCACAATCTGGCTTTAGCTTTTGTGGTGGATAATCTTTCTGAATATTTGTCACTCCTAAAAAATTTACAACAGTCTTAGGAATAGTGGTTCCAGTTACACAATAAAACTTTTTTGTTGAGTGTTGAAAGATATTTGTGTGTATGAGCAAATACATCAGTTTGTTTAAATGTGTATAAAGAGGTATTGGGAGTTATCAGAGTCACACCAGACCTATTTTCTCAGGAAAAATTATTATTTGATAACATTAAAATAATTCCTATTTTGTATGTGTGTGTACATGTATCCATTGGTATCTCAGCCTGCAAGTGAAAAGACATTAATTTCTTATTGAATGCATGCTCCTTGTGGAATATTTTGATATTTGAACCTTTTTTTTAGTGGATGCAAAGAACATTTAATGGAAACAGAATTAGGCCTTCTGAAAGATTGATTTGTTAGGTGTACAGCTATTTTGCTTTTACTTCTTCACTCTCTAACATCAAAAATTCATACTGATATCACTAAGACCTAAAACATTTTCTTATTGCTTAATGCAGGAAATCTTGATTCTTGAAGGAAGGGATTAATGGAATGCTGGGAGTGTCGTTTAAATTGCTTGGCCACTAAACAAAAAAAATTTACACAAAAAGCAATAATGCTGTGCTCTAGAGTAACTTAGGAAACTTTAATTGTATATATTTAACAGTTTCATGTATTACTCTTAGAATTAAGTTCACAGGTATGTCCAGACCTAGTGAGTATAAATTTTTTGCTATTCTGTAGTTGGGGAAAAAAGCCCCCCACAAAACAAAAATGTGCTCTGGGGCTAAAGCTGCATGTGCCAGGTTTAGCCCAAACTATGTTTTTGCAGCCAAGTTATAAATCCCCTTAAATAGGGGTTTGCAGTGGAAAAAGTGACAGCCCCATTCCCCAAACAAGCAGCCTTACCTGGGCCTGATACATTGGGGATTGAAATATGAGCAGCAAGGATTTTATTTTTCAGTCTACAGTGAGGTTGAATGTTGATTATTTTTAATGATGTGTTTGAATTATGACAGAAAGCACGTTACCCCTCCCCTGCCCTTCATTTTAGCTAATTCCATTGTGTTCTTTTTAGGAGTAAATTGCTTCTTTGTGCCCTTTTGTTGTACAATTTCCCTGCTATTTGAGGGCTGGCTGGCTGATGGGCTGAATGAGTAGGTGTAGGGCACCTTGCCTGCTCAGAGGCTGATTTCTGGCAGCTGCAGCAGGAGAAATGGGAGTTCCCAGGTCTGCTGGGGGGTGAACAGTAGCTCTTCCCCATCCATCATGGCATGCTGAGAAGTGCTGGTAGCTTTCCACCACGCTGCCACTCTCCAAGCATTAAAAAATCCTTACGCGTAGATCCTTCTGCTTAAATAATTAACTAATGGATGAGGCTGATAGCTCAGCACTTGCTATAATTCTTGCAGAAAAAGCCCAGAGCAGTCTGTTTTACCGTGGTGGAGGCCAGTTCCACCACTCTCAATTTTTCTGCTTGGCTGGGATGTAGAGTGTGAGAGGAACTCTGTGTTTCCCAGCAGCACAAACTATGTTTACACTGCAAGAAAGGAAGAAGTGGGGGGAAAAATAGAAGTGGTCAGGAAGCAAACGTTGGCTAAAGTGGGATTGCTGTGGAGCCTAGCTTGAGGATTGAATCCCTCTAATCAGCAAGATCTGGGAGGTGTATGGAGAGGCTCTGCCTCAAGTGCACACATGCAAAGGTGTGTCCATGTCTGGGGAATGTTTCCATGCTCTGTTTTCTTGGATCAGATGTGGTTTCTTCTGCAGTTTGGGTAGGGAGGGAAGTATTGAAGGTGATCTTTCGCTATCCCCACTTGCTGTGCCTCGGCTCCTGTTGTGGAGTGACTTGGATGGGGGGTGCTGGATTCCTAAACCAGTGGCTGCCCTCCAGCAGTGTGGACATTTGGTCATGAGAGAGGCTTGAGGCAGCCTGAAAGAAATCCCTGGAACACACGAAGTGTTGGGATTGAGTCCACAGCACTGACTGGGTTAAACCCCTGCTCTTTTGGGGCTGCAGTGCTGGTTAACACAGGTGATACTCAGACCTGTGACACCTGCTGACATCCTGCATTCCTCGTATTTAGGGACAGCCCTGTGGTGCAGATAGAAGTACCCCCAGGATATAAAGGTTATAAAATAGGTAAAAGAGGATGAATCACGGGGGTTTTTTCCTGCAGAAGTAGAATCACAGAGTGGCAGAATGGTTTGGGTTTGAAGGGACATTGAAGCCCATCCAGTCCCACCCCATGCCATGGGCAGGGACACCTTTCACTATCCCAGGCTGCTCCAAGCCCCATCCAACCTGGCCTTGGACACTTCCAGGGATGGGGCAGCCACAAAAAAGTGCAACTGCAGTATCCCATTTTTAAAGCACCATTATCTATCTACCTACCTACCTACCTATCTACCTACCTTTATCTTTTTTTTTCTGTTTCAAAGTCAAACACTAATGTTTAGAACATCCATTAACAATGTTCTTCTGTTATCACTCACAATCTTGGTTTTATGGTAAGGTAAGCTTTGACCCTTGTCTGGCTTTCTGGTTAATTGCTTACTGTCATTGGTTTCTTTCTTACTGTACAAATGCTCTTGCCTGTTTTCTGTAGGATCTATTTTTGTTTCAGCCACTTTGTTGCACTTTAAACCGGCAAAGTTAGAATCACAGAATCATTAAGTTTGGAAAACACCTCTAAGGTCATCGAGCCCAACTTTTAAACTACTTGTGGTAGTTCTGATTTCAAGTTTTTGATTGGAGCTCAGAACCCCTGTTTGCTTAAAATACGGTGAGAAAATCAAATGTTTTAGCTTTTGACGTTCAAACATGTAAGCCTAATGTGGAAAAAATTCCCCAACAAAGAAACAGGTGAGAAAGAAATAAGAATTCTAGGAAAGGTTTAGGCTTGGAAAAGTGGTGAGCAGAAAAGAAGTTAGAGGAGGCTGAAGAGCCATGATTTAGCAGTCAGTAGTCACAAGATCTTGGAGGTGAGGTCTTACAATAACCTACATATTCTTCAGAAGTGTATGTTAATAAAACCGTGCAAGCTGTGCCAGAATCCCCAGGTAAAATCAGACTTTCACGCTCAGACGGGGAAAAATATACGCCAAAAAAAGAAAAAAATTAAATTCAAGAATTCGGTGGATATCCTTTAATTCTCTTTGTGTGGATGTGTGTTCCTGTTCCATACAGGTAAATGGAGTGCAGCTGTACGGAAAATCCCGGCGTGAGGCCGTCACCTTCCTCAAGGAAGTGCCACCCCCTTTCACCCTGGTGTGCTGCCGGCGGCTCTTCGATGACGGCACCGAGTCCCTCGTGGACGAGCCCCCCGTGGCAGCTTCTCCTCCAGAGCAAAAGGTAGACTCCTCCTGTCATCCACTGGTGCAAAAGGACAGTAACTTTGTGGAAAACTGCAGGTATTTCTGGGTTTACACGGGTTGGTCTTGAGAAACTTCATTGTCATAGGAAGACAAGGTAGGTAAATCAGTGAGCTGCTTTGCTGACTGTACATCCCATTCGTCATCCCTGCACTTAATAGGTGAGTGAGAGCTCTGAATTACACTAAATCACATCCTTGCCACCATTAGCTGATTGCTTCCATGTTCTGAGTAGGTTTTCATAGAACTGGGAAAAAAAAAAAAATTTAAACTTAAAAGTTTCTTTCCGTTGCAGGAGCTTTAAAGTCTCAAACTAAAGCTTGACACTTGTGGTTGCTCCTATTTGTAAAAGTATTTACAGCTTGGCTTCTCATCTTTTCTGATTGTCTGGCCTTTCTATTAGCTGTCTGTGGTTAAATCTTTTATGCTGTTTATTTTTCCTTTATGCATCTAATGGGGCAGCTGAAGTTCATCAGCATGTAACAGGTTAGTAATATTCTAATAATTAATTAGACTAATACATGGGTATTTGTGTGCCAGGTTGGGCTCTGATGCTCAAAACATGTAGGCCTGGGCCCTGGGGAGTACTCAAGGCAGCAAGCTGGAGAAAACTCTATTCATAATGCTCAGTGAAGGTTTAATTCCATGAAAGGTCACATTTTAGGGCATGTATTCACCATTAATAATCAAAATGTTGAAGGAAGAGTGTTTGTAAAGAACTGAGAGAATGGTATTTGAACCAGAGCTTTTATTTTCCAGGTGAAACCCGAGGAAGACTTCAATCCCGAGGAGGAAGAAGGGGAATTGGCATTATGGTCTCCTGATGTGAAGGTTATTGAGCTGGAGAAAGACAAGAATGGTTTAGGATTCAGCATTTTAGACTATCAGGTATACTTTCCTGTATAACTAAATGCTAAAAATCCCTTTGATCCTTTGTCATGCATGGTGCCTTAAAGTGGTATGTGATGGTGATTACTGGGTAATGGACTTGACACTTGGGCCTAGAAACTGTAGGGAAAAGCAATGTATTTTGAGGCCAACTCTATAAAGAAGGGAGTGTTCTAAACCACTGATTATTGAACATGATAAAGTGCAAAACCTTTAATGAAACTCCACCCCTTAACTCTTGAGTTTAATGACTAAATGTTGGGGAAGGTTGGTTTTTTGTTGTATTTTGTTTTAACTTGGAATGACTTTTCAGCTGTGAGAGTGGCAAGTGAGTATTCTTGGGTATTAGTTGGAGTTGATTATATTCTTAATTGCTAAACTCCTTAGAAATTAACAGACAAGTCTTTAACTGGAGGGAAATCCTATTAAAATTAACGATTCCTTCTTTCAAAAATACTGGCTTCAATTAAATATGTAGAAACTCTCAAAATCTGTAGTCAGAATGAAATGTTCTTCATGTTTCTAGTCAACGTGATATATTTTTTTAAACCTCCAGTCTTCATATTTATAAGGGAATCAAATAGCTGGATTACTCTTTATAATAATATACACATCACATCTGAGTGCTGCCTAAACATTGTAGTTTAATGAAATGTGTTCAACTGTTGTACATAAATGTCAAGTGATATAAAATTCACTTTTTGATACAATAAGGCAGGAGTTGGGAATGAATTAGAAGGAAAAAAATATTTGAAGTATTATGCAAACCCATTAATTCTATATTTTACCAGTGCGATTTAAGATTACTGAAAATAGATCCTGTTAGTCATTTTAGCTGACACATGTTGTGTTGCAGTGCCAGCTCTACTCTGGAGTTGCTGGGAGTCTTTACAGAGCAGTAATACACAGATTTGCTTTTAAGTTCTCATATAATCAGAATTAATGAAGGCTTTAATAACAGGCTTTTTATTTACTTATTCGCAGATGCAAATATACCAGCAATGTTGTGGTACTTTCAGCTAAATTTAAATACATTCTAATCAATTCTAAATGAGTGGTAAACCACTTAATCTCAGATCTTTATAATTTCAAGATATTTATGTATAAAGTGTATAAAGTATGTTCTTTTGTTTGGGATTTGCCTCTTAGATCTTTTACACTTTTCATCATCTGCAGATTAATTTTGATAGGGAGATATCTGTGACTGTTGTGTGTGTTTATGTAAATACATCCATCACATCCTTGAGTGCAAGGCAAAGAAAATAAATAATTGTCCATGCTACAGTGGAGGCAAGGCAAAAAAAAACCCCCGTGTGTGGTTCCTGGGAGAGTGTTTGGAATTCTTAACACAGACTTGCTGGGGAGCACAGAATTACAGCAGTGTTTAATTGTGCCTTAAAGGACCTGGAGAGCCTTCTTTAAAACATGAAAGGTGTTTTTTTAGGCACATACTCTTTTTTTTTTTTTTAACCAGAGAAAATTCAAGCCTTATAATGGAAAATGATGCTGCTTGTGCTGTGTATCCACTGCTGATTTTGCTTCTTTTAAGGAATTGGATTTTTAATTCTTTTTTAGGTGTTTTTCAATGAAGATGGGTCTTCCCATCTTCATAATCTGTGAGTGACCAGCCTTTCTAGGCTCCCATAGTGTTGATGGAGGTAGGGTGGGGAGGAAAATGCTTTTGAAGGGGAGATTTTGAGCAGGCAGCCTGTTTGTGATGCTGGTAATTAACACACAAGGACTGACTCTCTGTCCATTGCAGAAATTTAAGGAAAGTTTGGTGTTACATACCCAGCTTGGAGGAGGTGATGTCACTACCCTGGGTTTTGAAGATCTAATTATTTCTGTAGCTGTTGGTTGAAATGACGCTTCAGCAATACTGGGAGGGCTTCTGGAAGCTCAGTGGGAACAGGGAAGTGGCACCGGCGTTAAAAAGTGGCTCTACAATTCCACCTCACTTTGCCCCACACCAAGGTGTGACAACACCTTGGAAACAGTGGATCCCAGCCCTAGAGAGGGACTGGTGGCTGTTGCCTGCAGTGTTTAAGGAGCCCTGCTCCTACATTTCTGACAGTGAGAGATGCCAGACACGCTGCAGAAGCACAAGAATGCTCAGCAATTAGAGACCAGGCTGCTCCCAGTGCTCTGGAAGTTTCTTCCTGCTGCTTTCCATTCCTCTTTGGTACTTGTTTTCAAGCACAAGGCTTTTTACCTTTCCATCTTAATTTTGATTGTAGAATTAGATGTGGTGCTGAAAGCTCCTGTTGTATATAATTTATAAAATTTGCCATTTTGTTTCTCAAAACTGGCTGCATTCTCAGCATAAAGGATGCTGTGCCTCAGTTGTCCTAAATTCTGTGCTTCCCAAGTCATGCTCTGGAAAACAGAATTAATAAAAACTCTTTGTGAGGCAGAATAGGAGTCTGAGTACGTGGAAAACTGAATGCTGAGATCGAGAAAATTATTACTCTGGCATATTAATTTTTAATGGGCTGTCTTTCTAATAATGTTTCATCTATCAAATAAATGATAAGCATATCCCAAGTGACTTGCAGGATATTCCCAGAAATGTACAAGCATAATTCCAATGCCTATATATTTTAATGAACTAATTACAAATTAATTATACCAATTATGCATAATCAATAGTATTTCTACTTTGTCCTGTGTTTTCTTTTGATTGTCTTTAGGGATTTAAAAGCTTAAAACAGAGCCACCTTCTTTTTTTTAATAAGGTTTGTGCAAATGTTCTTGAAACTTTGGGGTGAAGTTACTCCTTTTACTGTGACAGGATAGTCACAGATATTCTTCATTTTCCTGTGGTCTTTATGTATTAAAAAAAACCCCTTTTTCCCCCCTTTGAATGTTATAATTTGTAATTTTGTAGTAGGAAATCTGCTCTGCTGGCAGCAAGGTCAGTACTTGGCGAGAGGGGAGGTGGATGGGAAGCTGAGCCTGTGGATCCTTGAAATGATGGATTTCAGTGGATTCTTTTTTTTCTTTTATTTAAGTAAGAAACACTGAAGATGTCTTAAAATGAAATCTGTGTTTTTTTCTATTGTTACCACTGCTTTGGAGCCTGGTCAGAGCTCCTAGAGCCAGGAATTGCTTTTTCTTGATGGTGCTTAGATGGGAAGGCTGCAGAGGTCTCCTGGCCATTAAAAAGGTGTGCTGCTCAGTCTTGTGGCCAACTCCTCCATGAAGTAATACCCTCTGCTTCCCTTAATTTCCTTCTAGTTTCACTTGGAGAAGTTGCTCTGCCTTTCACCTCTTCACTAACCTTTATGTAGTGCTGCTGGCACAGGTAGTGCCAAGTGTGTTCTGATGCTGAGGGAGGGACCCGGGACGCTGCTTGTGGAGCGATTTGGGATCACCTGGGATGGAAGGGGCTACAGTCAGTGTATTTCATGTTCTTTATCAGCAGACCTGAAAGTATCCAGCTTAACAGTACATTTGTCTAGCCTGGAACTAATCACAGAATCTCAGAACGGTTTGGGTTAGAAGGGATCTTAACTCTCATCCAGTTCCAAACCCTGCACCTTCCACTAGACCAGGTTGCTCCAAGCCCTATTCAGCCTCCTGGCCAGCAAGTCAAGAGCTAAGCCATTGTTTTTGAGACCAATCCCTTTTTCTTAGACAGAAATTAAAAGATACTTTTATCAGGTTAAAATAGAGAAATGCTGTCTAAAAACACCCGTGATCCCAGGGCATTAGAGCAAGAGGAAAGAAAAATCCCACAAGACTTCTAGAGAAAAAGAAGAGATCCCAGTAGGATAGAAGGTCCTTTGAGCCCTGAAACCGTGTTTACCAAAGACCTGATGCTTTGCAGGCTAACAGACTCTGTCAGTAATGTTTTACAGAAATACTGGAAAAACCGCAGGTAGCTGAATTGCAGATTTCTTGAGGCAGTATTGACCAGAAGGTAACTTGAATGGTCTGATGAGCTTTTATCAAATTAAACAAAAAGCTGAATGGACTTTATGTGGAGCTTAATTTACTGTGCTTTGAAGTCAGAGTCTTTTTAAAGCAGCTGTTTCAAAGTGCATGAAACTGGAGAGGGTGAGGGGTGGAACGGGGAGGTTTGACGTTTTACATAACTCTTGGGAAGGACTGTGAGATGCTGTTCCTCCCTGTCTGCGCTGAGAGATAAGTCCCCAGTGCCTGGTTGCTTCTGCACAGTCCAGCTGCCCTGGAGAGCTGTCAGGCTGTAGGAGCTCATGGACTCACCTGCTCCAAGTGATCCATGGAAGCAGAAAGAGGCATTTCAGCACTCCAGGAGCTTCAAGTTACCCTGAGCTGGAGAAGCAGCGTGAATTGTGCCTGCCTTGAGCTGCCTGGGTCAGTGCTGCGGGGATTTTCCTGTGGTTTAGCAACAGGGATCCCACAGCTGCCTTATTCCTGGCTTCCCTTTATTAGTAGTAGCGGTTTTTCGTGCTGTTGAACTGAAGTCTCATTTGCTGCACATTCAGCAGGTTATGTTTTGTCCTTCTCCCAGGGAACATGGGAAACAATTGTTTTCTCTTTTCTAACAAAATCACTGCGTAGTCATTCACGGCAGGAAGTGGAGCAATTTAAGTGTCTCCAAATATCTTTCCTCTTTTCTTTATGCCCCAAACAGGCTCCAGATGCAGCGTTACAAAAATGCAAACTGACTTCTTATTTGTAGAAGGTGGTATTCAAGTAGATGATTTTTTTTTTTTTTTTTTTTTTTTTTTTTTTTTTTTTTTTTTTTTTACTTTCTTGGTCTGTTGGGCAGTGAGATGCAGGCTGGAATGCTTTGACAAGTTGCTGGCTAAACGTTTGCCCTCTTGTGATAATTTGAGCTTTTGTCTGTTCTTGTGATAAGTTTGTTATGAACAAAGAAGCATATTCACGTCTTTGTTAGGCACATTTTCACCTGATCATGTGATGGAAACCTGTGGCTTACTGGCAAAAGCTACACAGCTGTATTAAAAAGCAGTTTTACAATGGCTATCAGCTTGGTACTGGGAAAACTGATAAAGGCAGCTTTTCTCCCATCTCTACAACCCATCCACATTCATTAACATCAAAGTTCTGTAAGCCTCAGTACCAACTGTGTTGGTACTCATCTCACGGAGGATTTGCTTCTCTCCCCCTATGGGAAAGTTCTACATCCTTTAAATCATATTAAGCTGCTTCATGTGTAAAATAATTCTTAATAGTGTGTCATGAATTGAATCCAGTGTAGCTTTTTGAAAAATTCTCTTGGAGTTCAGCTTAAAAACTACTTTTCAAGACCTAAGAGCTGGTGAATGCAATTGAGCACATTCCTGGAGAAGTTTCTGAGGTGTTTGTGATTAGTGGATTCCGAAACCTCAGTGCTGCAGTAGTAATGTGTTGGGAGAGCAGAGACCACTTTAATAAGAAATCAAAGAGATTTTGTATCTCACAGGAAGATACAGACAGACCCACAGGAACAGCTTGATGAGGGACAGATCTGGAGAACCTGGAGGCAGGAAGTCACATTAGGGGTTGGGTATTCCCTGACACTGGGCTGGAGGGGGTCATCAGTTTGACCCTAAATGAGAAGTTAGGGAGGAATCTCATAGAATCACAGAATTCTTTAGATTGGGAAAGTCCTCTGAGACCTTTGAGGCCAATTGTCCCCCTCAGCACTGCCAAGGCCACCACTGCCCCATGTCCCCAAGTGCCACATCCACACGGCTTTTAAATCCCTCCAAGGATGGGGATTCCACCCCTGCAGCTGTGCCAGGGCTGGACGGGCCTTTCCATGAAGAAATTTTTCTTCATACCCACTCTGAGCCTCCCCTGGCCCAGCCTGAGGCCGTTCCCTCTCCTCCTGTCCCTGTTCCCTGCGAGCAGAGCCCGACCCCCCGGGCTGCCCCCTCCTGTCAGGGACTTGTGCAGAGCCACAAGGTCCCCCCGGAGCCTCCTTTGCTCCAGCCTGAGCCCCTTTCCAGCTCCCTCAGCCTCTCCCGGTGCTCCAGCCCCTTCCCAGCTCCCTCAGCCTCTCCCGGTGCTCCAGCCCCTTCCCCAGCTCCCTCAGCCTCTCCCGGTGCTCCAGCCCCTTCCCAGCTCCCTCAGCCTCTCCCGGGGCTCCAGCCCCTTCCCAGCTCCCTCAGCCTCTCCCGGGGCTCCAGCCCCTTCCCAGCTCCCTCAGCCTCTCCCGGGGCTCCAGCCCCTTCCCAGCTCCCTCAGCCTCTCCCGGGGCTCCAGCCCCTTCCCAGCTCCCTCAGCCTCTCCTGGGGCTCCAGCCCCTTCCCAGCTCCCTCAGCCTCTCCCGGGGCTCCAGCCCCTTCCCAGCTCCCTCAGCCTCTCCCGGTGCTCCAGCCCCTTCCCAGCTCCCTCAGCCTCTCCTGGGGCTCCAGCCCCTTCCCAGCTCCCTCAGCCTCTCCCGGGGCTCCAGCCCCTTCCCAGCTCCCTCAGCCTCTCCCGGGGCTCCAGCCCCTTCCCAGCTCCCTCAGCCTCTCCCGGTGCTCCAGCCCCTTCCCCAGCTCCCTCAGCCTCTCCTGGGGCTCCAGCCCCTTCCCCAGCTCCCTCAGCCTCTCCTGGGGCTCCAGCCCCTTCCCCAGCTCCGTTCCCTTCCCTGGACATGCTCCAGCCCCTCCATGTCCTTCTTGTCGTGACCTCAGGATTCCAGATGCCTCAGCAGTGCCCAGCACAGGGGACAGGCACTGCCCTGGTCCTGCTGCCACACCAGTGCTGACAAAAGCCAGATTTTTGGTCATCCAAGCCATGCACAGCCAGTTTTTCCAGGAGAATGCTGTGGGAAACAGCGTTAAAAGCTTCCCAGAAGTCCAGGTAGACACATCCACAGTCTTTCCCTCATCCACTAAGCAGGCTTTGTGGTTTTGGCTGGGATAGAGTTAATTTCCCTCTTAGTAGCTGGTGCACTGCTGTGTTTTGGGTTTAGCATGAGAACAATGTTGATAACACAGTGATGTTTTAGTTGTTGCTAAGTAGCGATTACTCTGAGTCAAGGACTTCTCAGTTTCCCATGCTCTGCCAGTGAGGAGGTGCACCAGAAGCCAGGAGGGTTGATCTGAACAGAGGGATATTCCATACTGTAGGATATCATGCTCAGTATGTAAATGGGGGGGAGTTGGCCAGGAGGGGTGAATCACTGCTCAGGAACAGGCTGGGCATCAGGATTGTGCATCACTTGGTTGTTTTCAGGTTTTATTCCTCTCTCTCTTTTTGTTATGTCCTTTTTCATTATATTTATTAGTATTAGCATTTTTATTGCCTTTTACTTTATTCAGGTATTAAACTGTTCTTATCTCAGCCTTGGGTTACCCCAGCCAAAACCGGGGCAGCAGATTTTGGTCGAGCAGGACCTGCCTTTCACGTGCTGATCCCCAGGTTGTCCCGCATTCAGGAAAGGACTGAGATTTTCCTTATCCCTCCTTTTGCTGTCTTGTAGAGCAAATTCTAGGAGCATCCCTCCTGGCCCTGTGAGCTGCAGCAGCTCTGGACAATACCTGAGTTTGCAGAGAAACTGGAGCATTACTGAGAACATCTGTTTTTCTTTGCTTTGTTGCATATCCTTGAAATAAATGCTGAGCAGTATTATTACTATTAACCTTTAGGAGTGTTTTCCCTTCTTCCCCTAAATTCTCCAATCTGGTTGTTCTTTTTCATTTCCTGCTAGAAAGAATAGCTTTTAATAAAAACAAAAAACCCCAAACCAAAGAAATTCATTATTATTCCACAGATGTCTTCTGCCTGCGAGAGAAGGCGAGAATTTAAAGGGACAAAACTGTAGCTGGATTTTCTGTTAACCACTTGGTAAATCTCAGCAAGGCTGAGATAATGTAGATGAGGCTCGAGGAAGCTGTGCTGGCCTGGCAGTGGGCATGTGGAGATGATGGAGCAGTGGGTGTGGAAGAGCTCAGCCCAGAGAGCTCCAAATCTGTTCTGAAATGATGAGATTTGAGGTGTATGTTGGTGCTGATGGATAAGCATGAAGTATCCTGAAAACTCACGGAAGTTTTGAGGTGTTCTGTTTTCTTAGTACCTCACCCTGCTGGAAGATGCTGCTCCCCAAATCCAAGGAGTATTGTCCCACTAGGAATTTTCTGTCTGTTTGCAATGTGATTCGCTGTAACCCTAAAATTCTCTGCAACCTTTCTGCCAACCCTTCTGTCTGCTCCCCGTCTACCCTGTTCCGCATCCCTGGAAGTGTTCAAGGCTAGACTGGATGGAGCTTTGAGCAACCTGGGACAGTGGAAGGTGTCCCTGCCCATGGCAGGGGGTGCAGTGAGATGATCCTTAAGTTCCCTTTCAACCCAACCCAGGCTGGAGATTCTGTGAGCCTTTGGGCCAAGTCACTGTGTGCGGATCCTTGTTGCGTAAAACCCAACCTGTCCTGTGTGCCCACTTTTATTTTGCAGCTTCTTCTGCAGCAAGTCTTCCATAATTCATGTGTTTGCTGTTCGTGAAGCAAGGTTTCCATGCAGAGGAGAGCTCTGGTTTGTGTGAAAACACATCCTGCACTTCCACAGGCTTTGACCAGTGCTGAGGCCAGCTCACCTCACTGGTGGAAGTGCTGCTGGGCTCTCTGGTTGGATCTTTAGTTCAGGAATTCTTTGAATCTGAAAGCTGATCAAACCCACAACCTGTGTTAAGGCCCACTGAGTGCAGGCTGTGTAGGTGATACCATTTATACTTTTTTCCTTGGCTTGTTGGTATTTTTTTTCTTCTTTCCCACACATCTCTATCTCTTCTTTATCTCATCACACAGTGGCTTTCCTCCACTTCCTTAGGAGTTCAGGTTTTTTTTTTTTTTTCTTATCTCTATGGCTTTTCCCTGTAGTCAGCACTCAGTGTGTATTTTCTGGAGCTGCAAAGTCTGAAAGTCTAAGATACTAAGAGAGTCTAATGAATGTAATCCCTGTGACTTTAGCTCTGTCGAGAGCAACTATGAAAGGCGGATAAAACCTTAGATGGATTGAGAAGTTTGATAAATTAAAAGATAGCGACAGGCACCTGAGTCCACTGCACAGTGACACTGAAAACGCCCAGAGCTGGTGCCTATCTTTGATTTTTTTGTTTGGGAAGAGCAGTAGTGTGTGAGGTCTTTTCCCTGGGGTCCCTGGTCCACAGCAGAGGGGTGGGGACTTCGCTGTGCTCTCCTGCCCTGCCAGACCCACGTGGCTCTGAGTCACTGCCGGCCACCGTGTTCGTTCTTGCTGGGGAAGGTTGATACGATTTCAGATCCCAGATGATGAAAGCCTGGTGTGGGAAACCCATTGTGCCACCTCCTCCTCTTATTTTGCTGTTCCCTCTCCTCCTTTGGGTGGGGCTCTGTGTGGTTTGTTTCTGGTTTTTTTTCCCTTCCCTGCGAATTCCTGTTTCTTTGCTGACATTTCCCACAACAGTTTTGATTAATGCCGGCTGCACACCAGAGCTTCTGAAATTCATTGCTTTATTCCCTCACTGCAGATCAATAAATAGTAATGTTTTATTTCCAGTGCTTTGCCTTACATCACAGCAAAGTTCACCGTTCCTTCTTGAATACTGCTCTGTATTTAAGTTTGTGTTGCTTCAGCACATCAGCCTGCAGTTTATTTCTTTGGTACAGCCAGAGGCTGTGCGTTGTGTAAGCTCCTTCCTGTGCAGTCCTGCTGACTGCAACCAGAGTGGAAGAGGCAGAAACAGGTCTGAAATGCTTCGGATTTCACTCCGATGCAGTGGATCTAACGAAAACCAGTTGAGCACTTTCTCAGGGATGTTTTTCCAGGCTCTAGAGTGCCTTTGGCAGTTCCTACAGCCAACTGCTGTAAACTTGTTGGAGTGAGTGAACAGAAGATTTGGACCTTGAGTCTTAACCCTAAAGTGAGGCCACCTTAAGGAGGGAATCAAACCTCACTCACAGCTGGCTCTCCCTCTCTTCCCTGTCTGTTGTTGGGAGGCACTTTGTGCTTTGAAAAGACTGCAGGGTGCTTGTCAGTCCTGATTCTTGCATCCCATTGGCATTGTTGGTGCCACTGTGGAGGGTGGCTCTGCAAAGGGAATGACAGGCACTTCACAAAATGAGAGCACAAATGAGTATTTTGAGTAATTGCACAGCACCGAGCATATAGGTACATTACTCGTGCACTTCTACCTTTGTTCTACATAATAGTGAGACAAACATAAAATGCCTCTGGTTCTTTTCGTTGTTGGCGGGTGTCTTTTCCTTGTACAGCATCAAAAGTGTTGTGTCTAAGAGTCTTCCAGCCTGGTATCTGAATCACTGAAGAGTTTTAAATATGGATATGTGTGTTAGACCTGGAAGTGGTCCCATGCAAAATGTAATGAAGCTGGGCTGCTCTGACCTCTGAGCTCCAACGCGTTTGTTTTGGCTCCCTCACAGAAACCTGCAGTATACAAATTGGCACTTGTAAAAATGTTCAGATAAATCAAAAAATGGTACAGGGGGAAAAAAGTTTCAAACTGTTTCTTTTGGGATCCTTTGCCATGCTATTTTGGATGTGTGTTTTTGTGGCAGCAGGCAGTTTGTTGCTTGAAGAAAGCTGAAATATTCTAGGAAGTCAGGCTAGCTGGATTTAGATCTCAAGTGATGCCAAAACTAATATAGCCTGTAACTAAGTGAGAGTGACTTTGCACAGGGAATGTCAGTCACCCGCAGCTTTGTCTTACATTTTCATATGAGCCTTTAAAAAAGCAAAACACAAACAAAACCCCGGCAAACGTGAGAGCTGCTCCCATCCAATAGAGTCGTAGTTTCAGTGCTCCTCATCCTCGGCGCAGGGAGGGTCTGCTGGGGCTGGCTGGGTGGATGGGGTGGGTTGTCAGAGCAGGGAATGCCTGCGGTGGTGGGAGCTGGGCTGGCCTGGAGTGCCCTCTCTTGGCTGCTGCACACCCCACCTTTCGGGAGGGACAAGGGAACAGGCAGCCTGGTTTATCACTTTAATTTCCCAGCAGGATGGACAGAGGTCAGCTGCACTGGTTCTGCCTCCAGATTTGCTTCCTAAGGCCCTGTGAGTGTGGATGTTTGGTGCCCGTGGCAATCGAAGCCACAATAAAGTTGCAGCTCCAGCGTTGCACGTAGGACTCTCTTAACTCCCTGCTCCTGGGGCTCTTAACATTTTAGCAGAGCTCAGGTTTTTAAGAGATTTCATACTGCTCCTAACCCAGAGATCCCAGAGGCAGCAACTGCAGTGGCCCCTGCCTGACTCTCCACTGCTAAATGAATCCAGAACAAATGAGGCTCTGAAAATAAGGAGAAAAATTTGACACCTGGACTCCAGGAAACATTTGTGGATTTTGATGAGGGGCGGGGGTAGAAGGGAAAACCTATGGTTCAACATAGTTAAATATATGGTGTGCTAAGAATGAATAAATTGTGGCTATTTTAAACAAGTTCATAGACTCTGTGGCTGGCTTGGGCACAAAGGGAAGGACACCAGCTACAGCACACGAGTTCCTCAAAGGGTTACCTGGAGGCCACTGTCCTGGGCTGCTGCTGCTGCATGGCAGGGGGCAGCTCTCAGCGTTTACACAAGTGGCAAAAGTTCTCACATGTAATTCCTGTCTTAAAAAAGAGCTTGTGTCAGTGCTCGTGAGTTAAGGGGGTTTGTCTCCTCATGGCCCTACTTTGCAGTCCAGTTCCTTTCCCCATTGTTCATAAATGATTCATTGGTGTAAAGGAATCCTTCAGGAAAGGTGAAAGCTCCTCTTAATTGTGCCAAGGCTTGTTCATGACCGTCTTGGAGGTTTTTTCCAATCTTAATGTTTGTATGATTCATTCTCATTTTAAGATGGCCAGTTTGCATGGGATTGCCCATTGCACTCTCCTTGTGCTCTGATACAAAGCCATGTGATAATTTCTTGAAATATTGAAATTGTATCACTTCTGGGTTTGAGGAAGGAGTTTCTCCCCAGCTTGCAAAGTCCATCCCAGTAAATGAGCCCTCACTTTAAAGCAGAGGCTGAAATCTGGTCCTGCCTGCTGGTGACTAAAAATCACTATTATCTGGCTTAACATGAGCCAAGTAAAATGAGTCTAGAGCCTCAGGGTAGGTGTACAGTCACACTGGTGCTCTTTAGTAACTTGGAATGGTTCTAGCTGGTCTGTTAACATGGAGGCAGCCCCGAAATCCCACTGTGGGAGTGAACTTGCCTTTTAACTATACTGACTGTATACAAACTATACCTTTGCCACTTAGTATAGAAGGCAACGATCTGGTTTTCATCCTGCTGCAAGCACTGCTTTCTTTTAAAAACAAGGCAACAGCCCTCATGGTGCAGTTGCACTCACCATTTAGAAAATGTGAATTCAGTGAATTTGGTGTTTGCTGTCTTGTTTTGGCAGGTGTTTCTTTAGGGTGTGCTTGGGGTCGAGGGTAAATCATAAGGCAAGGCTTCAAAAAATCACAGTGATCCTTTGGTTTAGATGAGGAAAGCACAGTGCAATCCACCGTTGTGATAGAATATTAAATCACAGAGGAAATATGGATGCGTGATTACACCTTGAAATTCAGTGGGTCTGTGCCTTCTTGTGCAGCTTTTGTTGCATTTCTCGTGGCAGTCGCATCGTGGTTCAGCCACTGGTGAACTCTGAGGTTTTGAGCGCTGCTGGTGCTGCTGGCTGAGCTCTCACTGTGCAGTTCATCCCGCTCTTCTCTCCCTGTACAACAGCTCCCTCTGCTTGAAATCAGCAGTGGAATTGTTTTCTGCTCTCCTGGACAATAGTTTTTAGCATGGACCCCTTTTTTAAGATTTCTGCTGCTCTTCATGAAGCAATTCCAGTGCATGGCTTGTGTTCGTGTGTGTTGTGAAGGAGGGAAAGTAACCACATTGTCCTCAAAACTTCTTTGCCTAGGATCTGTTTCTTTGCAGGACCTCTCTTCCTTTTTAGAAGGAGGACTAAAGTTGCTTGGAACACTTCTTTCAGCTAAATTATCTCTTACCAAAACATGGTGATTTATTGAGCAAAACTGTTTTTATTTCAGTGGTGAGTTGAAACAGGGCTGTTTCTCATCAGAAATGTGGTAGTTAGGCCACTGACCCTGCATAGAAGCAGCTAATGGTGAGATTCCCATGTCCTGCTTAAGTGGTTCTAGACCAGAACCCAAAAAAGAGCAGCTTTGGATCAAGCAGAGCAGGGGTTTGAACCTGGTTCTCCCCCATCCTCAGCCAGCACTGTAATTACTGGGCCAGTCATTCACTCACAGAATTTTGTCAGCTTATCTGCATGGGTGGGGGTGAGTGCTGGGTTTGTTTTGTTCATTTTTTATCAATATAGCTAAGCCAGCAAAAGTCATATTATAAAAGCTGTTGTGTCAGCAAAGGTGTAGTTTTGCTGAGAGAGCATTCACCCATTCAGGGAACCAGCATAAACCTCCCTTGCTACGGCGAGATGAGCCCATGATAGGAAAACTTGCTGGTTTCGTTCTCCAGCAAAGCCTCCCCAGTGTGAACTGTGCCTGCTTTGCTGCAAAGTGGCTGTCTGGGCAGGATCCTGGGTGTGCAGAGATGTCCAGAAGGTTATATCTAATTTGCAGTGGAGCAAACCCCCAGATTAAAACCATCTCAGAAGTCTGTGTTGGTTCCAGGGTCGTTGGGCTGGTTGGGCACAGGGGTTTGCTGGCAAGGGCAGGCAAAGCCAACCCTGAACAAAGAGCAACGATAACTTCAATTATCTACGTTCAACACTTAAAGCAAAGCTGGTTTTTTTGGTCCATCCTGGAATCCCTTTGGATTCTTCTGAGCTTCCTGCTCTTTGGTCTGTTCCTGAAAATCTCCCGAGGGGATGCGGCTCATGGCTGTTGAAAGCACAGGGAATCCTCCCCTCAGCACCAGGTGCAGCAGGTTTGGGCACAGACACTCGGGCAGCACGAGCACCTTGGCACAGGAGGCAAACACAGGGAGCCTGCTGGGCTTGGCTGCCAAGACATGACACTCATGAGAAAACCTCTTGTGTGCACTGCGGATAAATTGTAAAATCGTAAGATTATAAAAGAGCAGGATCAAGCAGTAGAACGGGAGAGAATTGTTGCTAATCTTTATTTACTTGAATCCAGCTCCAGCTTGGCTCTTCCTGCTGAACTCTAATTTCACTTCTCTAATTTCAGCCTTTTACAGATATTACAGGCATTGCCTCATATGTTTGCACATACCTTAAAAAACATGTGCCCTCGGAAAGCAGTGTATAGTCATATAAAAATAAAGAGTTTAAAAAGCATTCCTGTTTTCAAATTAACACTGAGGTGCTGAATTCACGGTGGTCTTTGTGATTTGAATTTTGCCCTTTTTTTTATCCCTCCCATGCCCCAAATAAGATGCAAGTCCTGAGGGAAAAACAGCCCATGATTATGCATTTGGAGAGCCAGTGCATGCAAGGAGCATTTCTGAACTTTATCAGCCCTTACCAAGGGGGAGAAAGGCTATTTGCAATCTTAGGAAAACAAACGAGGAAACAAAAATTTTAAAAAATTAAAAACCCACACAGTTGTTTTGTGTCTCTTTCTGCCACCATAAAATAATTTATATTTTCATTGGATTGAGGATAATTTTTTTAATGAGTGAAGGCATGATAGAAGTGGTACAGGACACAAAGGAAAGGCCAGTACTGGGTAAAGGAGTAAGTGAAGTGAGTATCTTTGCATCAGTTTACAATGTGTATAATATTGTTGTGCTTCACACTCTCTGTATCCACCACTACAGTGTTCCTTGTTCTCAGTAATCATCTTAGTTACTCTTCTGTTGCTGTCTCCTGTACCCTGTTAAGGAGGAGAAAATGTCTTTTAGAAGTTGTCACGTGGATTTGACAAAGCAGAAATGCTACAGTAACACAGCACACATCAACTGCTATCTCTTCAAGATTTGGGGGTTTCATTTGAACTTAATATTTTGAATTAAACTTCTGACGTTGCAATGATTTTTACCATCTTTTTTGCTGCTCTGAAGCCCTCGGGTGACGTGCAGAGTGGTTATTTTCTGTGACATTAGCACGTCCCAGGCTGGATGGAGGCTGGTGGAAGGCTGCCAGTGTTGTTGTTCTATTTGCAGGTTGGCCTGGCTGTGTCTGTGTGTGTAAGGAGAGGGCAGGCAGGGTATCGGTCACCTTTCAGATCTTAACATTTCTTAATGGATTAGGCAAATGATGGAATATCTTCCTTTTTGCAAACTGTAAGCCTTGGCAGAGTTAGCAGACAGTGTTTTTTGAACGTCTCAGCAGGCTTCATTTCTGTAGCATTAGAGGATGAACGTGCTTGAGTGCTCTTTACGCACTCCAAACAAACATCATCTTTCAAGGCCTTCACTTGTGGGGTGTTTTTTTTTAATTTTTCCCCCCAGGATCCCTTGGATCCAGCAGGAACAGCCATTGTGATCAGCTCCCTGGTGGCAGGTGGAGTGGCCGAGCGCGGGGGGCAGATTTTGCCGGGTGACCGCTTGGTGTTCGTGAATGAGAAATACTTGGATGGTGCCACCTTGGCAGAGGCAGTGGAAGTGTTAAAATCTGTGCCCCCAGGTACAGTTTCCCTTGGAATCTGCAAGCCTTTGGTGGTAAGAACTGATTTTAACTACTTCTTTTCTTATTTGCTCCTATGGCATGTGTAGAGGGGGTTGTTGTGTTTGTGGGGAGAATTCAGGGTAGGGTATGTGTGCATTTGGGAAACAACTGAGTTGCTGTGCCTTGACAGGTCCAGAAATTCTGGCAAATGAGCAGCTCAGTGTCCAAAAGGTCTGACTGGAAAACCAGCACCCTCAAGTTCCTCCTTAAAGCACACCCACGTGGAACTGGGAGATGTGCCTGGGCAAATCCATGTGCACTGTGCACAGGTGTAACATGGTGCCAGCAATTCAGCAACCAAGTTAAATGTGTGCTGGTGCCCATTTCTCTCTGAGACACTGCTAAGTGCTTGCTTGAGCTTTGACATCAAAGAAACTTACTCTGTTTGAAGTCAAGACTATAAATTCAAGCAGAATTTCCTTTTTCGAATCAGGGCTTTGGAACAGTAGTTTACTGGGGAATGCTACAGTATTGTTCATCAAGGGCACCCAGGCAAAATTAATTAAAGCCCCAGTTAATAGAAAGTGCTTGTAATTCAAAGTGGTAAAGGAGTTGTGAAATAGGAATGTAGGAAAGCTGTTAAATACATTCTTCTCTTTTCTAAAAATTGCTATTTCGATGTTCATATCCTTGTATTTGCCTTTCTTTCCTACACATCTCTTGAGGTTTTAGCACATCCGAACCAGTATCTTCAAAGAATAAAAGCTGTTGACTTCATCCTCTCTATTTATGGCTTTGTATTGTTATAATTCTGTAACCTTTCCCTGTCTCTAATGGCTGATTCTCCTTCTCCCTTTTAATTTATTGAAAAATGTGGGGATTCTTTTTGTCATTTTCCTGACTCATTGTTGGGATTACCTGTTTTAGGGAGAAAGCAGAGAGGAGGAGAACATGCACGGTGTGGATACTAACAGCATCAAAAGCAGCCCTGGGTCTCCAGAGCCAATAGATAACACCAATTTCTCAGTAATACTTGAAGCACCACAGGTATTTGGTTACTTTTTTGGTTCAACTCAAGTTTATACAGACAGGAAATTATGTTTTAAAGTAAAAAATACGGTATGTTTTTCAGATAAGACTGAAAGTATTGGATTCCCTCTGAAAAAGCCTCTAACAGCAAACTGTATGCCAAGTGCATCGTGAGCAGGGAGCACTTAGCAATGCAGTTCCCAGACTGCCTTATCAAATTTATTAAGTCATTAAAATACCTTGGGTTACCTTGGATATGAAATAGGAATGCTGTGTTGTTATTATTGGTCAGAAGTGGTGGGATCAGCTTTGCAGAGAAAGTAAAGAATGGAAGCAGAATGCTTTTAATTATCATGAAGCAAAACAAAAAAGTAGTTTAGAGTACAAGGCACTCTTGAAATATTTTCTTCTTCATAGCCTTCTGTAGCCTTCTGATGTTCTCTGGAGTGATTTCTTTACTCTTGCCTCAACTATCTTCTTTCTTACTATCTGAGAAATAATTCTGTTTATTGTAGGAGGATGTGGCAGTAAAGATAGTGAGAAACTCAGATACCAGGGTAATAGGCAATAATATTGCAGTTCTCACCAGTGCAGAGCTAGAGAGATGTGGGTATCTTTGAACTTTCATCTGTTCTCGAGTGCTTTGCAAAATTCATGCTGGTAAATGTATTCTTTTTAGACCAAAAAATACAATACATAAAGGATCATCCAGAACTGCAACACAGGAAGAAAAATAAATTCCAGATTTTCGTGTAGCTAAACATGTGTACCTGTCTCTGGATGCAAACCTATTTTTAATGCTGAAAGGGTAGATTAGAAGCACAAAAAGGAGCAGTATTATGGGGTAGATGTGGGTATACTGTGAAGAAATCAGCCTGGATGATGATAAATGATATTTACTGATTTTCGCAGTGTAAAATGGCGTTTCTTGTTTTCTGGGTGTGTGGGAAGGGTTGCAGAGAATCAGTCCTCTGCCAGCTCAGATTGGTTTTCCACTTCCTAAATAAAACCAATGTCATTAAGTACTTTTAAAGAAAATATTTTATCTTAAAGTCCTGAAACTGGAGCGATCAATTTGGACAAAACACCCGCAGAGGAATTGACTTGCATTTTGTTTCACCTCATGTGTGACAGCTTTGGTAGTAGCTAAAACTCCCATCCATTTATTACCTTACCTGCTCACACAGGTGCCAGGAGTGGTGTGTTCTGATGGCTCCCACTCTGAGGCCCTGGCAAGCAAAATTTCAACCCCAAAATGAAGGAACTTGAGGATTTTATTTGCTGCCACCGTGGACTTCAGTGTCACGTTTGCAGCATTCCCTGTGCCACCGGTGGCGTCTGGTGCTGCAGTGCAGCAGTCAGGGATGACACAGAGCAAGCTGCTGGATCAGGGACACAAACCCTGTGTGGTTCTGAGCAGAGCCAGCTGATTTAGGTGCCGTGCACTTGGGGAAGTGTTGGGAGAACGATGCTGCAGGAGCCAAGGGAAATGAAGTGAAAATGGAGAGAATTAGGATCTCTTCAGCCTGGGTGTTTTGTGAGATCAGGTACACGGATCGAATGGATTAAAGGGACATTTAATGCTAGTTAAATTAATAAAATGGGCTAATTTCTAGATTGCTGGTGTTCTGCTTTCGTGCCAGCTATTGACTGCATTGTTTCCTTATGCTCCTGCCTCTCTCTTGTTTTCTCTCCTGCCTCTCACTTGAATTATACAAACATCTTGGCAGTGTCTGGGGGCTTTCCCTCTGTATTTGTACAAATGTAACAAAACAGGATTCTGACACCGAAGGTCAGAAATGGTGCAGTGCCATGGGGAGTCTGGGAAGGGGCAGGAAGCAGGAACAAAAACATTTTGTGGAAGGAGCCCTGAATCTGTCCATTGGTTTCGGAGTCTGGGAGTTCAGGGCTTTGAAATTGGGTTTGAGGGTTCTCCGGGCCACAGAGGCTTGGTGGCCTGAAGAAAAGAGGGGAAAAGCTCTCAGTGTGTGGCAAATTCTGGAATAAGTAGAGGGCATAAAATCTCTGCGGCCTCACTGTGAGCCAATGAATAGCACCCCATTCCATCTGGGAGAAACAGGAGTTGTTGGAAGTTGGGGAAGCACGTGACGAATCCCAGGAAAAGAACTGTTGAGTGAGATCTTTCACAGTGGGTTTTAATACCTTTTCCTTCAGTTTTGTTGTTTGTTGTTTTGGTTTGTTGCTCTGTGGTTTGAATTTGGTGGAAAGGTGAGCTCTGTTCTCTTTAAAACAGGAAGGTAATGAGCAGTTATTTATATCCTTTTTTTGGGGGTATGTGGGTCATCCATTTCCCCTCCACTCTGGGTTAAAAGTTGGATGGAATATCCAAGATAGGGAAAAGCAAGTATGGCTTTTATTTGGGGGGGATTTGGGGTTTTTAAGTTGCTGACACTGTTGCATAAGCAAACTCTTGGGCTGTTTATTTAGCTGATAGTGTTTTAAGAAATGTTCATGCATTCATAAAGCAACAGCAGATATGTCTGAAGCACAGAGGTACTTTAACTAGATTTATATGTACTTTTTCCTGTGGTTCTTTTAGTGTTCATTAATAATTTCATTCCCTAACTTCAGTCCAGATTGGTTTTTCCAAATGGCTGCAGCAGTATCTTAGCTGTGCAACTTAAATTTCTTTATATTAAAAAAAAATAATTGCACTGTCTACTTTTGCTGTTAAAATCATAAGTCAGAGAGTCTATTTTCTTGTAGAAAACGCAAAAGGTAGAAGACTTTTCACTTTAAATATCAGGATGCACTTTTAACATGGGCAAAAAATAAAGCATAGCTTTAAAAGAGTTGGGAGGAAACATGGTGTGAAATCTCTCTTCCTTTAATGATCTTTGCAGGGTTTCAGAGATGAGGCACCTTTTAAAGAAGAGTTTGTTGATGAACCCCATTTGGACTTGGGAAGATCATTTCAGCTTCCTCAGAAGGATGATGAGTATGGGAAGGAGTCCTGGGAGATGTGTGAATTTCTGAAACCCAGAGCAGAGGATGTGGGCGAGGAACGGGAAATGTTGGTGGATGAGGAGTATGAAGAGGATTCAGACTTCCTGAAATGTGATGCATCAGGTGGAGAGAAGGCAACTTCAGACAAGAACCTGGATACAGAACGATGGGCAAAGCAACTGGAGACTGCTGAAATACAAGATTTAAGATCCAGTGTTAGCCTAAGTCCCAAAGAGTCCCTGGAATATGCATTCAGTAAAGATCAAATGGTAAGGAATGCTGTGCTGGTCTCCATGCTAAGCACAGATCCCTCAGGGCAGACTCCAAAACTAAACCCTGAGTACTCTCTCTAGTGTTTTAATTACTGCAACTTAACTAATTTATTTACTTGGGTACCTCTAGCAGACACCAGTCTATCCTTTTGTACATTTTGGAAGGGTTTTTAGGTTACTTATTGTCTGTATATTTACCTGCTGGAGCAAGATATGTGGTTGGTGTATTTACAGGCATCCTGAATTTGTCTTTTTACCCATCTCTGACTTGTGGGGTTGGGTGTTTTTTTTGGAAGCTGTGCTGATATGGGGCATGTCAGTAGCAGCAGAATGTCACTTCATGGGTTTGATAGTCCAGGGTCTTCAGTGAAAGAAGTTCCCTCTTCTCATTTTTTAAACCCAAATCAGTTCCTTCAGCCAGGTTGTGTAGTTGAGCAAAAACTGATGTGGTGCAAGGAATTATGGCAAGGATGCTGATGGATAAAGGAGTAGGAGGAGACAGCTTCAGGTAAATTGCAAAACTCTTATTTATACATCTTTCTCCAGTATTCTGAGAATTATTTTTTTTTCTGATTCTTTGTTCATCCCCTTACCATAAAAAAAGTTATATTATCAGCCTCCCATGCACCAGCGTCTGAGGTGTGTGTGCTTTTATATGAAAAAAAATGGAGCAGAAAAGGATTTAACATCACAGCCACAGAGAATTTCAGGTTTTGTTTGGCTTGTCCCCTTAAGTAGTGTGTGTAAACAGATAAAATGAAGTTTCTACTGACAAGAGTGCACAATATTAAATTTATACATTTGTTACTTATAAAAACCAAATGAGCAAGAGTAAAGAAATTTTTGTCTGAATTACAGGTGAGGAGAAAGATACAGTTGCTTTATATTTCAATTGCATACAACATTTTTCATGCCTCTTCTTAATGCAGTGCATAAATGAGCAGTTAGTATTTAAATGAGCAGTTAGTATTTCATAGTTACCTGAATAAATATGAATGTAGCTGAGAAAATGTGTATCTTTGCTGTAAAAATTAATGTTCCTGTCAAATACCCCTGTGTAAGTTAATACCATTGCTTTCTAACTTTAATTACTTCTTTTCTCCTCTGTGAAGTGTGAAGAGAATGCTACTGTAAGGTCACACTTTTCTGGAACCACAGCACACAGCAGCTACCAAAAAGACATATTTGATACTGAACCAACCCAGTCAGGAGTGAAAACTGAGATGGATTTAGGTTTGTAAGAAGGTTTTCCTTTATCTCATAATTTCATATTTATATATCTAAATTTTTTACCAAAACGCAAACACTTCTGAATGATAAAATATTCAAATGAAGATTGCTGCAGGCTCAGGGCAGTCTGGCTCTAAGTACATTTCAGCTTTATAATCTTGCTTCCTCCTCCAAATCTGGTCAGTGATAAATAAATATAGAAATAAAGTGACAGGCACTGGAGGTGACTTTAGCACAACTCCCTGTGGTAGATAATTGCCCCATATCTTGGGTTTGTGATCTGTGCTCAGGAGCAAAGCTGCTCCTTGTCAGATGGCCAGAGATGCATGGTTAGAGTTTGGTAGATTCATCAGGGAAATAAATTTATCAACCTGCCTGAAGTAGCACTCCCTGCTCAGGAGGAAGGAGCTCCAAGCCTTGTCCAGCCTGGCCTTGAGCACATCTGGAACCTGGTGGGATAAAGGGTTTCATTCCAAGGGTGTCTGGATGGAGGAAGCAAAAGTTCACATCTACCCCTTTTCTTCTTCAGGGGCAAAGCTTCAGAGTGACTCCAGAGGACCTGGGCTTACTGTTGATTTGGAAGCTATTGAAAAGGAAGCACTAAAAGAGGAGAATTATGTTTTTTCCAACAAGGAATCTGAGAGAGTAACCACCTTAGCTCAGCCTAGAACAGCATCATGCAGGTATGGAGGAAGAGTTCAGGTTTTGAAAGACATTCAGTTAATGGCCTTAGCTGTCCTCTTGCTTAACTCAGCTGAATCATCATTAAGGCTCTGTGGAATGCTCAGATAGACATAGAGCCAGATCTGTAACTTCTACCCCAGGAGACGAAGTTTGGCTTAAAACATTAAAACTTCCCATGTTTCCTCCCCTGAGTATTGGAACAGAAATGTGCAAATGGCTCTGCCACCCCTTCACTTAACTCCACAGTGAGGGATGTAGCCTTTACTCATGGCTCCTTAAGGAGCTCTCCTCTTGGTTTTCCCTTTCCTTTGTTCTTCCTTTTGGGAAGAGCAGTTCAGCCAGGGCTCTCAGGCCTCTGCAGGAAGCTTTAGTCCTGCCTGTGGTGCTGAGGAACCTTGAGCTGGCACTGGGTGTGGATATTTGCCTTATCTGTCCCAGTCTTTCCCCACCAATTTGGGGTCAGTGGGTATTGGAGCTTTCGGGGCCTGGTGATTCCAATCCTCAGTACTTCCCTAATTTCATCTGCAGTCTTCTCTCAGAGGGAAAGCAGCTCAACAATAAGGTGAGAGGATTATTCTGTAGGATTTAATGGAACACACAGGATCTGTTCTCTCACTTGGATCATGATCTGCTTACTGGTTTTGGCATGTTTATATCCCTCTCCAAGCATCACGGCATATTTATCAGAAAGTAAATGTTAATTGCTTAAATAGTCATTTCAAATGAGTAAATGCAGTGCAGATTTGTGTATCACAGAGCAGCTTATAAATTTGGTCTGCCCATCATGTTTATTTCTGGAGCATTCCTTAAGTACATTTAAACCTAAATACAAAAATTCCTGTCTGGTCTGTTGACTCTGTACATTTGCTTTAAACTGGGCAGTGTGAGAAGGTGTTGCTGTCTTGCTGCCAGATACAAAGTATGTGAGGAATTGTGACCTGGCATGGGTGATGCCTCTTTTATTTTTTATTCCTCCCCTCCCCTCTGCCCCAAATTAGTGAATTACCCGAGAGAGAAGAAGGAGAAGGAGAAGAAACTCCAAACTTCAGCCACTGGGGACCACCACGGACGTATGTTCATGTGATTTCATTATTCCTTCCCACTTACCTTATGTCTTCTTTTCTGTGAACCAGATTAGTTCTTGTTGGGTGGTTTTTTTTTCCTCTCCTCCTCTGCCAATAACTTTAGGGTACCTGTGTACCTTGGGCTTTCCTGAAGACAGGGAATTTTTAACAGATGTGCAGCAGAATTATGCCTTCTATTTATACAGCTGACTTGGGGAAGCTTGGCTGGTTTAGGTTGTGGATGACCTACAAGTTCTTGCTCATTTAATAACTATTAGGTGTGAACAATGCACATAGTGCTGTGCTGTCTCCCTTTCCACGGGTTCCCTGCTAAACCCCATGGCAGAATTCCAAATTGCCAGGCCAAGTTTTAGCCACATCCTTGTTGTATTGTTAACATTTTTAGGTGAATTGTTTTTATGGTCCCGAGTAAAATATGATCAGAAAGTTCCTGCTTGAGGTGATGAATGTGTGCTGAAGTCAGTGTTCAGAAAGTTGTATGAAATACTTCATTATTTGTCTAGTGTGCCACTTGCAGGGCTTCCCATTCCCAGACACTTTGCTCAGGCTGAAAGAGGATGAGTGTTTACTTGAAGATCTGACTTCCTCTGAAATAAAAGCCTCTGCCCAGTGGGCATGGATTGGCAGCAGAATTTTGTTCTTTTTGTGGGGTGAGATCTGCTCAGGGTGAAAACTCAACTCTGTTCAGAGCATTCTCAGGCTTCTGACTTTATCTCTTTACTATGTTAAATCTTCTTGAAAGACCAGGAGCTTACATTGATTTAAGGCTTTGCATTTGTAGTTTAAAAAAAAACCTGTTTGAAACTGTTAAAACGTGTTTTTCTCAGTGTTGAGATCTTCAGAGACCCTCACGTGTCTCTTGGAATCAGTATTGTTGGTGGACAAACTGTCATAAAGCGCCTGAAGAATGGAGAAGAACTTAAAGGGATCTTTATCAAACAAGTTTTGGAAGACAGCCCAGCAGGAAGAACAAGGGCTTTAAAAACTGGAGATAAAATACTTGAGGTAAATGGAGATAAAACTTCCTTTTTAGTCTAAGAAATAAAAATTGACTCAAACAGCTTTGGGTGGAGAGAGGAACAAAATACTGCCACCACTTCATGAAGTATTGACAACACTGTGTTTTGAAAACCAAAAGAAATCTCTGGTGGTGTTTCTTTTTTTAAGGTCTGACTATGGAGCTCTTTTAACATTCTCCTGTGTATTTAAGAAAAGATGTGTCCTGGTGTCTGAGGGAGAAGTGAAAAAAATAGGAGTGTCCTCTTCCCATATAAATGAGGAATAAGTTATAGCATATCTATAAGCATAAATTTAATACATACAAGAACAGAGACTGTTCATACTGAATTATGGGCTGTTATTTTGTGTGTGTGGATTTAGAGTAGTTAACTGATAACCAGTGTTTGGGATAAATCCCTGATTCTGGCAGGTGCTGGAGGGGAGAAAATGTCATTCCTGCCTCTTACCTCTGGTTGCTTTTTTTACTCATTTTTCTCCAAATTAATACTTCAGAATCTGAGGTGCCAAGCTGATAGTGCTGTTCAGGTTTGATTTACAAACAGGTAAAATCTGAAAGAGTTAGATCTAACATTATGTAACACTCTGACAGTCTCATTCCTTATGTTTTTATCTAGAATTGTTTTGGGCAACATATGGCCATCTTTTAATTGTGAATACTAAATAGTGCACTTTTCTTTAAACCATCATCAAAAAGTACTTTACAAATAATTCCTCTTGACTGGTTTTGATGCCTTCCTCAGATACACTAATCTTCTGCAAGTGTGTCTGATGCCTTGTAATGACTCTGTACCTAACAAAAATAAACATTGTTTGTCAGGTTTCTGGGGTAGACCTACAAAATGCCACCCACGAGGAAGCAGTGGAAGCCATCAAGAATGCAGGAAATCCTGTGGTGTTTGTAGTCCAGGGCTTGGCTAATGTACCAAAAGTAAGTTTATTTCTATTTTTATTCCAAAACTTAGTAATGTGTAACATATAATGTGTAAATCTTATTTTAAACTTGGCTAAATTCCTTTCAGGCAGTCCTACCAATTTTTGTGCCCAAGGATGGATCCTTTCAGTCAGTTACAGACCAATTGATTGATTGATTACTTCTCTGGCCTGATTGGAAACCTCATTTCTCTGATTTACATGGAGTAGATGTAAATCTGTTGACTAGGTGTTCATTCAGCTCTCCCACCTGGGTAATAAGAGTCTGACCCTGTGCATTTTCATTTGTCCATATTTCATAATCTAAAAATAAACTCTGAGTTTATATCCAGAGAAACAAAGGTGTAATTAAAATCAGTCAGGTTCACACCAGCAGCTCCTTGTAAAATGTGTCACCAGAGGGACCTGGAACAGTTACCTGGGAGCAAGTTTAATTTACAAGAGATTTGAGGCATCTCCTCATCTTCGAGGCCAAGGCAAGAAACTTTTTAAAGCCTTAGTAAGAGCAGGCATACAATTCTACCTGCCCAAAGTACACACAGAACCCCCCAACTTCTGTGTACTTTTGATGTAAGAATGTAATTCCGTAGATTCAGTGAAAGAATGTAATTTATAGACTGCACTGCAATGCCTTTCTACATGGGACAAAATGCAGAGTGCACTGGGGAGCTTTGTTGTTGTCAGGAACTGATTTTGGATGTTTGTTTTGCAGCTATAATGCTCTGTCTGATGTGTGTAATGTACATTGTTTTTCAGGTGGTTTCTCCTGCCCAGCCTAAGGGAATCAAAGTCAGCAAAGATCAGGATGCAGACAAAGAAAATAAGAGTGATAAGGTATTTATTCCATTCAGTGCTATACCCAGGTTTTACTAAATCAAATGGTATAATAGCATGTATTCTAACTCTATGATAAGCTTCCTCCGAAGTCTGAAATTAAATTTGAAGTGTTTTGTTGAAATATCTTTGATTCTATGATTTTTTGCCAAATTTCTGCCAAATATTCTGACATATATTCTGTGGGTGTCTGCTGGGTGCTGAAACCCTGTACTTAGCACAGCTCCTCACTGTCATCTGTCTGAAGTACCTGTTTTGCTCCATGTGGAGGCAAATTGATTCCCTTTGTTCAGCAGAAACAGAGAAATGGCAACATGTACACAAATAATATCCTTGATGCAAGGCTGCCTGAAATGCAGTAAAATCACCTTATGGGCTGATTAAATCCACAGAGTCTCCTGCATTTCCCATGGCTGTGTAAAAGGAGGAAATGACCGAGGGATCTGTGGCTGCTCAGCTAATTGTGAAGCAGTTACTGCACAGTGACTTCTAAATCACTTCACAGCAGCTTTAAAGGAGAAAAAGTCTGTTTGGAAGAAAACAGGGAATTTGTTTTAATGGCTGCAATAAGGGAAAATTTTAATTTTTCATTTTCGTCTGTATCACTCTCATGGCCTTGGTGTTCTCCTGTGGGATTTGCCCTGACTGAGGAGTGTAGTTCAGGTAGTTTGAGGGTGTGAGAGCAGCAGCAGCAGAGACAGAATTAATGTAGACAATAAATTTTGCCTGGTGCAGTTTAACTACAAATAGGATGAAGTTTTCATTTGATCCTACTCAGCACTCTGGTGTTTGTTGGGTACCTGAGAGGACCCTCCTGCCTCCAAAAGTTTTTGTGAGACTCCTTTCAGATCCTGTCGGGGACAGGAGCAGCGAGGCTCAGTTATCAGAAAAGGTGTTGAAGACATGCTTTCATGCCAGAGGATAATACTTCCAATGAAGCACTTACAATCCCCTTTTCTTGTGTTTTTTTTCATCTGTATTTCCAATCTCAAAAGCTCTCATCCTCTGGCAACGTGCTGCCTTTAATCTGCAGCACTCCGGTGTGTCGCGTTCTGCAGCGTTCCGAGGTTAAAGTGGGAGCCTAATCTTTTTCAGACCTTTTTCATCTATTGCTGCTATAAACTGGTGGGTGGAATATAGAGGAGCTTCAGTGCATAAATATGTAGCTCCTTTTTGGCTTTGAACGTGGGCTCACAAAGCAGTCGCACTGCACTTCTGTGGGGCCGTCTCGGAGTTGGAAAGAGTTGCTATTAGTGGATTATTAGTCCACATCCCTGTGGGGAATCAGTGATATTTCTAGTCCAGTCTTCAGAGAGTCACAAAAGAGTTTGGTTTGAAAGCAGCCACATCCAGCTGGAAAATCTGCCTTTTCCTGTATCTTTTCAAATGCTGAAGGTTTTCTCTGATTTGATGGCGTTTATCCTCCTCTATTGATCTGTTTGTTTCAAAATGATCACTTTAATTTATATAAAACCACTTAAAACAATAGTGAACAAACCAGATGACAACATTATTTTGCTGGTTGGCTGTGTAAGCTGTGCTTTTGCCTCCGTGTTAATACAAGAACGTGGTGTAATGGAGTAGCCAGGCACAATTTTCTCATCTGGCTTTTCAGTGGGACAGGAGGAACGAGAGGTATTTGTCCCTCTGAGCCATAGAAAACTGCTGGGTAAGCCTGGGTGCCTCGTGTAATTTCACACAGACTTTCTAGCAAATGTTTAAGGTCTTAAAAAGCCAAAGGGTCAACATTTAGACTGTAAGTTATTGCTAAATTACAGCGATAATAAAGTGACTCATTTGTCATAGGCAGCTGAGAGAGAGGCTGCAGATTTTCCATCTTTACCTGCTCAGTAAAGTAGAACCCAAGTCCTCCCTTGCTTCCTGGATCATCTGGATTTTGCACTGTTCTGTCTGTGTTGGCTTCAAGAAAAAAGTGGGAGGCACATTAAGTGTGCTGTATGCTTTTAGAAAGCAGCTGTTGTGCTTCCAAGTGCTCTCACTGTACACTTTTGCTACTGGTAGATTGAATTAATTCCATTCATTATTGTACTCTGTGTTCAGTGCAGCACTTTCCTGTTATGTTTTTTAAATGGATGAGATGACAGATATCTTTACCTCACAAAATTTTCCACATATTGCAGCTCACTACTTCCACCACTCTCTACAAATTCAGCTTCAAGAATCTAAAAATCAATACGCAGGTTCAGCTTTCATTGCACACACTGAAAAAACCCCACATTATCCTGGGCTTGGTGTGTTTGGGTGTTGTGTCATATTTCCCAGCCACAGAAGGAATTAATTACGGGAATTCTGGGTGCTCTAATGGCATCTCCTCCCTGGTGTTTCCTCTCTAAAATGCATCCTGCTATTAATAGTGGGCTTGCAAGGGATGCAGCTGAGCATCATTTAGTGGAGTCGTCGTTGGTGCAAACCAAGGCAGGACCCAGCTCCTTGGAGCTGTAAAACCAATTGCTGAGCTGAGCCAGTGCCTCCAGCAGACTCCAGCCTGCTCTGTATTCCTGCCATGCGCCGCTATATGCATCATTATAGGAGCTGCCTGTATTTATGTGAGGTAATAGAATTTTATTGGGAGATATCACTCAAAATCTTTATTAAATTTATGCCGAAGTACGGATGGACTGTGATGGTTGAATATTCATGTATGGACTAAGAGGATTCAGTTCTTATTTTATATTTTAAAGAGATTGACGTTTATCAGCACCAGACAGTTTTGTTATGGAGTCTAATAAGAAACAGAGTATAATTTAATGTTTGTTTTTAACCCTTGATTAATGTTCACACTTTGACGTTTATGACAATACGCAAGTATTTTTGTCAACAAGTAAATGTGCATGCACAGTTGTGTTTTGGTTTCTTTTTCTTGATGTTCAGTGTCACTTCTTGCTCTGCTTTCTTGCACATAAAGCCTTTGCTGCAGAATTTAGCATTGTAATTAAGTGCTGTGCCTGTGCACAGTCAGTGCAACAGACAATGGGATTTCTTTTCGTGTGCTCAGAGGTTACAAAACATGTAACTCTTTGTCTTTGAATCCATCAGAGAAAATATGGGGCTCCACCTCCCATGAAGCTGCCACCTCCTTACAGAGCACTCGAAAGGCATCATGCAGAGGAGGCTGCCCTGGATGAAGAGGAGGATGAGGATGCTTGTGCAGAGAGTGAGTAGTGCTCCGATCATTATGTCAGATCGCACTTGTGGGACACAATCAGGTGGGGATAAGCCATTTATTGCTTGTGGGAAGTGGTGCTCAGTGTGGCCACAGCACCAATCCTCAGCGTGGTTTGTAACTTAGATAGTTCTTCTCCTCAGCCAGGCGCCCAGGGCTCAGCTCTTCTGAGGAGATACAGGAAGAGCTCTGTTTGTTTTCAGTCCCAGAACATCTAAGCCGTGTCTGGAGGAGTTGCTTGGGCAGAGATGTCAGCAGTGACAGGAGATGTTCTGTTTTACTGCTCTAACTGCAGTGGTAGTCGAGCAGTTGCGGGTTGAGGACCACTGGTGCAAAGTCCTTGTCCAGAAAACCTGCTGCTGATCCCAGGCAAGGCTGTTCAAGCAAGATGGTTTCCTTTAAAAAGAAAAATCTGCTGATTTGTTGTTTCGGTGCTCTGCTTCTGGTTTTGTAGCACTCTTCATGGGAAAGGTTCTGAGGTTGTCCCATTTGGGTTTGGCAGTGGTTTGTGGTGATACTCACTCTGTTGGAAGAGCAGGGGCCTAAGGAGTAGGAAGCAGTGCCAGTGGAGAGCTTCTGGCAGCATGATTTAGATTCCAGCTGCTTTTGAATTACAACTTTGGTTAATTACAACTTTGGTTAAATGGAATATTATTATCCATATCTTATCTTGCAGTAAAATATTTAGGAATACTGAACTTACAATTAGGAGTCCTAAATTACTTTCTAAAATCAGTTACCTTTTATCTTTATGCTCTTTTGTACCAAATCAGTATAAGGTGGGATGAGGCCTTGACCAGCCTGGTCTACAGGAAAGTGTCCCTGCCTGGAGCAGGGGGTGGAATGAGATGATATTTAATGTCCATCCCTGTAACATTCTGTATTCTGTGTGGGCTTTTGTTGGGGTTTAGTTTGTATTTTTTTGCTACAGTGATTTTCTCATCATCTTGAGCTCTCAAACCGACTCTGTAAACCTCAAATTGTAACAAACTAATTCCAGCTCGTTATTAAAGCTCTAATTCCCAGTTCAAGGATAAGTGTGATAAGTAGGCTGACACCTGAGTTATCTAATTAGGATATGCCTCAATCCAAGTGCTTGCTGGGCCTAAGTTAATACTTTGCACAGAAGTAATTCCTTATTCATGGGCTTGGTCATTTTTTAGCTGTCCTGCCATCCCTAATGATATTGCTGGCTGAGTCTGGAAGCTGAAAAGGTAAAGCTACTGCTGATATTAAATTCATCAATCCTACCAGACTTGGCAGCAGCACACAGATCTGTTCAGGGGAATCTCCTTCTCTCTCCCCTTTTTACTGACTGAATGTTTTGCAGTGGCCATCTTTTCCATGAATCTTGGAAGAGATATATTCTTCCTCACCTCATTCTGTTTCTTAAAAAATAGAAACAGGCTAAAGAAGCTTCAACTAAGTTTGTGCCTCAACCCTTGCAGTGAAAAGCATGTTAGAAGTGATCCCTCTGTACTTGATGACATTAAGCATCTTGGCAGCTGTGGAATGGGCCTTTACAGAGTCCCTGTTCTGTGATCATTTGAAAAACAAAATTTTCTCTGCAAATTCCAGTACAGTATTGTTTTTGTGAACTACTTGATGCTCATAACTTCTGTCCTGATTCTTGAGCACCTTTCCCAGAAATCCCAACCCAGGCAAGAACTTGTCTTTCTTAACTGCCCATTTGTATGTCCACATTGCTCTGTTCCTTACCCACTTATCCAGCTAATTCTACTGGGTTTTTAACCTTAACTAATAATAAATCAACAGGTGAGCTGGATTTATTGCCCTCCTTATTTAGAAGATAAGGTATCTTAAAAGGAAGATGTGGTGTCAGCCCAGGTAAATTCACATCATTACCTCTCCTTTATTTGCTCCCTGTAGTTCTCAATCTCTGTCACAGCATGGAAAGCTTTAGAGGGCATTTTGAGGTGGGACAGCTGTTAAATCTGTCCTCTGGTTGTGCTCCTGATGGATTTTACTTTATTTTATTTTTTAGCATTCTTATTAATGCAGCTGCAGTGCCAGGAACCTGCCCATCAATTTCTTTCAAACTCCAGAAATACTTTACTTGCCCCTCTTGACATTTTTTGTCCTTGCTTTTCAACCCTTCCTCTCATCTTTTGTCTCCACATCCTCCATCATTCCCCAGACTGAAAATGAAAGTCGAGCATTGTTAGTCTTCCTTCCATACTTGGAGAATTTTCCTTTCCTTTCTGTCCCATCCATATTGCCTCAGAGTCTCCATGTTTTGTCTGTTTTCCCTTTAAAGTGGCTGCATAACCTTTTGGTATTGACTGAATTTCCCCTGTGGGGTCTAAACCCACTTGCCTTTTGGCAATGCTCCTTTTTATTTCTGCTTTCCCACTGCTGAAGCTGGAGCTCTCCTTGCTGACCTGTTGGAACAAACAGTCATTTCTTGTAGATGTTCTCCCTTTTCTTTCCAAGTGTTGCTTTTGATCTTAAGAGGGCAAATCCTTGTTGGGAACAGAACTGTGAGGTAGTTTTTGGTTTAGAGAAACTCCAGACATGTCCTCCATGTTTCTGTGGTTTAAGAAGTCTAAAGTTCCAGCTGTTTGGTTTGGTTTTTTTTTCAAATGTGACTTCTTGCACCCAAGACCCTCAGTTTCAGATCTGCTTCACCTTTATGTTTCATGCCACCACTACTTCCAGCATAATTTCCTAAGTTCCTAGGTAGCTTTTGCTAGACTTTGAAGGCGAATTGAAAGTTGTATTTCCTCTTGGTTTATTTCTTCTTCTAGTGGCACTGCCAAATCTTTTATCAGTACCCAGCTCTGAACCTATGTGTGGGTTTTGTTTTCTCTTTGCTTTGAGGTTGCTGTTTCAAAGCTTTCAGTTTATGCATGAAAACAGTTTTGCACAACTTGCAGTGTGTCCATCCTGTTGCAAAAGGGGCTTTCAAAATGCTTCATCCTCCAGACCTGAAACATTACAACACAGGTTTGGAGTTTTCCCTTCCCACACTTGCCCGTGGCAGAGGCTGTTTTGGAGAAAGAGGTTTTTTTTTTTTTAGACATCCCAAATCTGAAAAACACCGGGTTGTGAATGGGATTTTTTTTTGCCTTTTTTTTTTAATCAAAACAAGTAAAAGGAGGGGAGAGCACACAAAGGAGCTATTTGTGCTCATGGGCAGCTGTGCTGCAGACGGCATCAATAGGCACTGGTGTGTTTCCCTGGAGTGGGGATGGCTGGAGGTGTGCTCTAAGAACCTGCTAATGGACTTATGTGCACCCCGTGGTGGCTTATTGCCATAATGAGGGGTTGGTAGTAAAAAGAAGCAGAGGAAATGGATGGGCAGAGCAGTTTGTAATGGAATGTTTCGTGAGGTTTTCCTTGGGGGAATTCCTAGCTGTACAATTTGGATATGCTTTTGTGACCGAGTTGCAGCAAACATAAATTAGATAGGAGGGAGCTGAAAAACCATTCTAGGAAAACTGAAAAGACAACTGGCAAAAGAACTTGAAATCCTTCATTCCAACTGCTGCTATATTTTTAGTGAAATCTTTTGTCAGTTAGTTGACTGAGATCGATCCGGTTGGTTTCAAATGAGTCTAAAATAATAAAAATAGATGGTTAATAAAAAATTTGTGGAAGGTGGCTTAGATAATGGACTAAGCTACTGCTGTGCTCAGACTTCCTGTCTGCAAGGATATTTAACTGTATCTAATAAGGGGATAATAATGCCTCCTTCCTTTTATTTTGTCTCTAGATAATGTAGAAATCAATGAAGCTGTAAGAAAGCATAATGATTTATCTTCCTAAGATGCTTTTTGAGGAACAGTGGTTTCTCTGCTAAAGCAAGAGATTTTAAAACTTCCCTGGTATTTTGACTGTGCATTCTTGACTCAGAGGGTGGGGAGGCCCTGGCATGGAGAAGTTGTGGATCCCCCATGCCTGGAAGTATCCAAGGCCAGGTTGGGCAGGGCTGGATGAGCTTTGAGGTCCCTTCCAACCCAAACTGTTCCATGGTTCTGTGATTCCCCGTTGTGATAAATCTGTGGGTGCAGGAGGGTTGGGTTGGGATTGAGCAGCTCTTAACACACCTGAGGTCTTTAGCAGCATCCAGGTGCCAGTGATGTCTGTGATCAGTGAGAGCACAGTGATTTCATTAAAAATAAAAGATGGAAGTAAAAGGAATCGAGTTCAGTTGAGACTTTGAGGAAGGTATGGTCAAGTACATGGGCTGGGCAGAAACAGGATCTCTGGAAGTGTCTGTGCACTGCTGTGGGCGAGGATGGGAACGTGATGATCAGCATTTTGGGAAAATGCCAGGATTATTAACAAATGACTAAATAAAAGCCAACCCACTCACAGCTCCTGGGTGTCTCACTGTTTAGAGTCTGGTTTATGCAAAGTTGTGCTAAAACAAAGGAAAATCAATCCTAACTTCTACTTTTCATTTTGGGGAGGGGATCAGCTGAAAATGTTGATCTTCAGTGGAGGCAGCTCGTGTAGCCAAGCGCTGCCTCTCCAATAGATGTCACTGCAATCAACAGCAAACAGAGATGATGCTCAGAGGGGAAGATGTAGCTTGGAGAAAGGCTTCAAGCTTTATGAAAATAAAATACTGCAAAAGTAGTAATTGCAAGATTTAATGTTCTTAAATATAGTACCAAGTGTTTTTAATACGGTGGATTTCCCTAGATCAGGCAAGAGCCAGGATTAGACAAATAGAGCAGACACTTTCATTTTTCTGCTCTGTGTTAATCTCTATTTAATGTGACTCTGTGCTGCTAATCTTCTTTTCCCATTCTTGTTCTGACCCATAATTAGCTCAAATGCGTGGGGTTTGTAACCAGCCCTAATATCAGATCCAGAACATGCTGGGCAGAGCCACAAAGCTGCTGTGCCACACGGGGAGGGATGAGGGAGTTGGTGTCACTGCAGCTTGAGGTGGTGGGTTCGTTTGGGGTTTTGTTGTCGGGCTGGTTTCTTCGCTCCCTTTGTGAATCACACGCACAGTTATCATCTGATGAAGTATTGCGAGAGGAAATTACATTTTTGATGAAGTAATAGTAAAATTGCAGCTGGGACTTCTTGTGGTTTTTACTGTGTGCTTGACATAATGCACTGAACAGATGGCTGTGTGTGTGCTGTGAGACATATTCTAAAGGAAGGACAATGAACTTTGAAAATGAACAAATTAATGATATTAACGAAATAACTGAGTATTTTGAGTTGTTTTAAATGTAGCTTTTGGAAGAGAGAATTAGTAGGACTTCCCAAAATAACTGAGTATGTTTATAAATTCAGAGAGAGATTTTATCTTTGCTTTTTTTAATTACTAAATGAAGGATTTTGAGTCTTTTCAGTGTTTCAGTTCAGCATTCATTGCAGCGAAACTAATATTGCTTGTTTGGGGTTTCAGCAAAATACAAGTTATGATGAAGTTTGAGCCTTTTTATGCTTATAATGACAGATTGGTTTTGTTTTCTGACATTAAAAAAAACCCCAAACAAACCAAGCAAACCCTATGCCACGAACACATATCAGTGTTGGGAAACTGCAAGATTTGCAGCGTTGGGGAATAACAGATTTAATGAAGCCGTTTGTGTGAGAGAAATTAATTTTTAACCCCAGTAGCTCGCAGGAAAAAGGATGCTCAGATAAATAACATTATTAACTGCTCCTTTGCCATGCAGTGGGTCATTAAGCAGGAAGGTACCTGCAGCTGCCAGCCACACAGCCACGCTGGGGGTGACTCGTGTTTGGGGATAGAGATGTCATTCGGATGCTGGCAGAGCACAAACAGCAGCTGGGAGCATCCGTGGGTCAGATGTGGGAATCCAGGGATCTGCTGCTCCCTGCATACTTCCATAGGCAGCTCTCCTCTGCTGGCAGATGTAACTGGGAGCTTGTGGGCAGCCCGAAATTAATATAATTGATGGCATCTCGTAATAGAAACAGACAGACGGTTTGCCCTTAAGGAGAGAAAAATCTCAGGAAAATAGGCCCAAGGTCGTCAGAAGGAAGACAAGCCCTGAGCCTGTGTGTGATGAGGATTTGAGCTGCTTACAGCCCTGAATGTTTGTCAGGAATGCAGATTTCCTGAGTACATGCTGGTATAGCAATGGTACAAGGGGGTTTCCCAGGTAAGGATTCACATCTATCTCTATATCGTGTTTGTTTCCAGCAAGTCATTTTTAAGCATTTTTAGTGATAATTTAGAACTAGTGAAGTGCTGGAGAGAGACAATAATAGCAGAGATCTTTTTTTTTTTTTTTTCCCTTCAGTTTGAAGCATGGACATATAGCATGATTGGAATATTGAATGCATTTAATATCTTTAAAATGTTTTGGTTTGTGTTTGCTTATAAATCATTGCTTCTGTGTGTGTCAGTGCTCAACATTCTTATATACAAAACTGGCTGGAGCACACAGTGCTTGAAGTATAAGAATTTGTAGCATTAAATTTCTTGCTGTATAGAATAATCTGCTCTTCCATAACTGTTATTGTAATGCAGAGACAGATGGCTGAATTTTCTTCACTTTGCTTGTTAAGAATGTGTTAGGTAAATGTTTTTAGACTAAAATAAAAAGCTGCTGGGAATCTAAACTGAATATTCAGCATTTTCATGGTAGAAGGAGGCATAGCAAGAATAAAGCAATGTGATAGTAAACAAATGAGCTATTTGCAATGAAGGATAATCTAATCTTTAAATATTGCCTGAGATTGCATTTGTTCTTAGGTAAGATCTTTTCTTCCAACACCAGCCAGGTATCCAGAGAATAGCACTGAAATGCTCGGCATGAAATACACTGATTTGATGTTATAAGGTTATTACATTGTCTGGGGCTTGGTGCAGGTGGCTGATGTTGTTTGGGATCTTTGATCTCGCTCCGGTGTTACAGATAAGTAATTTCAGAAAGAAGATAATGTCTGTGGTATAAATCTGTAAACACAGGTACAAACTTGCTAAGAGACAATGATCCAAGTAGGTCTTTATATTGCTCTCACCCAAGCACTCTTAATATCACTGCAATGACTTGCAACCAAAAACATGTTAAAAGGATGTAAATATTTAAATAGACAAATGAAAGGCAGACACTAGCTCGTAAAAGGTGGTTATGTGTTTATATTCTTGACTAATAACCTGGTTTTTAGATGGGAAGATACCTTTTGTCATTACCATCGTAAATGATGTTGCTCCAATGCACCGAGAAAAAAAAATTAAAAAGAAAACTCCACAGTGCCTCATGTCTTGCCCAGACTAGCACAGCATTGCTTCCAGTTAGAATACACAGCAGATTATTTGCATAATAGCTCTGTTCCAAAATGGTCTGCTCGGTTTAAGCAGTAGCTGCTCCCAATATGTACTGGAAGTAAGGCTCTAACAGAAGGGAATTATAAAAAATGTTAAATGACAATAATTTTATCCTTTACAGACGTTACCTAGTTTTCCACAGTATTGCAGCATTTGAGACATCTGTCCAGAATCACTTCTTGAACTGTCAGGAGGAAGTTGAAGTTATTTTTTGCTTCTCAGTCTGAAGGCTTGATTCTCCCTTATTCCCTGTCATGGTTTAGGGGCCGCTCACCAGTTTGAGCAGGTGTGTAATTGCTCTTTATCGGGGTAGGTGGCATTGAAAAAGCAATCCAGAGTATTTAGCTCTAGGTCTGCTGGCTACAGCACACTGTGACAGACCAGGGAAAATTTGCTTTATGCCTTGTAGTGGCCACGTGTGTATTGAAAACTGATTGCAAGCTAAAGACATTAGGAAGGAAATCTATATGCAGATATACTTCTGTGTGTGTGTGTGGGCTGTCTGCATCAGAGGAACATTTTTTATCACCAAATTCAGAACACTTTTGCCATATTGGCTTTAGAGGAGATGTGGCAGCTGGCTGGAGGGCAGGTGGTTCTTTCTGCTGCCCCAGAAGTAATAATGAGCCCTTTCTAATCAGTGTGATGATGTGCATGTCTGTTTTCTTCATCAGTGCTTGGAGATCGTGGCTTGTGCTTCTCTCTGTGCTTCCCCAAAAAGTTATTAGAGGAAATGTTGTAATCTGAGGTTGCCAGAGAAGCTGTGGCTGCCCCATCCAAGTGGAAGTGTCCGAGGCCAGGTTGGATGGGGCTTGGGGCAACCTGGGATAGTGGAAGGTGTCCCTGCCCATGGCAGGAATGAGATGAGCTTTAAGGTCTCTTCCAACCCAAACCACTCCATGATTTTGTTATCAAGGAAACAGCAAATTTCTGCTGCTCTGGCTATAAAAAGTGCTGTGGCTGGAAGGGATGGGGCTCTGCTCCCCAGAGGCATGGGGTGAGTACCTCCCTCGAGACACCCCTTAATCCAGGCCACCTGAGGAATGGGAAAGGATTTCCAGCATCTAGATGGCACATCAGGTACCACTGACCAGGGGCTTCTGGTGCTGTGAGCTGCCAGCCCTGTCCTTGCCCTGCCCTCCACCTGCTGTCAGCATCCACAGCTGGAATTCAAGATCCAAGGGCAGAGTTCATATTGAGGGGGAAGGGAAGTGAGTGGAGCAATGGGGTTCCTGAGTCAGGAGGTTCGGCAGGAGCACGGGACCCGTGAGGGGACTGTTTGTGGTCGTGGTCTGGGGGAAGGACAAGAGTGGGGGAGGACCCTGCTCCTCTGCATTTCTTTGTGCAGACAGGCCAGCACAGAGCCAGGAGCCGTCCCAGCAGCTGCAGCTGAGCCAGCTGAACTTGAGACCTCCTGCCCAGGTGATGAGTGTTCTACTGCCAGGGGACAGAGCTGCAGGTGAATTACAAACGTCTGAAGCTGGGAGTGGTAAACCATGACTTTGCCAGATCCTTTATGATTGTTTTGTAGGTACTAAGTGCTTTTAACAGTGGGGATTTTGTTTTGTTTCAGTGCATTAGGTAGTTTCAGAAGGGTTCTGCATCCTTTTAACTGAAAAACAAGCATGTTAGTTATCATAGATTTATAAACTCCAGTGTGCTTTTTCTGCAGTTTCAGAATGGTAAGCCTAAGCAGGTTTTTTAACCTGTAAATGTTATGCTTGTACAGTATCCTGAACTCTTGTTTCTCTAGAGAAGTACAGACTTCCCACTCCTTAAGGTGAGGTGGGAAATCATCATTTTCGTGGTGTGATGGTCCTGGGAAGATTACAAGATAAGATAAGTTCCCATAATGTCTTGGGGTGACTTTATGATGTGTATCCCAAATCGCTGCCCTATGCCCAGAAATTAATTCTTGTGCCTTTCTTGTGCACACATACTTGTAATGTGCTGTTACTTAGTGATGAACCATGTACCTAAATTGGGAGGGATTTGGAAGGAAAAGCCAGAGGGTGGGAAGGCACAAGGCATTTTCTCGTGTGTGCACTTGCACATGGAGCTAAGTTTCGGCTCTTAACACTGTGCTGTGAGAGCAGAGAGGGGTTGCACCTCCCAAATGGCTTTTAGAGGCCTTGTGCTACTGAGCCTCCATCCCTCCAGGTGCTCTGGGAGGAAAGAGCACTCCCTGTATGCCAAAAGGTGTATATCCTGTATCACTACAGTGTGTGATGGTCCTGGAATCCATCTGGCAGAGCTGTGACTGTTCCGTGGTGCAGAGGAAGGAGAAAGGATGAGATTCCCTTGGTGCTGGGCCTCTTGCTCCCTGTGCCAGGCTCACCTGCAACCTGGACCTTCAGATTTTGTCATTTTCCTGCACTGAACTGTAAATCTTAATGCAAGGTTCTGGACCAGAAACTATTTTTTTCCAGGTGTTTGGCAAAAAAAATCCAGTTTAAACCCATAAGGTTTGGCTGTAATTTCCTCCATCCATTTTGTAACTTGCTATTCTTTTAAGGATAAAACAGGTTATTTAGGGATTAATACAGTATCACTTTGTTGTGCATCATTAATGGATTTAAATAGACAATGCTGTAATTTTACAGCAAGAGTTCATTTCAGGATTGATTTGTTAGAAGTACGGATGATGTGATTTTTAAAGTATTGTTTGTATAGAAGATGGGATTTTTTAAATACTGTTTTTCAAGGGCAGAAAGTCACTGAGGGACCAGCCTGCCAGCATGGTGCCTACTGAGGTATCTCTGAAGGGCTGGGAGAAGAGTGGAAGGGGAAAAAATGGGATGAGACAGGGATGTGATGGATGAGGGGGTAAGGAGAGCTCTATGCAAGGATGAGCACGAGCAGCTTGTGAGCGACGGCCAGGAAAGAGGTGGGAAGGGATTTTGTGAGGAATGGGGAGCTCAGCGAAGCCTTTTGGGGCCAGAAGAATGTGGCTGTTCCTTGTGTGTGCAGGAGGGATGTTGTGGGATGGGGATGGGCAGGCCTTGCACAGGGACACGGGGATGGGGATGGCTCCTGGCATTGGAGCATCCTCGGGATCACCCTCCGGCATCCCTGGATGGGGCTGTGCAGCAGCCAGCTGGGACAGCTGCCCCAGCCCCTCCTGCCTGTCCCTGGGCTGCCTGGTGTTGGCAGTCCTGCCCCTCTGCCTTCTCAGCTGATTCCACGATTCCGGAGCACCGAGGTGAGGCAGGGCAGAGGCAGTGGCTGGGAGCCTCCAGCCAGGGCTCCAGTGCAGAGTTGTGAGGGCTTTAATGAGTGGTGCTGTGAGGGCTGCAGCTAATGAACCTGGATTCCTACAGAACAGTGTCTCCCCTTCGCCTGGCTTGGGTGTCAAGGAAGGTGTGAGCTCTGCTTTAAGCTTTTCCTGTGGCTGGAGCCTTCCTGAGGCCTTCCCTCGAGAGAATTCGCTGACTTTAATAAAGTGTGAGCTCACACCCAAGCCTTTCCCCCAGTCAGGGTATTTATCAGGTTTCTCTCCTGCCTATTTTCATGAACTTTTTATAGCACCTTGGAGACCCCTGGTCCACCATGAGATTTGCTGCCAGTCCAGAGATTTGGGGCCAGGAGCTTGGATTGCACGGGGGATGGTTGCATGTGCTGAGTTCCTGTAGGAAAACAGAATAAAATTAGCTACCCTATTAGAACTAAGCTTAATTTCTATTAAGAGACTAAAATATAATTAATAAACACTGGAGCATGACCCCTGGACTGCAGTTGGGAAGACCTGGCATCTCTTTGGTTGGTTGCCATCTGTTGGATGTCTTGCTTGGCCATCTGTCGTAAGAGACACAAAGCATCTTGAGACTTGTGGAGCTCCACGCCACAGTTCCCAGAGGTCAGATAGCCATGTAAATTTTAAAATAAAATAAAATAGAAAGCAGGATCCATGGAGTTCCAGCTTACCCAAAAGACAGTGTTTATTACTGGAGAGTACGTTGTGGATGCATCTGAATCATCTGATTTGAAGGCTAAATTCCATGAGAGGGGAAAAAAGAATCAATTGAATATCAAGCCAAAAGAATTACAGTAAAAATTACCATACCCCACTCTTATTTTTCCCCTCAGGCGTTTATTTTTTAACTTTCTCTTAGTTGATTTCCTCCTCCAGTCAGAGTGGAAAAAGTGAGTCTATTTAATATAGTAAAGTTTATCCATTTAGCTCTTCCTCCTGGATTAATCCTTGGAGATGGATTTCTTTTGCCAGAAGGAAAAAGAGAGAGTGCTTGACGTATTGCAAGTCTCTGCTCACATATATCATCAATTTCCTGATTATAATTGTGTTCATTTCAGAAATGCCCAAAGCTTAATGCATTAATATCTTTATTTCATTAAATACATTAGAAGAGAAGCTATCTGTTGTCTAATAACATATTTTGGTACTAAAAAAAAAAAAAAAAAAATCATCTCTTCAGACACTCTGTTCACTTCTTTGTGATACAGTTTTTTTCCTGCAGAAAAATGAATGCCTTGCTTAGCACCTCCTATTTGAAGGAAAGGTGCCTGACCCTGGCACTTTTATTTTACTCTTTTGTGGAAGAGAAAACAGATCTGCCAGGCTGCATCCTTTGGAGAGCTAAAAAATAATCGGAATAGAATTTCTAATACAAAATATTGTTTTATTTAATCAAATCTGTCAAGTGTTATGATGTCATAAGTGCAGCACAAACCTGATTAACTTCTCCAACAGGCTCTCAAGACAGCTGGTTAAATAAGATGTATGGTTTATTTGGGGAGAGTGTGCAACTGCTTTATGATTTCACAGGATTATTCAGTGGGGGATTTGTGTGGAGAGGAATTGTTATCCGTTCCTCTGTCCAGGTTCCCCTGCCTCACCTGATGGAAGAGGAATTTGGCAGCTGTAAATGCAGGAGCTGCTTCTTGACTGCCACTTGCAGTGCTAGGGAAAGATCTGTGTTCTCATTAGCACTGGGTGCCCACTTATTTTCAATTTATATCACATAGGACAATTGAACATTCTTCTTAAAACTCTTGCTGTCTCATTTTAAGAAGAGACCTTTTAGTGAATTCTTTATTTTGTTGGTGCCTTTCTCTTTTGGAATAACAGCCATAGCTCAGCAGTGTGTTTTCAGCCTGGAAGTTTGTATTTTAGTGTATTTACATGAGAGGTGTTCACTTTGTCATCCTCTCTAATGTTCTGCTGAAAACCTCCTCCTCCAGGGAGGAGGAATGGATTTGCAGGAGTCTGGCATGAGAGCTGACTTTGACAGAGGAGGGAGGAAGGACCTTCTCCTTCATCTCCACTTCTCCTGGGACTTCTCCTGGGCTAAAACATGATCTCAAATCAGAGTGCTGGGCTGTGATTAACACATTAGACACCGTAAATTAGGACATCATAGCTGAAGATAACGGAAATACAAAGTAAAAGAATGATTATTGTGTGTTTATGAACAGAAGGGGCTTCAGAGTGGAATTGCAGGTGTGTATTTGTTTCGTTCCAAGGCACAGAAATCTGCAGCAGTGCCAGGTGTCGCAGTCATTTTTCACTCATTTTTCATTTTACCTCAGCAATCAAAGGCAGGCGGTGACATTGGGAAGCTCAGGTTTGTACCTAAACAAAGCCTGATGACTCAAGTACAGTTTGATAGCTCAAAGCTCAGAAGTCATCAGGTAGTCTGTAAATGTTTGAAGAGCTGTAATCAGTTTGATGGAAGACAAAGCAGGTATGAACCTAACAAAATACTGATAGCTGCCTAAATTTAAAGAAAATGAGGAGATAAACCATCTAAACAGCACTGTGGGGTTGGGCAGGACTTTTCCATAAGTGAACTCGCTGTACCTCATGTCCTCTAAAAGCTAGATATGTAGCTTTTTAAATATTTAGCTGCTTTTTAATTTAAATTGGCTTTGCAGTTCGTTTAAATCAAACATTTTCTGCTCTTAACATGCATTGGAAGTTTTAAAAGGCAATCTGCATAAAGATCTGAGCATACTCTAAGCCATTAGCTTAATTTTCCTGAATAGCTTTTTTCATTTAAAGTATGTGGGCACCCAGAGGATTGAGAGGAATCTGGACCCAGCACTGACCGTAGTAAAAATCCAGCTTTTGCCTTTTTCCTCAGCAGCCTGAAACAAAGACCTTTTCTCTCCACAACTCCTTCAGTGGGAATGAAAACAGCTTATCAAACCTGAGCAACTTGTTAGGGGCTGAGAGAGGATATTTTTCTTTGCTAGCCTGCGAATAAAAGCTGGGAGTGTGAAGCTGAGAGTTGTCACCTGGAGAATTGTGGAAGTGTTTGTGGCCATGGTGTGGTGGCAGAGCCTCCTCTGAGGTCACTACACAACGAGCTGTGTGTGAAACCCAGAGACAGACAAGAGGGAACCCTTGGCAAAGTGGAAATTAGACCATTTAAAACCAGGTTTGATCACCACAGAGCTGCCATTATCTGCCAGGAGAATAACAATGCTTCTGTTAAATATCCCAGTTTTAAAGGAAAACATGGCAGTACAGACATTTTTTCTTGTATTAATCATAATTGGCATGTTTGTGTGCAGCATTTTTATGACAAAGCTGTTGTTTGTATTTCAATTACATTCTCATTTCTGTCCAAATGCAAACAGTGTATGTTGTTAGGAAAAATATAAAGTATAGAAGGAAAGTTGTTCACAATATCTGACATGATTAATCTCAAGCATTTTGACAGATGTATCATAGATTTTATATTTCCTTAAATGTTTATATACCTTTATATATATACTTACAATACTTAGATCCCCATAGTTGGCCTAAAAAAGGAACGTGCAACGTTAATACAATATTTTGGTGCAGATAAATCTATTTTTGTAGTAACTAGCTTGACAGTTACAATCAATCTTTAGCAAAACAACTAAAACCTAAAAATAGTAAAGAACATTAAAATTTATCATTAAGATTGCCATTGAATTAATTCACAGCTGAAGTAGCTGATCATGATCAATCTTCTGTGGGGCTTCTTGCTGTTAAGGCTCTCGTTGTAATTCCCAGCCCAGCTCTTTGGGCATTTCCCTGGGCTTTACAGTCCCAGTGACTCATCCAGCTTTAATCTGTTTAATCACCATCACAGCCTATTTAAAAACTGCTGTGCCAGCATACTTAAGACTTCCATGGTGGGGGTTTTTAATCCTAAAGTTTAATTTAGTCATTGTCAAGTCACTGTGACGTGGCTCTGTTGTGTCACAGAGCTGTGCTGCCGTGGCAAGGAGTGGGTTGGGAGTCTCCATCACCTCTTATCCCAGTGCCCAGTGTCATTTCCTCCCTTCACCTGCTCTTCCACAACCAGCTCCCTGGTCTTTTTTTATTTTTATGGCTTGTGAGTGCAACTGTTCTGATTTTATGTGAAGTTTTACATTGTTTGAGTGTTTTTCCTACATTTCACAAGGGGTGGCAGTTCCCCTGGAGATCTTCCTTGAAAAATGTTTTGTAGGTCTTTGGACTCATCAATACAGGCTGTGTTTGCTGCTCAAAAAGTCTTTATTATTAAATCCAAAAAGCCTTTCTATTTTCTCTAGTCCCACTCTAGATGGAGGAGGTTCAGGCTCTCACTGCAGGTTCTTAAAGTTATTGAATTAAATGAATCACTAAGTGAGAAATGTCTCATCACCTCGACTTCTGAGAGGTGTTGTCTGTGCTGCCTCTTGCAGTTACTTATCATTGGGCCCCTAAAAGTCTTCATTAGGTAACAAACTCTCAGTTTCTGACAAGGTTCTCTTTAATTAGACTCCGTGCAGAAAGATTCCAAGATAATGGCTGTGCCAGTCGCTGTGGGAACATCATTATTAAAGATGAAGCACTGTCAGGATCAGCTGACACTATTACTGTCAGGGGAGGAAGAATATAAATGTTCACAATATTCATTTGTTTGCATTGAGACCAAGTGGGGAAGCAATGGATTAGAATTCCCAAGATTCAAACACATCAAATGAACGAGCAGCTTTCAAATCCAAACGTAGGGAACGGATCACAGATCCTACCAGAGCCAAGTGAGCAGGAGCAAGCCAGAAAACCTGCTCCTACCAGGAGCTGGACTTGGATGACCCTTGTGGGTCCCTCCCACCTCCTGAAGTCCTGTGATTCTGTGAGAGTAGGTTGGGAAAGAAATTTCTGTCCCAGCTGGGAGGTGTTTTTCAAACTGAGTTGTAAAAGGGGTCGTTAAAGCATCGTCTGTCGCGACATCTGGGAATCTGGTGCTGGTGCATCCTTACGGATCCCTGATGCTGTGCCAGAGGACAGCTGGAATTTCCTTGGGACTTTGCAGTGTTCCCTAATGTTCCTGCCCTGTTCACACACCCAGGCTTCCCGGAGAGCTGTGTGAGGGAGGAGCACGGCTGTTTTCCTCGGGGAGGTGCAGCAGAGATAACTGAGCCTTATCGCCAGGATGCTCCCAGGCTGCAAGAGTGCAGGGTGTTGGCCTTGGGTGACTTCAGCTGCATAGTGCCACAAAATGCATATTTTTGGAGGGATATTTACAGCAGAGTGTTTTCATGGGATTTTTCTCTTAAAACGGGGTCTATGGCAGCTGTCATTGGAGCCTACCTCACATTTTAAGGATTTAACTACTCCAAAATGCCTTCAGTCTGGCATTCTGTGGCCTAGGCATAACCACGATGTGATATATTTTTACACATTACCATTTGTATCCTCATAGAGGATTTTATCAAAAGGCAAAAAAAGTCTTTGTTGCTATTTGATTGTGTTTAATCAAGCAGTGGCAGTGTGATGCTCCAGCAGCGTGTCTCCTATCTGGAGGAAACACCCCGTTTGCCAGTGCTTTCCTCCAAAGCCTGCAGGACTGCGGGCGGATCGGCTGGAGCAGGGGCACTGGCAGCTCAGCTCCAGTGAGTCACTGATTGCCACATCACAGCACCCAGAGGAGGTCACTTCTGAGGAAACCCAAGTGCTTTCACGGGGGTTAATGCATCATTTGAAAGGCAAATGAGTGGAAGGATTGTGTGCAGGGGAAGGCAGATTCCCTTATAATCACCAGTTGTTAACATCAGGATGATGTACTTAACCACACTTTCACTAAATCTCCTTTTACAAGATCCCGGATAAACATGGGCATGAACAGACTCATCGTGGCCTTCTCATCTAATTAAAAAAAACATACAACATCTCTTCCTCAGAGGATTTAAATGTTGTGTAATGGCAGTGCAGCCTTAGAATGAAGCCTTGGGCCTGAATAAGGAAAAAAATCGTTGGCAAAAGCTCCATTTGTGCAAAATGTTGGTGTGAGATGGTGCAAGCATTGGTTATGGACCACAAAACCTGGTTTTCAGCCACTTTTCTCTCTGCTGTTGTCTTTGGGGGTGTGATGGTTCCTTGATTATAGGAAGAGGTAATTAATGGTAACAGTTTCTAAATGCCACCTGCTCAAACTGAAATGGTACTTGAAGCGGATTGTGGAGATTCTCATTATCCCCTTCTTCCTGGATGAGTTAACAAGCACCAGCAGAAATTTCCACCTTCCGCTGTAAAAAGTGATGCGAGGGACAAGTGGGATTTAAGGAGAGCCTTGGGAGAGAAGGAAAGTTTTCTCTTGTGAGCTGAGAATGAGAGGAGGAAAATGGAATTGGAGCCTGAGCTGGAGGGAGCAATGAGAAGAAACTTGGAGATCCCAGATGAAAGCCAAAATCCTTCACACAAAACAAGAGGAAAAGAAGGAATCTTCAGGTTAGGGTAAAAATACTGTTTCAGGAGAGTTTAATGCCAGCTTTTCACTTGAGGTCAGGTGAGTTGTGTTTGTGAGGGTGTGTAGCCCACACCTGAGCTGTTTGTGGCACCTGGTGCGTGCTCTCTCTCTCATGGAATTAAAAGTAATGTTAGAGTGTTTTGGCTGACGGTATTTTGGGGAAGAAGGGGCCATGGAGCTCTTTTTCTTAAATGGGAGAATCAGCCGAAGTCTGCCAAAGGGAAAATAGGAATGCTGAGTTTTGTTTTTCTCTGCAAATCGTCACTTCAGGTTTGGTAAATGGTTTCCAAACGGTGCACATGAAGCAAAGTGTTGCCAGAGGGATGTCAAAGGGAGATTGTAGGGGATGCTGAGTCTCTGGATCGGGTGGGGAACTCTCTCTGCCCCCGGGTTTGGAGGTAACAGCACTTAGAAGATGTGTCCTCTGTCATCACCTGTGGGAGGGGGACTGCTCAGAACAGGGTCTCTGGCTCTTCCATTTAGATTTTTCAATATAACTGCCCTATTTTTCTCATGCTTGCTGATCACTGAGAGAAGAGTTGCACTGATTTAATGGAATTTAAGAAAGCATTACAGAAATTCTCTCTATTTTTCAGTTTAAAGCTCATGAAAACAGAGGAGTGCATCGCTTTTGAGATAAGGTTTGAAGAACTGTCTGCCTCCTTGGAGCTGAATAGAGGGCTAGTGGGAAGATTAAAACAATAAGCTTATTATATTATTAGTAGTGGGAGAATTCTAAGCCCCATTTGTTCAATTATGGTCCCTTCAATATGCTTGTTTAGGTTCTTGTAAGTTGTAATCAGTAAACTAGATGTGCTGCCCTCACAGCTCTAGGGTTAGCTTTCAAGGGACTTCCTACATTAATTTTTTTTAATGTTTGTAGTGAAATCAAGAAGGGAATTGGTTGCTTGATATGCAAGGGTGGCTCTGTGCAGTGGATGCTGCCTGCATTCTGATGTCTGTCATTACCCAGTGACAGCAGTGGCCGTGGTGCTGCAGCACTGCTGCCTGAGCTGTGCTGGGAAGGGCCAGGACTGTAACCAGGTTTTGTGCTGTGGGATAAAAATGGGAGATAAACACATTAGAACGAGCACAGGCTGATAAATGAGATCTCCAAAAGCCAGCATATGCTGCTAATAGAGATCTTGAGGCAACACAAGAGGGATGTAAAATCCTCAGCATCACCTTCTGTATACAAATATCAGCTGTTGTCTCTCTTTGTGGTTTTTTTCCCCTTTTCTTTATGTTTTGCCTTGACATTTTTAATATTGAGCATTTGGTACTAAACCAAATCACCTCGCTGAGTCATCCAGAGCTTTGTCTTTCCTCTTTTTACCTGTTCTAGATGGACTCTCATTTGCATCACGCAGAGGCACCATTTTCCAAAGCAACACCTCTTCCCTTTCAGCTCATTTAACTGGAGATTTCAGCAGGCTTGGGAAAAAGGCTCCTCAGCCCTTTGCAAGTCCTTTATATATCTGTCATTTAAAGAGCCTCTTGCCTTCCTGAGAACTGGTGTCTGGTTTTGCTGTTGCACATAAATTGTGTATTTGTTGCAATACTAGATCATGCAAACTCCAATATCCTGACCATATTGTCCCCATTTATTTCTTTTATCTCTCTGTTTAATATAATAGGAATAGTGGCTGAGGCAGAGAAACACATGCAGCAGCATAATAGTATATTGTTTGAGAGCAGTTGTCTTCCATTTCCAGGGTTTCTCTTTGAAATGTAATTGTCTGCTAATATAACTGGGAAATATTCTTGCTGGAGTGATCACTAAAGCGTTTACTCATGCTTTTGGTTCGTGTTACATCTGTATGGTATTTTTAAGAGAAGCTGGCCGCAGTATTAGCTGGTGAGATGTGTTTGCAGAAGTTGTGATAGGCATATTGTCACCGAATGTGGAAACAGCCCCGTGTAGTGCCAAAACAGGAGATGCCGCCGTCCCATGTGTAATGCAGCAACAACAGAATTACAATTGCCTCGTGTAAAGTATCTGGTAATGAAGGCAGATAATGGAATTCTTTGCAAAAGCAGATGCTAACTGGCTCCCCAACCCTAGGCAGAGAGCTGGAAACTGATACCAGCTGGAGGGGAGAAAAAGCAGCTGAAAAAGGCATTAAAAAGGAGATGCCTTAGATGCACGTTTGTTTAAACAGTAAATACTTGTTTAAAACAATCTTGTGAGATTCTTATTAAGAGGCAAACTGAGACTACCATGACAGAACTGTAGGAAGTCAGCTGGATGCCCAGAGGATATTTGTATGCAGATTGGATGAGTAAGGCAACACCGCTGGGAATTTGTTGTCATTTATTGCCTGGCCAGGACAGCCCTTCCAAGGGCTGAACTGCAGGAGGTGGGACTGGGGAGAGCCAGAACCTTCTGTTGGCCAGGGAGAAGGCAGCCTGTGCTGAGGGAGGGTTGATTTTAAAAGCAGGGGTGTCTCTGCTTGTCCCTTCTCCAGGATAGCAGTGCCTCCTGCCAGGATGGAAATGGGGCTGGCACGGAGCATCCTCGTGCCTCCCTCCTTGCTCTCCCTCTGTTTTACCTCTTAGTCACCTCAGCCATTTCAAACCACGGAGCAGTTGCTTGGAAATGAATGTGATCATTTAGGAACAAGGGCTTAGTCCACACGGAGGCTTCCTTCTGTTGTAAGGATTTTTTCCAGCAAATGGCACAACAGGGAAGGCGCTTAAAAAAAACCCCAAAGAAAACAACCCAACCCCTTAACAAATAAAGTGACCAACCCTGGAGTTGGTCTGTGCTTTTTGCCCAGATAAATTTTTTCTTTACCCAAAGATTTGTTCCCACAGTGGGGGATTTTGGCACAGCTGGAGCACGGAGCTGGGATTCAACTCAGCAGGTTTCCAGCCCTGGCCCAACGCAGGCAGACCAGGAACTTTAGTGGGGCAATTGCCCAAACGACTGATTTTTGGAGGATTAAAGCTCACTTTCAGTTTCAGCCCAGCTCAGAAAGGAATATACATGTACTTCGGAACTGCCAACATTTCTCCCATGTGAGCAAACTCATTTTGGGGAGGAAACACGGTGGAATTACAGACTTACTGTCCGTCTCGGAGGAGGCACTTTGTCTGCAGGCAGAGGCTGGAGCAATGTGTTTGCAGTGTCACAGGGCTGCTCATGCTGGGGAATTTCAAGTGGTTTTTACTGACAAGCCAGAAATGAGTTTTGAGGCAGTCTCTGAAGATGTGCAGCTTCATCTGCACTGCATTTAAGCATGTGTGTTCCTTGCTCCTTCAGCTCCTGTCTGTGCACCCGGCTGTGAGTTGTTAAAATTACGCTTCAGACATGTTCCTTGCTCCTGGCTAACAGAAGTGAGGTGTGTTACCCGTGTACAACAAACAGTGGAGGGAACTGTGGCAGAGAGTGATCGACAGCAGCCCTCCGGCGCCAATTCTTAGTTTTAGCCACAAAAATGCAATCAGCAAGAAAAATCCTTTTCTGCTGGTGCCCCGTTCTGGGGTGTACTGCTGCTCCTTGCTGTGCTGTAATGAGTTATTTGTCTAATTGTGGTGGGCAGCAAATGTCTTAGAGCTCTTCAGGTCTTGTCTTGGCTTCATGGGCAAAGAAGTTAAACCTCGGTGCTGTGAATAAACCAGGTGTGGCTCTGTGTGCCTGTATCTCCTTTGCTTTCAGAAACACCATTTTTGAGACCCTTCCTGTCTTGCTGGTTTGTTATTAAGAAGAGAAAAACAGTTTCCAAATCCATGTAGCAAACCACACCTCTAATTACATGTTGACTCCATTAGTTAAGAAATACATTAAAGAACCATGCAGCTACATGGATTTCCATTTAATGAAGTTACATGAATTTTTTGGGCCATATAATTGATAGTAACAAGCGAGTTTTCTAAATTTTTTTTATTTTTTTTTTATTTTTTTTTTTTTTGGTGATATTCTCTGCAGACCTCTGTAGGGCTTCAGCAGCTTTCCAGGGATAACATCCCACCCTTACTGTACGCCCCCTGGGATTTTTGGCTCAGGCACTGGGGATTTTGAGCATGGCAGGAAAATGGCAGCCCGTAAATACAGTGAGGGGAGAGCTGGTTGGTGCCTGTGTTGCTCTCAGTGTGGGTAATTCTCTTGGGTGCACCTGGGGCTGGAGATGGGAAGCTGCTCTCCATGTCCCAGTGGGCTCTGCCAAGGCACAAGGGGCTGCTGCAGCTGGAGCAATTACTCAGGAAGGACCCTTGGCGAGAAGAGCCACTGGGAATGTCCCACGTTCAGCTAAATCACCCTGGCAGCACAGGAGCTGTGGAAGGAACATCTCTGCCCCATCTTCTTTCTTCTCAGCAGTTTTTATTCACTTTTAGTTGCCTCCCTCTCACCTTCCCCAGCTCTTTTCCCTCTTTCTCGTTGTCATGGGAACATTCACTACCGCAGTTAAATCATACCGCTAAAATTTGCTTCCCCAGGAGAGTGGTAGTAGCTAATATTGATCTAGCTCCTGCTGCTGACTCAGGGATATGGTTGTACATATAATATCCCTTATTTCTCCTTTTAATGCATAATGCAGCAGTTTCTTTCACCTTGGGCTCTGTGCTAAAGGTGACACCCAGCCACAGGGATATACTTTTACTTGCTCTTTCAAATGTGTGGCCCAGCTGAAGGGTGCAGGTGGTGGTTTAAACTGCCTTTAAAATCCGTAAAGGGAAAGCAGACGGGAAAGAACTGCCCAACCCAGCAATGGTGATAGATGTTTACATGCCAGCGGTGAAAGGACATTCAGATTAACCTGTCAGCATCCACAGCCACGCCGTGTGCTCCGAATAACTTTGTAAATATATCGAGCTCTGTCACAGGAATGCTTGAAATGCAGATGAAAGACAAATAACTACCTTAATGTCTGGTGAGGCTGCATTTAGAAATGCAATCACTCATCTCCATTGTCACTGACATCTGCTCTGCGTAATCAGCCCGTCGAGTTAAGCAGAGCGTGCTGAGAAGATTCCTGAGTCACCAGGAAGAAGCAGAAGGTTTTACCTTGAGATGTGAGCTTGCAGTAATGTTTGAGCCATTAAGTGCTTCGGTTTCCCCGCAGTGGTTAATTAACCAGCTCGAACTTTACGAGAGTTTCCTGAATTTGATAGGTTTTGTAAGGTAAAGGTGCCTCTGGAATTTCCTTGTTTACCCTCCTTGCAGAAAAGTTTTGGTTTGGAACCAGGCTGTTGTACAAATAATTAAAATAGTGTGGGTTTAATGTGAATAGTATTTGCAGCTGATGCTGCATTTTGCTGTGTGACTGATACACGCAGAGCAAATGGTATTTTAGAGCCTGTGCTGAAAAGACCTCTGTTAAAAACACTATTTGCTGAGAAGCCATAAATTTCTGGCATATTTGTGTGTGTTGCTGAACATCTGCGTGTAACTCACTTTATGTTCTAACTCCCTTTATGTTTGACCTTCCCAGAAAAAATCAGGCAGAGATATGCAGATCTCCCGGGAGAGTTGCACATTATTGAGCTCGAGAAAGACAAGAATGGGCTGGGGCTCAGCCTGGCTGGCAACAAGGACCGCTCCCGGATGAGCATCTTCGTGGTTGGGATCAATCCCGATGGCCCCGCGGGACGGGACGGACGGATGCACATCGGGGATGAACTCCTGGAGGTAATTGTTCCCTTTAGCTCCCGTGTGCAGGGAGAGAGAGGCATCTGTGGAGTCATTATTGAACCTTAAATAAAGCCTGCAAGTGGAATTAGGTGGCTGAGCGAGGAGCTGTGCTGATTTATGCCAACTGAGAACTTGGCCTTTGGCAGGTAAATGTGTTTGCAGTGAAACAAAAATCATTGGCCTGTGAAAAGCAATGTCTTGTCAGCGAAGTCTGTGCTCTCAGCATGTTCACAAGCTCTGCGTAGGGAGGGACTGTTGAAAGGCAGGAAGGGGACAGTAAATCAATCCTTGGAGTGCAAGTGTGGTTTTACAGGGAAATTCACACCTTGCGTTAAAAAAAGCCAAAACCCCCTCAACGTTACCATATGTGTTTTTACAGATGACAGGGATATTCCCTATCCTGGAAATAAATTTCATGCTATAATCTGTTTTGATCTGTTGCAACTTAAAATACTTATTTTCTTTAGTTGTGTCTGGCACGAGTTCACGCACAAGGCAAGAGAGCTCATTAGCAAGTGGAGTATTTTGTCTTCACTTTTTCTCCAGTCTCCTTGCTTCACCTTCAGCCTGAAAACGCAGCTTCTCCTTCATCTGGTTTTCTGGGCTGTTGCAAAATGACATTTTTCTGTGGTACCTGCAGCGATTCCCCACGTCGTGATTGCTTCAGTGGTTTAAAAAAATCATCCATCCTTGGGGATCTTCCCCTTGGAGAGAGACTCTCACTGAAGAGCAGGGATTTGCTGACCTGCTGCTCTCCGTGGGTGGTGATGCTTTGATCTTTCCCTGTGCAGTCAGAAAACCACCTATTTTTTCACATTTCTTGACTCGAGAAAGAGCAGTTTGCCTGCCTGGGGATACCCTGGGAATAGTCAGAACTGCTCAAGCATTTGTCATTGTCTAACAATTCTGTAATTAGGGAGTTTCAATACACATAGTTCAAGAAAGACTTTTTTTTGTTATAAAAACACCATCATCTGAAGCTGGTTTCATTTTAAGGGTGAGAAAAGGTATGAAGGAGCATTTCCCAAGGTGGTGGTGTTGCCCTCATTCCTCTCCCTGTTACGTTGGAGATAAAAATATTTTTTTTCCTTCAGTAGAAGGAAAGTGAGGTTCTCCATCCCAAAACTTCCAAGCTTCAAGTAAAACATCAAGGAGGCTTTAGTAAATACCTTGTTTATCTTTGCAATCCACTTCAAGATGTGCCACCAGTGGGCAGGAGGACAGTTCCTTATAGCAAAGGATAAATTCAAACATCCTGCATTACAGAGGAAGGGGGTGGTGCATTAGCCATGTGCAGTGAGGAGATGACAGAACTCGTGCCTGGTTCTCACCTAACTGCACGTTTTGAGTACATTTGCATCTGCATCTTTAGTTACACCTCGATTTTCAGTATTGGAACATCTCAGCAAGAGAAGGGATTCACATCTTGGGAAGCCTCTGGCATTTCTGTGCTGTCCTGGGATGCCCCAGTGAATCCTGCTGGACAGTCCTGCTCCATTGAAACAGAGGATGCCACTGCAGGGTGTGCAGATTATTCCCTGTGGCTTTTGATGGAGTTAAGGTTAATGGCCTGGCCATTTACACAGATAGATATTACCTGTTCATTTGTCTTTTGAACTGGAGTTTGATTGGAGTCAGTTGAAGGATGTGGGATGCTGCCAGATTGCCTCAGCTCCTTATTCATAAAATCTTTTTTTACTGAACCAATGAAATACCAGCTCACTTTTGGCTTGTGCAAACAACAGTAGTCTTTTGGGGCATGATCCTGACTTGTTTTCACAACCTGACATTGAGGGAAATGCAGGTCACATAAAATACCTGCATGTGATCATTATTTTTTAATATCTCTTCAGTGATGTATTTTGGATGGCTATGTGGCTGGAGAAAACAGCTTTTTGACGGAAGAAGGTCCTTTCATCCTACTTTTATACACGTGGGGAAACGACTTGGGTCAGAATTTGGTCCCTGTGCAGAAGAATGGTTTTTTTTACAGGACACGAGTTCTGCTTTTCCATTCTTTTTCCGAGCAAAGGAACCATCTGTGGTGCTCCTGCCTCGCTCTCTTGCTGGTTTAGTGCAGGTGTCTGCACTGCTTCATGTCTTGTTAGCCTGAGCTCAGTCCTGTGGCTGATTGTGCCCAGCATGGCCCTCAGCAGGTTCACCTGGAGCTGTACCTGTGCCTCGAGTCCTGCTGCTCCTCAGCCCTGCATGGGCCTGTCCTGTCAGGAGCTCTTATTCACACTGAATAATCCACCCTGCTATTATCATTATTATCATTATTGTTATTATCATCTCCCCATGAGAAAGTCAGCTGAGTTCTATTAATAAACCAGGCTGTTCAGAGCCCTGTTACGCTGAATTACTGATGTTGGGATGTTCTGCCTTCTCCCCCTTCTCTTGCTGAAGATGGGGCAGGAGGTGGAAAGAAACTGCTCCTTTGGGTGTGGAGTTTTCCCTGCCCATGGCAGGGGTTGGAATGAGATGAGCTTTAAGGTCCTCTCCCACCCAACCCTTTCTGTGTTTTATTCTGTCACCTCTTGAAAGAGTAAAAGCCAGTCTTTAGAGTCAAAAATTGCTGTAAAAGTTTGCCTGTTGTCCGTTCTGGACTGTTGCCCGAGAGACAATTATTACATTTTATTTCTTTATGCCATTTTTGTCATAGCTCAAAGCGAGGGAGCTTTTGTGCTAAATGCATTTTTATTGCTATTTTATTTTAAGAGGCTTAGATAAATAGAAGTTGTGCTGTAATAATATAATAGATACAGCAGTATTCTGCCCAAGAAAATGAGCCACCCAGCCAAACTCACAATGCCATTTTTGTTCTAAAATGTGGCAGATTGGCATTTAATTCTCAGTTTATTTGTTGTGGAATCATAGAGCAGAATCGCAGAATGGTTTGGGTTGGGAGGGATGTTAAAGATCACCTCATTCCACCCCCTGCCATGGGCAGGGATACCTTCCACTATCCCAGCTTGCTCCAAGCCCCATCCAACCTGGTTTTGGACACTCCCAGGGATGGAGAGGCCACAGCTTCTCTGGACAAACTGCTCCAGTGTCGTTTTGGTCTTTTGAAAAGAGGATAGAAATCCTTTCCTCGTGTGCTTTGTGTGCAGGTTACCAGCTCAGGTTGGGTTCGGGTGGTGATTTTCAAGCTGCCAGCAGGTAAAGCTGCGAGGGGGAGGTTGCTGAGCAGCAGGGCACAGACAATCTGTGGCTTTCCAATGTCCTTTCTCCACACTCCCCAGGTGGGGAACCACAGGGATCAGCTGCCAGCTCAGAGCAGGATATTTTCTGTCCTTACGGATTTTATGGTCTGTTGATCACTTTAGATGATGCACATGTTTGAACATGTGCCCAGCAAGAAATTTGGTGAGGAAAGGGAAATTCACATTCTAATTAGTTTTTCTTTCCAATGTTTTCCTTGTGCTTTGTTATTTGGGAGCTCGGTGTACTTTATGGGGTTTCAGTATATAAAATTTGACTGATAAAAAAGGTTTTGAAACTTTCCCCATTGTTTCAGAGAGTCTGGTTGTGTCTTGAAATGCTACAATTCCTGTGGTAAGAAGGAACCCAGTGCAATGTACAAAGAAATAATTATTACAGAAAGCTAAGCCAGTATTTTTACTAGCTTTGGGGTATCATTTAACTTGATTTTCATAAAAATCAGATGATACTAATTTTATGGATTTCCATTACTGCCACGTAGTAAAAACAGTGCGGGTTGGGTTTTTTTTTTAATATCCATATCTAATGTTTCTCTTCTGCAAATTAAAGTTTGAGAAGCAAACAATCCTGGAGATTTTCCCTCTGAACTCAAGAGCTCGGATTTCAGTGAGTTTGTACTTTCTGCTACTTCAGTGCATGAAACTGTAAACCAAAACTTTTGTAGGTGAAGGCAACAGTACATTTGGGATCTGTGATTAAATCTGCCATAAAGCAATGTGTGATTACATTAAAGACTGAACTTGTGTGCTGACCTGACCTCATACCTGCAGCAAGTTTTTATCTTTCTCTCTGCTCTGCTGGCTTTCCAAGGGGTTACGGAAAGAGACATTTAAAGAAGAGTTGAGGTTGATTTAGATCAGTTTATTTCTTTTGCTTAGTTGAGGCTTTCTTTTTCTTTCCTAATCTCTAATGCAAAAAGTAAAGCACAGATCTATAGGTTTTGACTCCCAGAGTACTATTTGGTTGATCTGACGTGCTACTTTATTTAATTTGAAAGATTTTAAATGGTGTTTCTTCTGAAACCCTAAATGTTCTCTGTTTTGTTTTATTTAAGTAGGCTTTGGTGCCTTGCTCATCACTGTGGTATCTGCAGCTAACGGGACATTAATTTATTTTGTAAAAGAAAGTCTACTTTAAAAAAAAACAAGAAAACTTGATACTAGGGGTAATAACTCTGTAGGACAGTCCAAAACCTTATGGAGATATATTACTTTGATTATGCTTTCATTTTGGAGTAATTAAATAATTATAACTTACAGACCCAGCTCACAGCTAATTAAAGTTTGGACTATTTGATACATGTCGTGAATAGGATTAATTTAGCCAGAGTAAAGACTATAAATTTTAATCTAAGAAGTCTGCTGTTTAGGAAAATTGATGGCAATTTAACTAAATCCAAACAATTTGTAAAACATACAGTATTCCCAGTGAACAATTTCTTCTTGATCTTAGAGAAATTAAGTCAACAAACTCACTGAAAATTTCAAGTTGAGCTTGAAGCCAGAATGCAGCTGAGCATTCATTCATTCATTCATTCATTCATTTTTGCCACTGGATTTTTAAATTGATCTTTGATTAATGAAGCCTGACCCAGGATGTTGCTCCCCGCCCTGCCTTTGCCACCACAGCAGTTGCAGACAGAACCATATCAACCCCTTTAGGAATGGTGATGTGATGATATTTCCTTGTAGAGCTTTCTTGGGTCCCTCTTGGCAGGTCAATACTTTGCACTTCAATCCCGATCAGTAATCAACTGTTAGGGCGTTTATTCTTGTCCTTGCATTGTCCTTGTTTAACTGATGAACTTGCATCATGTTTTGACCCACTGAAAATAACATTTTTGAATATTCCCAATGTGTCTGACTAGCCCATATCACACCAGGCTGGGAGACTTGGCCTGTTCCTTCTTGTTTGAATGAAAAAAAATCCTTCTAAGATCACAAACCCAGAATCCAATACAAACATCTGCAGTAACAAAAATTCCTTCTATAATCACGATTAAATTGTTCCTGGGCTCCGTTGTCGTTATTGTTTTAAGCAGCATTGGTATATCAAATGTGAATGTAAATATTATGTTGTAAATTTAGAGTGGGAGGAAAAAACTGCAGCATTGAAGCATAGGATTGTTTAGGTTGGAAAACTCCTCTCAGACACAGAGTCCAACTGTTCCCTCAGCACTGCCAAGGCCACCACTGACCATGTCCCCAAGTGCCACATCCACAGGGCTTTTAAATCCCTCCGGGGATGGGGACTCCATCCCTGCCCTGGGCAGCTGTGCCAGGGCTGGACAGCCTTTCCATGAAGAAATTTCCCCAATGTCCACCCTGAGCCTCCCCTGGCCCAGCCTGAGGCCGTTCCCTCTCCTCCTGTCCCTGCTCCCTGCGAGCAGAGCCCGACCCCCCCGGCTGCCCCCTCCTGTCAGGGACTTGTGCAGAGCCACAAGGTCCCCCCGGAGCCTCCTTTGCTCCAGGCTGAGCCCCTTCCCAGCTCCCTCAGCCTCTCCCGGGGCTCCAGCCCCTTCCCAGCTCCCTCAGCCTCTCCTGGGGCTCCAGCCCCTTCCCAGCTCCCTCAGCCTCTCCTGGGGCTCCAGCCCCTTCCCCAGCTCCCTCAGCCTCTCCTGGGGCTCCAGCCCCTTCCCAGCTCCATTCCCTTCCCTGGACACGCTCCAGCCCCTCCATGTCCTTCTTTGACTGGGGACCCCAAAACTGACCCCAGCACTGGAGGTGCCTCAGCAGTGCCCAGCACAGTGGTCAGTCACTGCCCTGGTGCTGTGACCACACCAGTGCTGACACAATCCAGGTGCCACGGCCTTGTTGCCCACCTGGGCACACCTGGGCCGTGTCGTGGCCAGGCTGTTTCCCTTGAAAGCTGCAGCATTTCCTTGCACACAGCAAAAGTGTCCAAAGCAGTGCCTGGTGTCTGCTGCTGTGCTCAGGTGTAGATCCATCACAGCAAAAGTGATGTGGCATCGTGTCCTTAAATTGTCCTTCGTCTCCCTGACTCCCAGTCCTGTTTCCTTCAGCAGAACTGAGGACTCGGTGCAATCTTAACAGCCAGTTTTCCTAAAGAGCCAGAGCCTGCAGGCAAAGTGCAGGAATGTCTGTCTAAACATCTGTGCTGTTGTCACATCCATATGATTCTTCTCAGATCAAGTTGTTTTCCAAAAATCTGGGAGTAATCCATAAAACCCATTCAAGGGACCTGTGGGAAAAAAAAAAGATTTCTCTCGTTTGTGGTTTACTAATAACAGTAAATTAGCTCTGCATTGGTTCCTGTTTTATACAGATCAAGATTTGGAGACCACATTTTCTTTGAGTCTTATCTCCTTATCCCACAGTAAACTTGGAAGTCTTGGTGGTATAAATTAAAACAAGGTGCACTCCTCCACTTACATGAAAATCATTTTCTTTTAACAGATAAACAATCAGATATTGTATGGAAGAAGCCACCAGAATGCTTCTGCAATCATTAAAACTGCCCCATCAAAGGTCAAGCTGGTTTTCATACGGTAAGAACAGTTCTCATCAAAACATTTGTTGCACTTTAGCCTATTCCATGACATATTTACATATTTAGCCTGTTTTGCACATGCTGAACTTTCTCAATTCTCTTTGAAGCTGAGTAAGCCTTTTCCCTGACTATTCTTCTTGGAACAGTTGAAGAGTTCTCCATAATAATTAAAAAAAAAATAAATCTAAGGGAAATGAATGCTTATTTTAGGGGTGTCTGCTGAAAACTTGAGCTATTCCTCGTGGGCTTGGGAGCTGCTTCTCCCACAACTTTCTAAAGTGCTTTGGGATGGTTCAGCACAGGGTTGGAGAGGGCAGCTTGTTCATCCAGCCAGGAGGGAGTGGAAATGGTGCAGAGGCTTGGGATTGCTGGGAGAGGAGCAGGGATGGAGCATATGGAGCATGGGCTGGGTGGAAGTCTGAAGGATACCTTTGTGTGGGCATCAAAAGAGGATTTTGAAAGTGAGCAATGGCTTGTTTGTACAGAGGGGAAGCCTGACTTTGCCAAGGAGCCCTGGGATGGATTGTGTGGGAGGGAATATGCTAAAACATCCTTTCATCTGCATAAAAATTGCATGTGGGCATTTTTCTTTTGCTCCAAGCATGAAAATTTTTCCTCTTTGTACATGAATTAAAGACACCTGCGTGCACTCCCTCAGCAGTTCAGGAAGTGTTGCTCCTATGACCCTGGGCAGGAGGTCTGGGAAGAAGCTGTCTCTTTCCCAGGACTCATACATGCTTTAATAGGCTGGAATTTCATAGATGTGTATTTATGAATAAATGGAGCTGTGACTTTTGTTGGGTGCTTACCCTCATGGCATTTTATAAGGTGGTCTTCCCACCAACATATGCATCATACTTGATATTGTTTTATATTCCTGGCTCATCCACAGCCTCCCTGTGAACAATGTAATAATCTGGGGGTGAATGCATATAAATGTGTACATTTACTGCCACGGCTCTGCCTGGTGCAGCGTGCCCAGAAATGATGGAAGAGCAGCATTAGCACCGTGAGGAATGAGTTGCTATCCTTGGCAGCTGCGAGGATCTGGAGGAGATTAATGCTCTTGCCTGCAGCTCCCGTGTTACTTTCCCCAGCCACTGAAAATTAAACGTCACGTCCCACAGCTCACTCACCATTATTTAATTGCGTGTGGAAAATGTGTCTGGTTGGAAGTTCCAGAGGCAAAACCACAACTTGTGAAAGCTCAAGCCAAGAGTGGGGGCTCCTTGCAGCCTGCCCTGGTGCTCCAAGCAGAACTCCAGGGAATGGGCCCTGTCAGCTCCACTTGCCAGGGACTGGACGTCCTTGGTGCATATTTTGGATTGTGTTTAAGACACAAAGGCCATGCAGGTTCTTAGCTAAAATTCTCCTTTTCAGATTGTGAGTTTCAAGGGAAAAATTCATCTCAAATATTCAAGAGATACTAGAAATAGATATTGGAAATACCACTGGGTGATTCTTGTTTCCACCTCAGAGTTTAAAAAAACCCCCAATTTCTACTTTCAAATGGTGCTGCTGAGGTTGTAAACGCCTGTCTTCCCAAGAGCACAATGTCTTGTCATGTCTCTTGGCCTTACACTGACAACTGATGGGTCTGTTTGCTCAACCCAGGCAGCCACTGGAACAGCAAAAAGCAGGAATTCTCCCACTGAGAGGATGTCCTTAGTAACAGGAGCACTGCCCCAAACGTGGGGAGAAAACCACTGTCCCTTGTTTTTTGATGTGTGGTCAAGTTCTAGCAAAGACAGATTAGACTGTCTCTCTTAAATGTGGATTTTAAGGAGAAACAAGAATTATTTTCTCTTCTCGTGTAAACTCTATTCCATGAGCCCAGTCTGCCTTGTCCTTCCCTTTCCTCCACCTCAGACCACAAATCCAGTGGATGCTGCTGAGTGAAAACATGAGCTGTGGCCTCTTTGTGCCCCTGGATGTGTTTCGGCCACGGTACACCACAGCTCACCATAGCAAAATGGCATGGACTGCAAGAGTTGTGAGAGAAATTAATTTGGTCTTCATGTTCATGAAAATACAAATATTCTCATTTCACCAGTGAAAAACCTGAGTAGATTATAATTTTGCAGAAACATATCAATCCACAGCCTAAAAAGGTCCTGACTGAGCTGACCCAGGGCATAAAAGCCAAACTGGTGGAATTCTTGGGCTATTTCAAGTGCCCTCTCTGCTACCCTGAGGCCTTTTTTCCCTGAGATGGAGGATGCTGAGCGATAAGCGTGCTGCTTTCCACTTGGAAGCAGGAAGCAGCATCAAGGTTTTCCTATTCCTGGTGTTTTGGTTCATGTGCAGGGCAGGGGGATGTTTCCATAAACTCCTTAATCAGTTGTGAAAGAAGCCCAGAAATTCCTGGGCACAGAAAAGCCTTTCTGTGAGAGCTGTAATAACTATCATTAAATAACTTCAGAGAATGGTTTAGGTTGGAAGGGACCTTAAAGATCATCCAGCTTCAACCCCAATTTTATTTTCTTTTCTAGAAAAAGATAAAGGATAAAAGGTGTCCTCAGCCTTTTTGACTTTTTGCTAAAATCCTGACTTACCATTTGTGCTATAAAAATCTGTTCACACTTTTTTACACCCAGGTAGTGTTACAATTGCATTCCCACCCCTTCCTGGAATTTTTGCTGATGAGATGCAGCTCAGTGGCTGTTGTGAGAATCTCAGACATCCCCTCATGTTTGAAGGCTTCTCACTCTGCTTTATGAGCATCTTTTCCTCAATTAAGTTGATGATGATGATTTAAAACAGTTGATTTTGGCCAGGTTCCAAAATATAGGTCTTAACACAGCCCTGTTTCCCAGTGGTCTCATTAATTACTTGAGCTTCTGAGAGCATCTAAAAGATTTGCAGTTACAGTGTCACTTTTCTTTTTTCAGGGGCAATAAGGGATATAATGTCTTAGTTGCCTCTTGAAATTCTTGGGCTGATTCTCCACCAGAAATTAGCCAGGTAATAAGAGGAGAAAGGGACTTGATTCCTGTAGGAGTGCCTGTGCCCCAGTTCCCAAAACAGGATGTGTTTCTACCCATTGTGGGTTTTGTTCATGTGTTTTAAGTCCATCCTTGTAACATGCATAATGAGACAGTATAATTAGATTTTACATCTGGAGTAGGAAATCCAGTTTATATCAGAAAGCTCTTTTACAGTGAGAATTTTATGATTCAGCAAATTCAATGTTTTTTCCATGCTCAGTTAACTGCCTTTAATCTGGTTTGATGCTTCAGTGTTGGTTTAACAAGCAGATCAAATATATCTGAATGCTTGAATCCAAGTGAGTTCCACTGATTTCAAACCATCCTCCCATTGTGTTCGGTCCTGTGAGTCACTCTTTGCTCTGCCTTTATCCCTTAAAAGAAAATTGCCTTGTGCTGTGATGAGACATGAGAAATGCTTTAATAGTGAGGGATTTTTCTGGTTTAAATGCCATCAGTTACCTGTCCAGAGCCCTCCCACACTGCAGTCACTGCTCTGATATTGTTGCTTCCTACTGGTGGCATTGCAGCTCCTCAGTGAAGCCCACAAATGTGTCACCCAACCCCTCCTTCCATTTCCAGGTGTAATCTCCTGGTATTTATGGTGATGTGCAAAGGAGACAGATCCTTCTACTCCAAGGACTGGGGAAACCAGGGCAGTGTCTGAGTTGTTCAACACTCCCCATTGCTGTGGCTTTCACTCTTCTTTCAGAGCCTTTAGAAGTGACACTTGATGTTTAGTGCCACTCTCAAATACTGTCATGCTTTAGAAATTATTTTTACATTTGTTCAAACCTCCATAATTGGCCACATTTTAAGAGTATCAACTCCTGTTTTTACTTGCTTTGATTGCTGAGGTTCTTTCATGTGGGAAAGCTTTAAAAATAAGCCCTTGCCAGGCCCTGTGTGTGTGCAAGTTTGAACTTTTCCTGTTTTCTCCAGAGCTGTTTCCTCCTCTCTGTCATACACATGTGGGAACAGGCGCACGGTTCAGGAAGTTCAGTAATTTGGGCTCCTTCAAAACCTTTGATGACCTAAGCTGCAGCTTATATGAACATTAGTTGTTCATTTAAAATACCTGTATGCCTGTGGCTCCCATGTAATTGGGAGTGGGTGCAGAGGAAGTGGAGAACAAGACTGTTCTTGCTGTCGTAGGAGAGATTTTTCGGGAAGAAGCACAACACAAAGGTCCTGCCTTGCCCCAGCTGGAGGAGAAACCCAGTGTGGCTGCTCAGTGTGCAGCTTTTCTGCAGCTCCTCTTTTCCAAAGGAGCTTCTAGAGGGAAGACAAAGATGAGAAAATACAAGATCCTGCCCTGATTTTTTTGTAATTTAACAAGCAGGATGTGAACAATAGATGTTTTCCACAATCTGCAGGACTTTGTCCTGGTGTCATCTTACAGAGGAAACCTTTATTCCCTTGTTCCACAGCTCTGTTCCATCTAAGATGTTGTGTCACTTCATACAAGCTTTTGGCTTTTTCTTCTGGTTCCTGATGTACTTTGTATTCCCACAAAAATGTCCACAGCCCCTTGCAAAGCTGCTGTCAAATGCTCTCTCAGCCTTGATGAGCTGTGTGGCTGCAGAGATTTTGGCAGGAGGTTCTTCCCCTTAGTTGAGACATCCTGAGGACATCTGGACGTCTGTGAAGAGACAACAGTTGTCAGGAGCCCTCAAAGAACAATTCCGTGTGTCCTATGATAAATTAAATCATTTGCCCCTCTGAGTGGGTCTGGTTTGGGATTTCTCTGGGTTTTGCCTTACAGCACCCAACTCCAACTTCCCTTCAGGCTTCCTTCCTGCAGCGTGGAATGAGTATTCCCTTGAGATTTATATTTGCAGGTGGCTCTCTTTAGGCTTCTTTTGTACCGAGTATTTGTGGCAGTTAAGTCAGTAATAAATGTATTTGCCTTTGCTGAAGCTGCAGGTGGAGCAAAACATCAGGAGTTTTTCTCTGGGGAAGGTCCAGGGGTCCTATTTAGACTAGAAAGAAGTAAAATGTAGTCAGGAATGAAGGCTGATCTTGAGTGTGAATGTTTAGACACCTTAACCCCAAGCAATATTGAGCACCATTAACTGAGAACAGCTTTTTTGGAGGTGGTTCTGGAGCAACTATTGGCAAATATGTTGAATGCTCGTCTGCAGTCACTGTAATTTGAATATGATGTTCAGCTTCTAAGCTGTCTGCCCCTGCATCAAAAGAAAATGATTGCTCCTTTTAGTCGTAAATAAATTCACGTTTTAGTTGAGGACACTTGTGGAAGTGGAGAGCAGAAACAGCAATTTATTATTAAATCTGTCACTTTAAAATATATTCCCACTTTGATTCTGCTTTGAAGCATTCTCCTTTGAAGCAGCATTAAAGTATTTAAATATGAACGAGTCCTAGCAGGGGGAGATTACAAGTTGTGACACTGTGTAACCTTGGGGATTTTTATATTTTTGCATTTTTTTTCCCTGGGGAATTACCATAAGTGGTTTTTTATTGCTTGGAATAAAAATGGCCATCCACTTAAAGCTGCATAAAGATATTTTCCCACTGGTGGAAAAAAGTACAAAGGTGTGTGGGTATGAAGTGAAAACTAGTTTGGATAATTAATTACACCCCAGTTTGTCATGAAGCTCCTGTCTAGCAATTTTTAGGGTGCTTCTTATAAAAGCTTGTATATATTCCTTTTTACTTCCATGTTTGCTCATAATTGCACGGCATGTACCCTGCATTGTGAGCTGCAGAGTGGGGTTACTTTTCATGCTGATTGTTCTTCACATAAACTATTGTCAGGAAAACCTCTGCTGTCAAGGAAAAATCACTGGGCCCCTCCCATGCTGATTTATTCCTGTAGGTTAGAAAAGCACCGACCATAATGAGATCGATGTCTCACGAAGATAAGAGCAGGGAAAATGTCCTTGCCCAATATGCCCTGCAGGGTAAAATGCACTTGGAAATTGAGAAATGTTGATGAAATTCATGGGCTTGGTTCCGTGCCTGCCTCAGATGCCTGTCCTGGCCCTGCGTCTCTGCACCACGAACCCGCTCCTAGCCTGGGTTCTCACTCTTGCAAGGCTCTGAGCAGGGCCAGGAGGAGAGGCTGGGAGCCAGGACAGCACTGAGCAGCACCCAACCAGCTCCTTTGAATTGTGTGGCTGTGTGGTTGAAGATAAGCAAATGAATTCACCAACCTTTGCCTGCAGGATTTATAATTTCAAATGCCTGTGACTCCCGTTCTCTGCTGTGCTGAGAGCTGTTGATTCACAGTGTTATTTCTCAGTGATCAGAACATGCTAGCTCCATGTGTTTTAACCCTTCAGCAGGAAAATGAGACTTTTTTTCTTCCAGGCACTTCCATAAAATGTGTTTAAAGACATACTAGTCTAATAGTTTATTCCAGAAATTAAAGAGGAAAAAATTCTGCTCGTGTCACAGTAACATGGAATGTAGTAAACAGGACCAGAAATCAAACCCAGAAGAGCCATGAGAAGTCACTTCTTTCATCTAAGAACTGTACCTGTGAAGCAGCAACATCACTGATTCCTCCTGCAAAAAGGCTGGAGAGGGACTTTGTGAAAAGGCATGAAGTGACAGGACAGGGGGGAATGGCTTTAAGCTGACTGAGGGTAGATTTAGATTGGATATTGGGAAGAAATTCCTCCCTCTGAGGGTGGGCAGGCCCTGGCACAGGGTGCCCAGAGCAGCTGGGGCTGCCCCTGGATCCCTGACAGTGCCCAAGGCCAGGCTGGATGGGTCTTGGAGCATCCTGGGATAGTGGAAGGTGTCCCTGCCCATGGCAGGGGGTGGAATGAGATGATCTTTAAGGTCCCTTCCAACCCAAACCGTTCTGTGATTCTGTGATGTTTTGCCTTAGGTGATACCACTGAAGTCACCTGTTACCTGGTTTTGTTTTACAGAGGCCAAAAAAATGCAGAGCTAATTCCAGAAAACAAATCCGTTTCAATGGCAGTCGAGGAAAAACATTAGCAAGGCAGAATGCTATTAAAGGAAAAAACATTCACAAGCTAATCAGATGTCAGCTTCAGAGGCATTTTAAAGAGTGAGAAGAAAATGCCATACATCATAAGCATTTTGGAAAAATAATTCACTTTATGTGTAGGGAGAATCAATGTTCATCTCCTCTGCATTTTATAAAATCTCTTCCAAGTTTTTACATTGAATCTTTTAGAAAAGACTACAGCAAAAATGAACAAAAGAAGAAAAAGCAATCTGTTATATTAAAACAGGTACTGTATTTCAGTAATGTGAACATGAAACTATAAACAAGCAATTTACAGATGCAGAGACTATTAAAAGAGGCTAACTGAGTGTTAGCACATCTATGGATGCGTAGGGACCATAAACTCCAACTGCATCCTCACAAATCCTAATCCACACAAAATTAGATTTCCAGAGGCCCTGATGTCAGTGTGGTCCAGATGAACCTACTCTGGTCCCTTGGAGGGGTGTGATCTGTTGGGGAGCAAAGAACCACAGCAAAAATGAAGTGATTTTCTAAGCTCTAACTCTGGTAAGAAACAGTTCTCATGCTAGTGAGGTATTTTCTTAATGGGCAGAAGCAACTCAAAGGAGAAGTTTGTCCGCCCTGGTCTGATGTGTAACATGTTGTTGTTTTGTTGTACAGAAGTGAAGATGCAGTCAACCAGATGGCTGTCACTCCCTTCCCACTGCCTTCAGGCTCCCACTCTGCTATTGAGGTAAGGTTTGTGGGCTATTGTTTTTAATTAGGGACTGCTAAATTGGTTAGATTAATCATAATTAGCAGCTCGTGATAAGTTCGAGCACCTTGTCCAATTAAACCCAGGATCATAAAATGCATTGGGTAGAGACTTGGCCTAATAGGCTTATTTTGCCCTGTCTCTTTTTTATTGATTTGGTTGTTGCTGACAGGCCTGCATGGCATTAACAGCAGGTATTAAACAGGTTATTGCTGTACAGGAGGAAGAGAAGGCTCCAAATTAAAACCTTGCCACCTCCTGTCCTGTTCCTTTTTCAGCTGCTCAGAGTAGTTGTGGTGAGGCACTTGTGCCTGGAATAATCTTCCAATGCAAAAACAATCTCAGTGTGGTAATGTTGCCAGTGTTTTTTGTGATTCTTGTTGCTACTTCAACCCCAGTGCAGACTGATTGCTCCCCTGTGCACCAGGAATCCCTGCAGTCACCACACTTGTTATCATTTTGACATCTCAATATGGTGTAACTAAATTTTCTAGATAAACTACATGGTTAGCCTTGCTGTTACTTTTTAATTCTATTTCTATCTCAGCTAATAAAGCAAAAGATGTTTTGTAATTCAATTGGGGTTTGGTCTTGCCTCAATAAATTCATGTGCACTGAACTCCTGGTGTTTCCATGAGCACGGCTGGGATCCCTCAGCACGAGGCCACGGGAGGTAACGCTGGATGCGTCTCCTGTTTGCACTCTTGCTGTTGTTTTCCAGATTATATTACCTCTGATGGCTGCTCCTTGCAGGCCTGGTGCTGTACAGTGCAAGACCTGCTTAGATTTTACTTGGATCTGAGTCATTTTTGGACAGTGCTTTGTCTTTTCCTCCTCCCCTCCACACCAGCAGTGTCCCAGGTGCAGCTGGTGCTTTATAAATTACTCTACGACTTAGAGAGTTCATTTTAGTTTTGTTGACTCTTTAATACCTGCATTTGTTCCCAGCTTTGTTTAATATTTGTGCCTTCAGGGTGAAGCACAAAGCTTTGTTTAGGCACATTCTGGCTGTGGCCAAATGGCTGTAATTAGGCTCCACCAAAATGTGTCTTTGTTTGCCTTTAGCGGTAGATGCTTGCGGGGTGAGTTTCATGCATTAATGGCAAGTTCTTACTATTTATATTATGTTCATTTTATAAGTAAATGCAAGTTTTTACTTCGGGCTGATATCTTTTTATTATATAAAATCAACATAACCGAATATAGTGATGTTATACAGAAGTTTACATTGCTTTCTTCGGCAGCTCTTCCTGTCTTTAAATAAAGAAAAAAAATAGCCCTCTATCTTGAAATGATATCTTCAAATTTCTTTGAAATACCACATAAATATTTAACATTGTGTGTTACATGCACCCTACATGTAACTTGTCAGATCACATTAAACAGCCTGGCTGGTGTAATGGACTATCAGAGTGCCATAGTTACCATGGATTCTTGTGTTAGTTTTCTTCAGCTTGTCTCTTGATCTTTATCTTGTCTCTTTATCTGCAGCTTATCTCTTTATCTTCATTGTATGAAAAGTGATAAACAGTAAATACACCTTAAATCAGGGTTTAGCTTCATTGCACGGAGTTTCAGGACAGGATAAGACACTGTTGTGGTGTGATACTGTGGGCAAGCCACCAGAAACAGAGTATATTGACTATTAATTGCTGTAAAATATGGTTTAAGAAGTTTCAATCACCAGAAAGCTGCAGAATGACATTTTCTTTTACAACAGTGAACAGAGGTACTTTGTCCCCTCAAGTGGTGGTCGAGACATCTGAGTTATTCACTTAAATGTAAAATGTCTAATGAAAATTCAGAAATAGTTTTGTTCCTAGGCCTAACGGGTCCAGAGGAGGCCCCGGAGCTGCTGCAGGGCTGGAGCCCCTCTGCTCTGGAGCCAGGCTGGCAGAGCTGGGGGTGCTCACTTGGAGAGGAGAAGGCTCCAGGGAGAGCTCAGAGCCCCTGGCAGGGCCTGAAGGGGCTCCAGGAGAGCTGCAGAGGGACTGGGGACAAGGCCTGGAGGGACAGGACACAGGGAATGGCTTCCCACTGCCAGAGGGCAGAGATGGATGGGATATTGGGAAGGAATTGTTCCCTGGGAGGGTGGGCAGGCCCTGGCACAGGGTGCCCAGAGAAGCTGTGGCTGCCCCTGGATCCCTGGCAGTGCCCAAGGCCAGGCTGGACATTGGGGCTAGGAGCAGCCTGGGATGGGGTGGCACTGGATGGGCTTTAAGGTCCCTTCCCACCCAAACCATTCCATGATTTTCCCAAGCTGTTCAGACTGTGTGGAGGAAACGTGCTGAGCATGAGACAGAGGTCTGGAGAAAGCCTCTTCATACCAAGTCAGCAGCTTTCCCAGTTGATAGGGATTAGTCTGGCCTTGAAAGCTGCCCCCGAGCTGCCCCTAAGTGCAGGTTTGGGAACACCTTGTGGTGTTTTGTGTCAACCAAGTGGGGACCAAGGTCTGCCTTTCCAGACTTGCATCCCTCATTTGCCCCCTGACATTGGGAGGCTTTAATTTTGGATCTTTCTACCTTGTCATGCTGTCCCTTGTGTAAAAAACCAACAAAAAAGGGTAAAACTGTCTAATTTTTCTCTTCAGCTCTTATGGGGAGCCAGAGCTCTGTTTAAAAGCTGTTGTCAATCCTTTCTCCCAGGACCACGGTGGCACCGAACCCGCAAGCGGCGAGGAAGACCCGAGCTTGGAAGTTGTCATGAAAAGCTTGACTGATGAGGAATGCAACAAGGCTGTAAGTGACTTAAGGCAATATTTAATGATGATTAGAGTCTAGAAAATGGAGGCTCACTGGCTTGATTGGTTTTCTCTGCCTTTTCATTGGAGCGTTGCAGCACTTTTGTCAAATAATATCGAGTACAGGTAAAAGCAGAATCAAACTCAGCTTTACATACACAGCCTGTTTTCATGAACAAAGCATTCAGTACAACTTGTTAAAATACCAAGAGTTTTCATGTAGCACTTTGGCCCTCTCCTGGGTTCTTGGTGAGTGAGGGGATTGCATTTCCACTCCTGCCATCCATGTGTGACAGACTTCAGAAAAAGCCTGGTCTGTAAATCATATTCTTATTTATATTCATAGCTTCATAAATTCTAAGGCCAAGATGTCTATTATCATAATCTAGTCTTGCCTCCTGAATAACACAGCTATAGAGTTTCTCTCAGTAATTTCTGCATTAAGGCCATAACTTGTGGTTTAATGTGGTTCTGTCAGTGTGCACTGTAATAAATACTGAACTTCTCACTGATACAGGTGGAGCTTTTTGTTGTTTAATGGGTCAGGATCATGCATTATCAGGAATCTGAAAGTCCTTCAGGGTGCAGCTCTGATCTCTTTTTTTTTGGACCCTGTGTTAAAAGTTTAAAATGGAAAACACTAAACATGACTAACCTGGAGGTACCTCCAGATTTGCTGAGAGAGTCTTTTTGCTGCCTACTCCAGTTTCAAGGAGCGCAGGACTTGCTGTGGGTGCACAGTCTTGTGTGTGTGTGTGTGTCCTCAGCTAAGGAAACCCAACATTTCTGGATATTTTTCCTCTTAGATATCTTCTTCCTGCTCCATCATGTCTCTTGCAAGGAGTGTCTCAGGGTTTGCAAATATAAATGTAACATACATAATGCTCTGTAGCTAGTAAGTATTTAATTAATGAGTCTGCAAATTCCAAGAGTTAGAAAGTGTTATGTGCTATTCAAGCATCAGAATTAATCACCCATGGATTGATTTATGTCCCTAACGGATTACAGAAAGGTTGAGTTATTGCTGTTTGGTAGCCTTGTGCAGATTCCTCTGATGGGCTGGAATACAAATGAATCAGAGTTTCACTGCATGTAGTTGCAGGTGTCATTCACCTGTTTTTATTGGAGTTCTTGCTCAGCTTGGCAAGAAATTTGAGAGGGGTTGCAAGGTAATAGGAGAAATTGCTCAAAGACTGAAGAGGATAAAAACATATGAAATATGTTATACAAAAGTGAACTCTTGGTGTAGGCTGCTGTGCTGTGCAGCTCTTTGGGTGGTGTTGGAGGAGGAGTGGATTTAATGGGAAAAAGAAATTGCAGCAATCCAAGGCAGGTGTGGAGGGAAGACACCTCTGGAACCACAGGAAACCCAGAATATGTTGGCAGCTTCTTTTCAGACTTGGAACCAGAAAGAAGGGAGCTCTGGAGCCAAAGGGTAGAAGTTGAAAGGTAAAAGAAAAGAAAGAAAAAGAGTTGTCCAAACAGGGCAATGGCAGAGAGGTAAGAGAAGGCAAAGGCCTGCACTTGGAGAAGTATTGGAATGCCTGTAGGTCCAACTGCTCATTCCATAATGCCTCCAGTTGGGGCAGCCCTTGGCTTATGGGTATAAATGGATGAAAAAGAGCAGTAAAAGCCAGTTTCATCATTTCAGAGTTTTCTTACCAACAGGATTTTAAACCTACATGGGAAATACTTCTGAGTGGATCTCAGTTTGGGAGTGCTGATGGTTCTGGCCAGAAGGGAGTGGGTTTGTAGGCACAACTGGCATTAAGACTTTGACTCTGCAGTGCAGCACAAGAGAAATTGGTATTTTGGGAAGGGAGATTTCCCTTGCAGTCTTCTAGGGAGTGTGGAAGCAAAAGAAAACAGTGCCTTGTTTTTCATAGCATGAGGGTTGCTACCAGAGCCTCAGTGCTACTTCACCATTGTTACTGAATTTCTCAGTCATATGTCAGGAGAAATCAGGAATGTAAAAGTCAACAAGTAAGATCAAGTTCACTGAGTAAATAAAAAGTATGTGCTTATCAGCAGAGATCTTCCACAAGTATGTACAGCTCAAAGCATGGGCAGGATGTCTCACCAAGTGACAGCTGTAATAAAAGGAAAATTAAAAAATTCACATCATTCTCTATTCATCTGTTGCTGATAAATTTGTCAGTCTCTCACAACATACTCTTTGTTGTCACTTCATCACTTTAAAAGCTATAAAGTTGTATAATGGACATCATTGTAGGCTGGGATGATAAGAAGGGGGAAGGAAAACAACTTTGTTTCTGAACTGGAGCCAGTGGAAGTGCTAGGCAAAGTCTGTGTGTTTATTAGCTGAGGTTTGAGGTGGTCTCAGAGAAGGCCCTGGGTTTCTGAGGACTGGAGAAATCTGACTTTCCGTAAGGTGTCCTTGGAAAAGAATTGATGGAGGGGGCTTTGAGATGCTCTTGGAAGTTTTAATCTGACAGAGGTGAGAATGGATTCATTTGCCTTTAAAGGTTTGAACTTGGAACAATAATCTGTCTTTACCACAAACAGAAAACACACCCTTGAAACACTGGCAGAGAGGAGGGGCTGTGTGAAAGTGCTTTGGGATGGAGTTGAGGGGGTTGAACTTGATTAAACCAGTTGGGCTGCAGGCTTTTGACAAATGCTGGGTGTATTTGGTGCTTATTTTGTTCAGGTACCTCTAGCACAGCCTCAGTTAAAAGATCAGAGAGGTGTAAAGGTGGTGCCTGGTGCTTACTTGCTGTGCAAGATGAAGCTTCAGATTTTAGTCACATACCACAATGAAAAAGGGAAGTATGAAGTAATTTTTCATTGCTCATTAAAACAATCTCTCAGAAAATGACAAAGCAGTCTTCTCATTTCTCCCCTGACACCTCTGATAATACAATGAGATCACCACTTTATCTTTTTTCCTGTTATCCTTTTGGATAATAGTTGCAGTTGTAGAGTTACAGCAAGCTTGGAGAAAAATTCAAGGGGAAAAAAGAACTCCTGTGGGGGTTGGCATGATTTAACATAACAAAACTCCAGCAAACAAGGCCAGTATTCTCAAGCTGAGTTACCTACAATTGTGTTTACTTTTTCTTTTAATTTATAAATTGTCATCTTAATTAGAAATTCTTTCTGAAATGCAGAGTATCTTTTGAATATTTGAAAAAGATCTGAAATATTCTTTGGAAGTTGGTGCTCATAATTTCTGCAAAACAGACTGTTTTTCAGGGTTTTTAATATGGGATAAGATAATTAACTATTACTGGGATCAAAGGGGCCTGAGTTTAGTGAAGAGCTAACAAGGGAGGGCACTGTAACTGTCTGGAAGCAGTTGTAGAAGTAGGAGATAAAAATATATTTTAGTGTATTGCAAAGGTACAGAAAGAAATTAGGCTAAAGGTGGAGCCAGTGATTGAGGTACCATTGTTGGAGACCTTTTTAATGAGGCTGGAGGATGCATTTTAAGCAGTTGCTTTATTTAGGAGAGCCAAAAAAGGAGGGGGAGGAGAGAGCAGATGACTTTGAACCCCTTCCTGCTGTGGGCACTGAGGGGTCCCTGTACAGCTTGGGAATTGCTGTCCCAGTCATTCCAGAGCTTCACATTGCTCTGCAACAATACAGAGCACATGTGATAATCTCCTCCCCAAAAATCCCTCCTGTGCATTGCATGCCTTCAGAACTGAGGGGTGGGATTTTAGTAACTCCTGATATTCCCTGTGCTCACAGCAGCTTTTCCTCTTTTCAGTTTTGGCCTTCAGATTTGTTTAGTGCTACAAATGGGCTTACATGAAGAAATCATGGAATTACAGACTGGTTTGGGTTGGAAGGGACCTCAAAGCCCACCCAGTGCCACTCCTGCCATAGGCAGGGACACCTCCGACTGTCCCAGGTTGCTCCAAGCCCCAATGTCCAGCCTGGCCTTGGGCACTGCCAGGGATCCAGGGGCAGCCCCAGCTGCTCTGGGCATCCTGTGCCAGGGCCTCCCCACCCTCACTGCCAGGAATTCCTTCCCAATATCCCATCCATCCCTGCCCTCTGGCACTGGGAAGCCATTCCCTGTGTCCTGTCCCTCCAAAATATCACTGTATTTCCCTAGAACCATCTTCCTGAGTTTTGCAAGATATTTTATTGAAGCTAATGAGACATTTTCAATACATCTCACTTTCTTTTTTGACTTTGTAGGATGTGAAATGTAAAGCTGACACACCAGTGGTGGCAGATCAGCAGGAGACAGAGGAGCAGCTCCCAGAAAATGTATGTGTGTTTAGGGAAATGTTTGTGTGTTTATGTTAACCAGTAAGGGAGGGGCCTGAGGGCTTGATTTGGTTGAAGATTGAGTGATTTATGGGGGGAAGGGATTAACTGGGGAGACATTAAACTAATTTTATTGATGGAAGCATAAAAAATTACTGGCTCCTCTTTAAATGTGTGGAAATTGCTTGTTTTCCTTCTATTGACTTTGAGGATTTAGCGAGGCACGATAATCAACAGCTGATGCTAATGACCTCATCATATCCCCCTTCCTGTGACTGATCACTGATCTCTCTTGCTTCTGCTTTGCTTTTAGGTCCTCAACCAGATCAGACAGTCCAGATCTTCCACGAAAGCCCCCGTGAGCTCACAGGAGATTCCCCTGGAGCCAGCACCCACTTACCTTTCTCCCGAGGCAGAAGTCCCCAGCCGTAGTAGGAACCAGTGATTTTTCCACAATTCAGTGTATTTCTAGTACCCTAACCCAAGATTTTGTTTTCCAGATAACTTTTGCTGAAGTTTTGTTTCTTTGAACATCTAATGACTTATTCAAAGTTATTTTATAAAGTGTCTGTATTTTTCTCTCCTTTCACAATTTTTGAGAGCTTGAAGCTGTCTTCACTTGTTTCTCTTGACTTTTATGTAGAAAGATGATCTTGGTTTTGATTGAAATAGAAGGAAAGACAATTTGGGATATGCTATCCATTCCATGGTGCTGGAATATGGCCTTATCTGTCCTGTATGGAGTATCCCTTGCCATCATGATATGAATTGTATAGGTTAAAACCAAATTAAATGTCCTCACAGGCGTTTACTGGGAGCATTTACTCTTAGAACTCAAGTCACTCTGGTTTAGAGACTTCAGAAGTGACTCAGAGTGGTTCTCTAGTTCAATTTTGTTACGCTGAAGAGCCAACAAAAGCTTAATTAGTTGTTGTCACACAATTCCTTTGGTGGTTCTCATTTTCTTGTTGTGTTGTGTGACTTACTATGTTCTTTTTATGTTCTCAGGTGTCTTCCCATCTCCACTGCCTGTGGATCCAGCAACATGTCCCATAGTTCCAGGGCAGGAGATGACCATAGAGATCTCCAAGGGCCGCTCAGGCCTCGGGCTCAGCATCGTCGGGGGCAAGGACACTCCACTGGTGAGTTTCTGTTAAACTCATACTTGCTGCAGACAAAGACAAAGGAAACATGGAAAATAACAATGCCCTTAATGTGTAATTGCTTTAATAAATTGCTCAGGACAGGGAGGACAAGCCAACTATAACCTCCATTAAAAAACTGGCAATTTTGCCTTGTGTCAGATCAGATGATGTTCCTGTTCCTACTGTGTTTCAGTAGTTTTTCTGCTGTGGCCAGAGGTTGCAAATGTGTTTTCTTTTATTTAAGCATTGTGAATTAGGAGTTGCAAGCAGGTAAGTTACCAGAAGTTAATGTTGCAGAGGTAGAGCTGTCTCAGCAAGGATAACGCCTCTGTCTTGAGAGCAGAAATGCTCAGTAGCTGTTTAAACAAACTGTGATTTATCTGCCTGCCAGCAAAAGCCCTTGCAGAACAGAAGTAAACCAAAGGTAATCTTTTATTGTTTTCTGTGTCTTTTGGCTTAATCTGCCTCTTGGATATGATGGTTTTTAAAAAAACTGTCGTCAGATGAATTAAAATGTATCAGTTCAAGCGTGAGCTCAGCAAATTAGTGATGCTAAACCCCCCTCTGCCTCTGCTCTTGCTGTCTGCTCTCCACTTTTCCATTTGAGAGATGCTTTGCTACAGTGTAAAAGAAGCCAGATTGGGTTTTTTAAATGTCAAATTCCGTTCTTTCAGTAAACAAGTCTGTTGCAGAGGTGTCTTTGCTGGGTTCTCCTGAATTCCCTGACACAGAGACTCTTCAGGTAGTGGAGCTGCTCTGGTACATGCAATTACTCCCCAAAATATCATAGAGGTGCATCATGAAGCATCAAAGTGCAGTGAGTGTCAGCACGTACAGACAGTTGCAATGTAGTAATCTTCTTCCAGACAAAAAAAACCCAAATAAAATAAAATAAAGAAGGAAAAAAATTGAAAGGGAAGAAGAAAGGAATTCAGAAGGAAAAGGAAAGTTTTGTTTTGCAGAGTGTGGGCTGGATCTTTTACAGCATTAAAGCTGAAATAGGAAAAAATTTAGGTTTTTCTCCCATTTATCCCAGTCTCCAGTTAGGTAGAGCTGGAATTAATTGCTCTGTGTCCCATGGAGATGGAGCCGAGTTAGTTTTCACTCTCTCCAGCCATGCACAGTTTTGTCCACAGTCCCTTTTTTTGTCAAGCTCCTCAGTGTTGAGTAAATTCAAATAAGTTGCTCAATGTTAGTCATCTCCCTGCTTTTTCATTTAACTGGAATTTGGAAATAGTACATGGCAGTCTGTCAGATGCAATATGGTGTGTGTCTTTCATGAGATTTTAATATAAATAAATGAAAATTGTAAATAACTGCTTTACAGAGCAGATGAGAAAAATGCAAAGGGTTTTATTCTTTAAATTGAGTAAATGCTTTTGGTTAAGTATTACGCTTTCATTAGTTTATTCATTAAAGTGTCCTCCTAGGAGTTGATTTTAAAAGTCTTTGCACTGGAGTGCAGTAACTGAAACCATGAAGGGAGGGAGGTCCAACTTCCCACTTTTCAGATCCTCAACTTACAGGACTTACCAAAATGAGTCCCTGTTTCTTTTCATTAACTCTGAATCTGCTCATTGAAAGGCAAGAAATGGTGTTTCATAGAAACAAGGTGCTTTTGGGAAACCACAGTCTAACCCGATCATTTGCCATGTGCAGAGAGCCTCTCTGGGATTCTCCATAACTTCCTTCTCCAAAACAGTCCCTGCAAGCCCTTCTCCTCAAGGCAGGAACTCAGGGTTGTGGCCACAGCTGGTGGGATCACAGAATCCTGGAATAGTTTGGGTTGGAAGGGACCTTAAAGATCCTCCAGTTGCAACCCCCTGCCACGGGCAGGGAACCTCCCATTTTTCTGTCTACTTTGTGCTTCTGATCTTCTCCAAATTATTTGGATGCCTTCCTTTTTTTTTTTTTTTTTTTTTTTTGAGTCCTGGAGTCAGAAAACCTTTTGAAAAGAATCGAAATGAAGTTCACATGACCTAACGAGGAGTCAAAGCAAATACTGCTCAGGGCTGGAGGAAAGTTTCTGTGTTTCTGAGTTTCATAGCTTAGAGAGAAAACGTAACAAAACAGGTCCATGGAGCTGAGTGATGTATCTGTCTGTCTATCTGTCATTTGGTTTTAACTCAGTTACACAGATGGGCATCTTTTGTATTTTAAAAAAGGCAAAATCGAAGGAGTTCATCAGGTCTCAAGGTTTTGTTGTGTGGCAGGAATTTTGTGTCCAAGATCCACTGTTTGCTGCAGTGCAGAGAAATTGGAATGAACTGTAATTGGCTTCAGCAGAAGTGTCTGCAAACCCCTGAAGGACACGAACCCCAGCTCCTAGGATCTCAGAAGTAATTTATCAGCATGGGGGAAGCCAGGAATGCTGCTCAGAACGTGTCAAGTCTAAAATGGACATGGCAAGACTATAAGGGCCTCACCCATGTTGTACTGAAATGCTCTTGATCTGAAAATGCTGAGCTGAGGGTACTCAACAGCAGCGCACGTGGGATGGGAAAGCTCTCTCAGAATATTTTATATCATCCTTGAGCACAAGATGTACAGGCCCAGCTTTTGGAATAATAAATCTGGCAGCCAGGGACAGGCTGCTTCAAAATGAAATACAGAGTGTAACTTTTAAGTCATAACCTCGGGAATCTCATCAGGAATCACCAAGTAGAGACTTGAAAAATACAGCCTGTGAGCAGGGAGGTTAACTCATTCAGGAGGTTGGAAAGTGATGTCTTAACCCCTGTGCAATGTTTTTTGGTGAGGAGATGTCCATCCCATTAAACTCCAAACCCTTTCCAGTGATGTATTACAAGCCAGGATTGGGGCTCTGTGCTCGAGGAGCAGGGGAGCAACAGCTGGAAAGATGTGCTTGCAGGAAAAGCATGGGGAAGGAAGGATTGTCCTTGGGAGTTGTCTTCATGTTGTTGATCTTCAGGCTGCTCTAGCCCTGGAGCAGTTCTGTTTCATTTCCCTGTAAGCGTTGATTTTTTGTAAGTATTTTTTTTCCTTCACTCACTTTCATTTCACCTTCCCATGTACCCCTGAGAGAACACAACACATGGCCTCTGCTTTAAAGCAATTAAAGTGCAGAGTGGAGCTGGCTGAAGCACAGGGCTTTCAGTTTGTGATTTTTATTTTTTTTTTGGTTGTAGTCCAATCAAACTTGTAAAAGTAACTTCAGAGTGGGAATTTAGAACAGGGGGAAAAAAGAGAAGTGTTTTCAGAAGCATCCCCAAAATGAGGCTGTAACGCTGCTCCCCAGGACACCCATGAGATTTTCATCTTAAATCCTTAGAGGACTGGGCATCAAGGAATTGTTTTAAATTGTACTTATCAGGTGGCATGTGGGGTTTGTCCAGAGAGGTTGTGGGTGTTGAACAGGACTTAGATCAACCTGGCCTAGTGGAAGGTGTCCCATGGCAGGAGATGGAATGAGATGGGCTTTGAGGTCCCTCCTAACCCAAACCATTCCATGATTCTCTGATATCCCAACCCCATAATCCCCCCCAGAGTGGTTGAATGCTGCCATGTCTCGTCCAGTTAACAACTTGCAATGATTTTCTGTGATCCAGGATAGTCAGTTTTGAAGGATTTGATTTCTGGCAATACATGGAAAAAGCACTGCTCTAAGGTACAAACATTTTCTTTGCAGGGTGGGGGCACTGCTTTGCTGCCAGCTGAATAATTTAGTGATGGTCGAGTTGATTACTGGTGGTTATTGACTCTGTCTTTGCTGCCTGAGTGATTAAGACACTCAGACATGCCCGAGGGGGTTCAGCAGTTTCAAGGCTGGTTTGGGGATGTTCCTCCAGGCAGGGTTAGAGAACCTGGGAGGGAGGAGGGCTCCGAGGCTCAGCTGGGGCTTGAAATCACAGCTAATTGCTGAAGAGGCACCTCTGATATAAAAGAAGATTGCAGGAGCTGTAACTTAGGGCTCTCTGGAGGTGGAGTAGGCAGGGAGTGGTCATTATCTCAACCTTACACAGAAAGGAAGAAAAACAGTGTTTGTCCTGTGTGGTTTTTGTTGTAAACAACATCAAACCTCTTATGCAGGATTTTTTATACTGGGTTGTCTACTTCAAATGTGGTAAATTTTCTTTTTGTACTTTTGCTTTCAGCTGACTTTAATAAAAAGCATTTTTAAGGCAATTAACAAACTTTAAGGTACTCCATCTGTAAAATGAAGCGATCCACAAAGCCAGGGAACTGGAACACAAAATGTAACAGAATATGCTTGTGCTCAGCTAACATGAGTTGGTGGGAGAGCTGGTAACACTGGAGTTGGGGAGGAAAGAACTTCCCTGATCACCTGGCTTTGCCCAGAAGGTTTTCTGGGGAGCTTCCTGAGGGTGAGATGCAGGTTGACAGAAGAATATTTAGATTCATTCTGTCAGTCCAGGTGAGTCATCCCTTGAATAAACCCCATCTGTTAAGGCAGGGCAAGGGAATAATCAGGAAAACTGTGACTTGTAACTGCAGCTGTTCAAGCCCCAGTGTTTGCCCCTGGAGCTGTGAGGGATAATTACCCTGTGAGGGCTCCATGCTGCCAAAATCAGGCTGTTCTTGCTCTAAAGCCAAGCCTGAGAGCTCTGCTTTGTGCCCTGCTGCAGTCTGTCAGCAGTGGGGACCTTCCTAAGCATGAGGGCTCTGTGACTGCTGTGGCACTGAGCGGGTTCTCCCTTGGCTGGGCTTTCATCCCACACTCCCCACTTCAGTTATATTGAAATCCAGGCAAAAAATATCTTTATCAGGTATAGACAGACAACATCTGAGTGACTCCATAGACAGACATCCTGTGCAGCTAAGACTGAGAGAGTTCTAGTGAAATATGCTCTCCTTATAACCACAAATGAAAAGGGGGATACTGGCCTCAGGGGGGTTCCAGCAATATCTGGGCTGTAGATGCTGCTGCTTTTAAATCTGCCACACAGTGAATGGAACAATGGAATGAAAAACGGGAATAGGAGCCCTGAGTTTTTAATCGTGGCTCGGGTATCGTGGAGGGAGAGTCTGCGGTTGGGAGAGGGAAAAACTACAATCCCTCCTAAACCCTCTCCCACATTTATAAACCAGAAGGCAATTTAATGACAGGGTGCTAAATGCAGTTAGCTCGAAATTGTGAGGAATGGCCTTGACTCCTGCTTGGATAATGCTGAGATAGAGTTGCTGGATTCATCATCGTTCCAGGAGGACGTTGGCTTGCGAGAGCATGACAAACCCAAGCTGCTTTGTACATGAGTTGTCACAAAACGGAGTTAGGGCAGTAAGTTTTGCAAATCATGTCTTTGATGGGTCTTTGGCAAGGGTCTAGCTGATGGTAGGGCGTGCTTGCGTAGCAGGGCCTTGCTTGGAGGAGCTGGTGTCTTCCAGGAATGTAAATCAACCGTAAAATTTAAGTTAACAATATACAAAAGCAGCAGGACCTGTCAGGATGGACTTCAGGAGGATCCTGGCTGCTGCTGGTTGAAACCCCTGGCTTCCTGTGTCACACACATTCAGCACCTCATGCATTCTTTATAACCTGTGCTATGCTCTGTACACTGCAAACTTTCTTTTTTTTTTTACTTAATAAAATAATGAGAGTGAGAGAGTTAAGGTTTTAATATGTCATTCTGTGTTTTATTATTCCCTCTAAAATGAGCATGTATACTTTTTGAAAAACTTTGGTTTGCTTTGGCATGTGATTCACAGGAACATAGCTCTTTCTATCATTCTGACTTAAGTCATATATTTTTACACTAAACATCTTATTACCTTAGTTTTATTATTTCAGAATCAAAGGAGAGCTTGCAAATGTCTATGACTGCAGAGCGAAGGAATGTTAATGAATAGTGCCATTGAATTTTCAGGTTTTAGCTTTTCTGATCTTAGAGAATATAACTGTAAGCAAAAATATTATGCAAGCTGAATAAAATTTAAATAAATAAGGACCAGATGTAACTATAGGGGCCTATAAAATGTAATACAAATACTATCCACTTCCTTAAAATAAATCTGTATTTTAGTATGAAAAATTATATTCATATTGATATTGTGGATTAATCTTTTTTACGAAAGTTGGCAAGTGAACACCATCTCTTGCAAAGGCTTGTTCTTAAATGGGAAACAGACCTTTTGTTTTGACCTTGAGCGGGGCAGTTTCTGGGTCTCGTGCAATGTGAAGCATTTCTGCATTAACACGGTACTGCATTTTTACATTCTGCAGCCTCTGTTACTGCAGTAGTGTTTGGCTTAGGATTTGGGGTGCCTGCTAATGGTTTGTGAACGCCAGCAATGGCAAAATCCTGCAGTGCCAGAAGGAGGCATTTGCAGCACGATGCATCAGATAAAACAACCCCCTTAAGAAGTCGAGTGATTTGCTTGGGCTTGACCTTCACCCTCCCTTGCTGAAAAGTTATCTTAGAGATACCATTTGGGTCTGCAAATGGAAGATCAGAGATCATAGCAGTTGTCATTTCCTCTGCCTACAAGTAACCAGCAGCTGGGTTTATTTTAACTACTGAGGGATTCCTGCGTGGGGCTAATTCTCCAGTGAAACTCACTGTGCAACCAGTTGTTTTCTGCTTTTATCTCTGAACCAGCCTGTAAAAATGAAATTTTTACGATGTTACTACTCTGGACAAAGTATTATAGAAGTTGAAAAGGAAATAACAAACGGTGTTGTGCTTGCCCTGGGAAAGAGATAAATCGCTGATCCTGCAGTCAGCAAAACCCCTTGCAGTGTTATTATCCTTAATAGTGCTAATTCAGGGTAACATTTGTAGCTATGTAGGAAATTAGTTGGAAATGTGTAATGTTAGCTTAGGAAAACACAATGTATCAACTAAATCAGAACCCGTATTTTCCAGAGCGTGGTTTTTATATGTAGTTTACTTTTTGTCTTCCTCAGGAAAAGTGCTCGAATCCATGCAGAAAGCTTCATTCCCTGCACCAAGTATGTGATTATGGTTGGTGGCAGGATTCATTCTCAGTCACTCTGTGATGATTATTGCAGTCCTCAGTGGGGAGTGGTTCACCTTCCTTCTGTGAGGTGCATTTGATCCTGTCCAATGATGGCTGGAGCTCATGGACTGAAACAGCTCAACAAAGACAAACTCAAAGCAAAGTTCAGCTCAGTTAAAGCAGTAGGACTTGCAGTAGTGCAGGACTGGTCAGTACTGTGCAGGAAGCCTCTTTACCACAATCTGGACCTTTTTCCTTGTCAAACCCAGCCAACACCAGGAATATGGAAATTTCTCTGTTCCACATCCTTTGAAATCACCCCTTTTTGCATACTGACCCGCCTTTATCACAGGATACAACTTCATCAAAATACTCTTGGTACTTAATATTTGTGCCTCCTTCATATCTTGTGTCCTTTTCCTCCCTCACCCTCTATTCCCAGCATTCCCAATAACAGCCTGGGGGCTGCTTTGCAGTGGCTTTTCAGTGGAAAGCTGCTGCTTGTCCTGCTGAAGAACAGCTGCATGGTAGAAAAGAAACACTGAAGAGACTGGTTCAGGAGCTGTAAACTTGCAGGGAACACGTGAACAGTCCAAGCCTAAAGCCAGCAGCTTGTGAGACTTTCTCACCATGGTTTTTGCTCCTGCAGGCTTTTAAGGATCACTTGGTCAGTGATTTTCCTGAGTAGGATGCTGACTTGACCACCTTTCTCCCAAAGGTTCAATCAGGGCAGTGCTCTGTGGTCCTCGCCTGAGGTCTCTGCCATACTGGTTCTTGACATTTAAGATACAAAGATTAAGCTGTCCATCTGCCTGAATTTGATTTCAGAGTTAACATGTCTGTTTGTGCCCTTTGCTGAGGGGTGAGCGTGATACTCTTCCCCTCACAGGTCTCTGAATTGTTATAAATCAAGCAGAAAAATATCCACAGCCTGGGGGGAGGAGTTGAGATCCATCTCCCTGGGAGTTCAGGGTTCTTCCCTCCTCAGATGAAGGGCAATGCAGTGCAGATCATGCTGTGCACATGGTACCAGCTCTGTTTTCCATAGGTGGGTGCTAATTTCTGTCAGGCTCCTTGCCCTCACTGTTCAGTCGTTGTTCACTCTGCACCAGCTTTGATCTTTGAGGTGTTGACCAAGAGGCTCCATGAGCTCTCCTGCTTCTCTGCCTTTATTTCCACAGCCAGACCCTCATTTTCTCACTCCTGGGCCTTCCCTTTGCTCAACAGCTGTGCAGTCACAGTGGTATTCTCAGGCAGAGCAATACTCTGCTGGTGAGGGGTCACAGCTCAAGTCTGAACCCTACAAAATACCTTCTCTTTGTGGCAGGTTTGGTGACCATTTCTGCTTCTAACAGGTTTGGGGCACGTCATATCCCAACCAGGTGTACTTCTGCCACGTTTGGGAACCATTCTTGCAGGTGATTTTTGTGGCAGTGCTGTGTCAGTGCCTTCAGCTTCCTTTGCTTGGACTGCAGGCCCTTCAATGCAAACGTTTTTGAGCCTAGGATGGCAATCTCAGCAGTAGCAGAGAAATTCCCTTCAAGTCTGTCTTTCTTTCAGTGTTTTCATGGCTGGACAGCCTCAGTTTACACCTGCCAGCGTGGACTTTGTTTAGCATGGAGAAACGCTGTTTACGTGGCCCAGCTCGTACTCCGCATCCTTCCGTCCCGGGCAAGAGCTGCTCAGCTCTGCATTAATTGCCCGTTTGTGTAATGGTCCCAGACTGTTCTTTGTCAAAATATACAAAGATTAAAGCCCCAGTTTGTTGAATGGATTTGTAAACTTTATGAAGTATGTGCTTTCAGCAGCTGGGTATCTTTTTTTAAACAAGTGTGTTCTTGATACGGGAGTGTTTTTATTTCCCCTTCTGCACGAACAGTTTTTGTGACTCTGCCAAGCTCGACCACGGAGAGCCATAATCTGTATGAAACTGGTGGTGAAAGGAGGTGGGGAGGGATGGGAAAATCTGTCCAGAGCCACCATGAATTCACAACCTTTAGTTGAACATTGACACCACTTTCTCTTCATCCCTCTTGATTGATTGATTTTGAACTATGTAGGTTTTGCTATCAAGCACACATTTAATTTAAACAGGAGCTGCAGATGTCCAGAAAATAAAACCTATCCTTTAAATAAATGTATTGTTTTAGTCATAATGGATCCTACTTTTTTCCTGAGGCACTGAGAGGGGTGTTCCAGCTTCAATCCATGCCTGTTGATAGAGTCATTACAGCTTGGGGCTTGGTTAGGTGGTTGGAGTATGACATCTCAGCACTGCATACAGTTCTTTCAAATATTGATATGATTAAAAATGTTCACTAGCATCAGCAGTTTGGTTTTAGTGATTTGTCATGGATGATCAAAACTAACAGAGTCTTATCCAGGTCCCACTAGATCCAGTGGAAAAAAATTACTTCTGGTTTAAGTACTTCGAGCTGATCCCAGGAGTATCAGAGGAAAGAGATGTTTGCCATGGTTCATAAGCTAAGGAAAATTAAGCTGGTATTTATGCTTATGGACTATTTAGAAATCTTTACAGTGCATCATGGACACGTTGCTCTGTTCTGTTTTTAATGGATTTGATAAGCCTGGTTCAGCTACACTACTTCAAAAAAAACCTGCTTAAGAAAAACAGTGTTTTGGCAGGTCAGCGAGATGTTTCCTTCTGCAGGGTAGGCACAGAGCGAGCAGGAATGTACCTTTTCATGCCATGTGTATTTTTAGTCCTAGGTCTGGCTTCTCGCACATGCAGGAACCACAGTGTAACACTGAAGTGTTGCCTTTTCAAATAGATGATGCAGATTATCCAAACTGATAACATTTGGTGGTTCCTGGGTCTGAGCCTTCGGTATGTGCAGTTTTACATTTAATAAAGCAGTGCTGGGAAAAGCTGGTAACTCCAGGTTGGTGGGTGTTTTAAAAGCAACCACAGATGAAAAACAAACTTAAAGAGATGTGATTGAAAGGTCCTTGCTCTGAGGTTAGGAAATATGAGATTAAATCCAGTCTGAAAAGGTTTAATTTGACCATGCTGTGTGCGTGCCCAGTGTGCTGTTCCATGGTCACACTGCCAGTTTTCTACCAAGCCTCATGGTCACCCCCTGCCCTGCTGTGTCCCAGGTGAATGATGCTGCCTTAACAAGCTGGTCAATATTTTGTGTTCTCTCATTGGTAAAAGTCTCTTGTGTTGATTTGGAGTAACACCAGCATTTGTAAAACAAAGGTAAAAACTTACCCCAAACCAACCAACCAAAACCCCACAACAACCCAAACCCCACAACAGGGAGAGTATCTAAGACACAGAGGCTGCTGAGATGGACGTGCCCATGTTATTCTATTCTGTTAGTATTTGTTGCTCCAGTTATTGCAAATAAACCCTCTAGTTGCCAGTGGTGTATCTATATCTAGATTTTATTTTATTTTTTAATCAAACCACTCTTTTGATTTTCTTAATTACTTGGTACACAGCTCACAGTGTTTCCCCTTCATTTATGCAGATTGAAATCTCTTTTCCCCCATCTGGGACTCTTGTATCAGCTGTAATCCATTTGTGATTACAGTCCTCCAGGCTTTTTTCTGGGACTGGTGTCCATGTATCAGAGGGGACCTGTGGCAGTGGTGCCGTGCTCCAGCAAGTCCACATCCTTAAATAAGTTGTAGAGGGAATGAAAGGGAATCGTGCTCTCGGTGGTGTCAGGATCTGAGCGTTATCCGAAGGGCATTTGAGTTTTCTTTCTGTTCAGCATGTGCTGGGAAAGGATCGTGAGGCAGCACGGGCAGGGGGTGAATTGGTGATGAGAGATGAGGTATCCAACAGTGTTTTCCAAGCATGGAGGGACCTTTTCCCACCCCAGCAGCAATTCCCTGCCCCTGCTTCGAGAAGCCGTCGCACAGCAGGGTTCGCACGCTCCAACCTCACCACCTTTTCTTGGGAGCACTGTGGGAAAGCTCCTCTTTGGCTTGTACATCCAACTGGTGGGGGACTTCACAACAGCACTTCTGGAGGGTGTATTTAAGAATGGGTTATCCAAAACCTATGTGTGCAATTAAAAATCACGTGTTTACCCAGAGGCAGCACTGGTGGCTCAGCTCTGAGGCCGAGGGTTTGCTGGTGTCGCTGGGGAGAGGAGCAGGTTTTGCACACTGGAGCATCCCATCCTGCAAGCTGAAGCACTGCAGCAGGATGTTCACCTATATATTTTTTTAAGGAAAAAGAACAAAAGAAAAAAAAGAAACAAACCAGAACAATGCAAAGGGAAAGCACCAGCAAGAGAACAGTATGTTCTTTGTAATGCTTTTTCTTCGGGGACATCTATTGCTGGCAATAAGATTAAATCACTGAAACCTTCCCTGAAGCTACATCTGCCACTGCCTACATTTTCCAACCTCAGTAATAAACTAACATTTGCCATTGTTCCTTTCTTCTGGATTTCATTTCTTACAGATTTAACCAGCACTATTTACCACAAGGCATTCAGCTCTTGCTTAAAGCCGAGGTCTATGCCAAGTCCCTAAAAATATTCATAGCTCCAAAGAATCTGGTTTTAAATAATACCATTAAAAGTAGACGATATTAATACAACAGTTCACACTGAGTTCATGTGCTGCTGATGCCAATGTATAAAAATGATGGAAGAAGCTCTAGACAAGACTACCCTGAAGTGGGAAACAAAATCCTTTGTACCTTTTTACTGGCTCTTGATTACAGGAGTCATTTTCTTATCCCAAAATACTGGAAATTTTGAAAATCTGTGTTACAGTCTTGCTTCTCCTGACTTGGAGTGCTGTATTTTTTAACTGTGGAGCTGGTGGGGAGTGTGGGGTGGGTCATGGTGGCCAGTTTGGGGGTGTTCGGGAGCAGGATTCATGCCACTGCCTTCTTCCCACAGGATGCCATAGTGATCCATGAAGTTTATGAGGAGGGGGCCGCAGCCCGAGATGGCAGACTTTGGGCTGGCGATCAGATTCTGGAGGTAAAATCTCTTTCTCTCTGTCTGTGCCTGGTTGTGGAGACTTGTTTTCAGTTCAACAGAGGTCCCTTGTAGGTTGAATAGGATCCATTCTCGAGGCTTCCCTTCTGTCACTAAGAACGTCCTGAAAAATTCATATTTCCTTATATATTCATATAAACTGAAGGTACAAATTGAGAATACATTAAATTTAATTGAGCAAGGCAGTTCTTGAATTACATAGTTCAGCTGTCATGTCCAATAGCTTAGTATTATTCATCTCTTTAATCTTTCATTCGGAAGCATGCGCTCCTAACGCCGCTCCAGTATCTCTGCTCTGCCTGAAATCCAAACATTGAGCTGGGATAACGTGGGGTGAGGAGGAGAGGGTGGCTGTAGCATCCCTGCCAGCATCCCTGTCAGCATCCCTGCCAGCATGTCTCCCAGTATCCCTGTCAGCATCCCTGCCAGCTTCTCTCCCAGTATGCCTCCCAGCATCCCTGTGAGCATCCCTCCCAGCATCCCTGCAGAAGCTACCAGCTCCCCCAGGCCATGCTTCATCCAGCTGGGGAATGGTTGCTGTGAATAAATCTGGTGTTTTTCCCCCAGACAAGCACAGAAAAGGTGGAGGGAAAGGGTTAAGGGAGAAGTGTTGGTCTGCAAATGAAACTTTCGTCAGGCAGGGGTTCAGCGCAGCTGCTTTGCAGCTCTGCTGTCAGCTCAGGACAAATTCCCAGCATGGCCATTAAGGCCTCGGTGTGTAGGGTTAAGAAAATAGCAAGGGGTACTTGGGGAGTTGTCTTTACAGCTCTTGCACTGCAAATATTTTTGTTAGTGTTGAGGCCGAATGTTGTTTTGGTTTTATAAATAACGGTTTATTAACAGAGCATGATAATTAGGGGGGTAAGAGTGGGGCGGGTTAATTAATTCTTCTCTGGCCAAACAGGAAAGTGCTGATGTTTGTGGGCCATAATACTGTTATTATTTCAGCTTTTAAAAGCTGTATTCATCAAAAAGATGACTGAATTGGTTTCAGATTAGTGTGATAAAGCACACATAGATGCCTGTGTCGAGGAAAGAGTATCAATGTATTTATAAATAAATGTGTGCAGGATTGGTACTAAAGAATGTGATTTCTGTAGATTAGTCTTAATTACCTGAGTGTAAAATTAAGTATGATTGTAACTTTGCATATATCTTAATGAAAAATTACGGATGATTAGAATTTTGTTTCTCTAGAAATTCTGAGAAATATTTTCACTGCCTTAAAACTTCTGGAAGTGGATTAACATTTGTGGTTACTCTGCTACAGTTCATGCTACTTCCTAAAGAGACTTCAAAAATGCCTAAGTATTGATATGTTTTGGTATGAAGAAATAAAAGATGATTTTGTTGACAGAATATTGGCAAACACCTTAAAGGGCATCTGTGGATCAGGCTTGGAAAAATTAGGAGATTTAAGTTTCAAGTTGCAATAGGGTTTTTTTTTAATACTGTAACATTTAAGCAGAACTTCTTGTTCTGCCTGACATTACTAAAATGCTGAAACCTTCTCAGGTTATGGTAAGAGAAGTGTAGCTGGGTGCTCCAGGAGCGGTCTGGTGTGCCATCTATTGGAAAAAATGGAAAATCACCATTTAATGCATCCTGCCTGGGATTCTCTGTGGCCATTTATTTGTTGGTGTTTCTGATTCCTTCTGTTTTCATCTTGATGATGTTAGGGAGCTGGGGGAGAAGGAACCTGCGTACTGAGATACACAGGGAGCTCAAAGGACCATATCCCACTTTGTGTAGTTGGAGAAAAAAGCACTGCTTGAGGCTGCAAAGGTTTGAGGTTTAAAAAGAAGGGAAGAACACCCAAAACTTCCAAGCCCAAATGTTCTGATTGTTGGGATTCACCCCAGGCAGTGGCACAAAGCTCCGAGCTCACACTCCGTAGGAAACCCAGGAGCTCGGCCCTCTGGAAATGGGAGCACTCAATTAGAACACCAAGGGGTGTCAAATTGATAAATCTGTGCTGTCACCCCCGGGTAGGGTGCGATGAAAAGATCATTTATCCACGTCATTTGGAAAGCAAACACTGATTATTCCAGGTGAATGGGATCGATCTGCGGAACGCCAGCCACGAGGAAGCGATCACTGCGCTGCGGCAGACGCCCCAGAAGGTGCAGCTGGTGGTTTACAGGAATGAAGCACATTACAAGGATGAGGAAAACCTGGAGATTTTCTCTGTAGATATCCAAAAGAAAACGGGCCGAGGACTGGGGCTCAGCATAGCTGGGAAACGGTAAGAGCGTCTCTGATCCAACACTGCTTCCAGTGGGAAATATTTGGGATTTTGATGTAGCCATTAAATGGACTATGAAAGAAAAGGCAAACTGCATAAGGAGCAGAATTTTGTATCTGAATATCTTCCAGGATGCAATGGGGCTGTGGTTCTGGTTCCTATGTCAGAACAACAGACCTGAGCAGTGGAGGCTGCTGCTGCCCAGGAGGGCTCCGGGCACAGAGCAGGAATCCCACCTGGAGAGAGTGTGGGACATGCAGAACTGGGGGCTCACTCTTCTGTGGCATCAGTGTAGCTGTGTCTCAGGGCTTTGAAGGCCCTAAGCATGGCTTTTCTGATTTCTAAACTGGGGGATAAACCTACCCTACCTCTTTCCAGGATGTGCCTTTGCCAGATGGAGTTGTGAGTTAGGTGGAGCTCGTGCTCGGTTCAAAGGGACCGAGGTCAGTGGAAGGTGAGAGGCTGAGTTAGATGCAAACCCTGAGCAGTTCAAAGTGACTGTGCCACGCTGCAGAGAGCAGCTTACAGAGCAGAACCTGAGATACAGAATCACTGGGATTGGAAAAGCCCTCCAAGGCCATTGAGTCCAACTTTTGACCAATGTCACCCAGCCCAGAGCTCTGAGTACCGTGTCCAGTCCTTCTTTGGACACCTTCAGGGATAGGGACTCCACCACTCCCTGGGCAGCCTCTTCCAATGTCTGACCACCCTTTCCACGAAGAAATTCTTCCTGATATCCAACCCAAATCTCTCCTAGCACAACTTGAGGCCGTTTCCTCTTGTCCTGTCCCAGCTCCACCCTCCAGTCAGAGAGCAATACAGTGGGAGGTAACAGCAGCCTAATAAAATGTGACTTTTTTCTGATACATCTCTGAACCACTGCTATTAGATCACTCAAACCAGAGCACTGATAGTTTTAGTCTTCCTTTGCTAAAAGAGATTTATGGCATAACACTTGTTCGGTGTTGGAGTTGCCCTCCTGTATTGCCAAAAATAATTTACTTTTGCAATTACAAAGCACCGTGTCATTATCCTGACTGCCTATGGTCAGGAGAGTTTCTGCAACAGTTTTTGGGTAGCAGTGTTTAACCCAGGTGTTGTGAGCAGATTGTGGGGTGGGTAATTAATTTAGATTATGTAAATTACCCTGCAGATGGTAATCGCAGTCTCCAGCCCTCCTGCCTTTGCTTCTGTGCTGAACTTCTTGTGCTATTCCTGAATCCTTCAGAGTGGGGATCCCCTCCTTAGGGGGAGCTCAATTTCTGAGGTCTGTTAAATGATACCCAGGTATAATTCAGGGTGGGAAGTGCTGTGTCCTTCGGGTGAAGGATAAAAAATGCCAGATCTTGTCATTGCAGCTGGCACCAGCTCACACCACGGAATCACAGGATCATTTAGGTTGGAAAAGCCTTCCAAGATCATTGAGTCCAGCCTTTAACCTAACACTGCCAAGTCCACCACTAAACCACGTCCTACCAGGAGACAGTTTAACTCCATCATAGACCAAACCTTGGACTTCTATTCATATAAATGGTGTTTTCCATACATCTTTATGTATCACACAGTCAGAATTAGCAGTTCAAGGGGAGAGACAGCATTAAATATTAGCAAAACGTGCTGTGGTTTTAAAACTCATCGATTTTTTTACACAGCTGAATGGGGTGTAAAACTGGTTCTTCCTCTGCTCACAGGTTTCTTTTAATGTCTCTTAAATGCAAGTAATCTAAATTGGTCTCCCAAAGAATATTGGATTGTGTAATTAGCCATATGCTTCTTGCATTGTTAGAAATGGAAGTGGAGTGTTTATCTCTGACATTGTTAAAGGAGGAGCTGCAGACCTAGATGGAAGATTAATTCAAGGAGATCAGATTTTGTCTGTAAATGGGGAGGATATGAGAAATGCCTCACAAGAGACTGTTGCCACTATACTTAAGGTGAGTACAGAATACATTTTGAGATATTGAATTGCAGTTACTGACACTGTGCAAGCTAATTATCCTGAAGTGCTATTTACCATACATGGGACAGCTCTATCTGATTACTGAGACAAGAATTTCATTTGAAATAACTGGGAGCTTCATTTAAAGTCTCTTCTCCGTGTATTCCTAGGAATTGGATGATATGAAGCAGGAACACAAAGACACATTTAGTATTTAGGCATTTATTTGAAAATGCAGTTGTGTATCGCATGTGTTAGAAAAATACTTGGAAACGGGAGCGGCAACACAGACCAGAACTGAAATAAATCTTTGGCTTTGCTGTACTGACCTGCAGGGATAAAATGACAGCTTAAATCTGTTCCTGTGCACAGCTTTCCATCTTCCAGGAGTAATTTTACTCGGAAATTCTGGGAGAAGTTGCCTTTTTCTGTGGCAGATCAGGCTGGGGGAAAGGGCAGGGGTGGGATGGCCACAAGTGCCTGTGGATGCTGAAGACCCATTTCTATTCCAGGCTGCATCTGGTTCCAGGGCTTTCCCCCTGCCATCCCCACCAATGTTTCTGTGCATGATTTCTTTCATTCTGGAAGGGAAAGGTTAATTATTTCCTTGCTTTTTCCATTTAGGGTTGGTGCTTTGCCAAAAGTTTACCTATTTAAGAATTGGGAATCGGAGGTACGAGGGTATTTTGTTAAGTTGGATCCATATGGGTTAAATTCACCCTTTTCTGCAGCATTTTTCCTCTGAAGGGTTTTTCAAATGTCTGCTAAAGAGTTTGGGGCTTTTTGTTTATTTTTCCTGAGTAAATTGGCCATCAGTGTGCAAGAGGGAGATCCATACTAAATTCAGCAACCAGGAGAAACCTTCAGGACAAGCCTAAATCGATTTCACTTTTTGTATTGTCTAAATACAAATGTTCATGTTTTGAGCATTCCTTGTGGTTTTCTTCACGGACTTGTGGTGCTGAATATAAACATAATTCTCTCCAGGAGAGCATGAAATATTATATGTCTACTTAAATTGTACATTGTGGGCTGTGTTTTTTTTTCCAAGTGTGCCCAAGGCCTGGTGCATCTTGAACTTGGGAGACTGAGAGCTGGGTCATGGCTGTCATCACGGAAAACATCCCAAAACAGTCAGGTTAGTGAGAAATTCCTCTGTTTAAAGTGGAGCTGTGAAGGGCAGAGCCCGGGGATGGTGCACAGATGTGCTCATGAAGCTCATCCTTCCACAGACACTGCTGAGGGTGGGGAACCAAATATTTTATCCCCATAATTTTCTGTGCTGAACTGCAGCTGAAATGCTGATTGAGCAGAAGAGCTGGTTAATGTATTTATTGTCGGAATGTCTTCCCAAGGCACACAAAAAAATCTGTAAAATCTTTCTCAAATGATGATGCCCAGAAACTTCTGGTTTTCAGACCTGCAAAAACCACTTGAATGTATTTTCTGCAGCTGTTTTGTCTATCAAAATGAGCTGATGAAACCGAACTGTATCTCTGCCTATCTTACAGCAGAACCACAGGAGAGCTGCTTTCCTCTCCAAGAAAACACAGAGCAATTTCCTGCTTCACTTGCTTTTTACCTGAGGCGAGGACAATTCATTTTTCAATCAGAGCAGGGCCTTTCCCCTCTCCCTGTGCCCCCCAAGTCCGCTCAGACACCGATTCTTGGTGTTAAACCTGGAGGATTGCAGGGACAGAAACAAGGCACAGTGACTTAGAAAACTTCTTCTCAATGGGTTTTCCTTCTGAAAATCGACTGCTTTGCCATTACACTGAAGGTGCCAATGTCTCTGAGAGAGTGATCACAGCACGGTGATGCTGTGGGGGGTTTTGGCCCCTTTCTGCCATGGGGGAGCTGCACATGAGGGGATCCAGCACTTCTAAAAGAAGGGTTTGTTTTTTGGAAACAGAGAGGAGGAGCCCTAGGAGGCTTAGGGGAGATGTGAGTTAAAGCAGGAATGTTTTTAAGGACGTCTGTAAGAGGCCTGTCCATGAACAACCCAAAAACGTGCCAAAATTATTGCAGCATGGCGTGATTTCTTCACTTCCTAAAGGCCAGCAGTGATCCGGGCTGGCTGGAGGTGGTGAGGTACCAGGAAGGGCTAAAGCCATGTGGGAACAGCTGGGCTAAGCCCAGCTTTAAAAAGAATGGCTTTGGAGAAACATCTGCAGTGCATGCAGCAGGCAAGGAGAGATGAAGTAACAGAGGGAAATGGCACTGATTGCATTAAGTCAGCAGTCAAGTACTGCACTTTGTTTTGGCCACTGTATCAGCATGAAGCCTAAGCAAGAGCAAGGTAATCAAAAAGTGACAGCTAAAAATTATCTGCCTGGTTTTACCACGGAAAGCTCAAGCTGAAAGGGAAGCAAAATGCCATAGTATCTAACATGGGTCCAGGTGAAAATTCAGATCAAATGACATCATCCCACTTTATTGTAGCCTAAGAGGCTTTTGCAGGAACCTGGTAATTCCTGCATTTCTTTTTAAGAAATCCTAATCTCCTTGATGCAGAGTCGTTTGAGAGCCTTCATCTCACTGCTCCAAAGCGACTTGGTGATTTTGAAAACTGAATAAATGTTTCTCACCAAAACCCTTCCAAGAGCTATAAAAATCTTGGCAGATGATGCAGCAGATCAGCTTGAATGATTTGGACAACTGCAAGTGCTGCTTTAGAAGGTGCTGGCCAAGAGCATCGAGAACTTTTGTCCTCACTTGGCTTTTTTCTGGGTCGACTGCATCCCTTGAGCAGTGGAAATTGAAGCCTTGAGGTGCGGGACAGGGGTTTCTTTCACGTGCATTGCAAATGTTGTTAACTGGGCCATGAATTGGCACCCAGAGGTGGAAATCTTGCTGTGCCTGGTGTTTGTCACTGACAGCTGCACACTGGCCAGTGGGATAATGTGTCAGGGCTTTTGAGTCACCAACTGATGCCTTTGGGGGGAGAAATCTCTGCTGTGCGTGGACAAAGATGGACCAGATCTTTGTTTTGGACAAGGCAGCCCTGTTGGAAAGGTCTGGCCCTCGGTGGAACCTGTTGTTCAGATGCCCTTCCTAAATGGATAATTAGGTTTCCTCGAGGGGCAGAGTTTGAAGATAAAAGCCAGTTAAGGAGAGAGGGAAAAGGAGGGGAATGGGAAGGGCAACAGGAGCAAGCAGCTCCCTTTGGAGGCTCTCCCTCTGTCAGCTTCCACGTTCTTCTGGAAAAGGGAGGAGGTTCTTCGGCAAAGAGAAGGAGCAGGGACAATCACAGTGTGTTCAGCTAAAACAACAGAGATTCCTGCCAGGTGACAGGATGAGTGTCCCTGTTATCCCCTCCATGTGTGAGAGAGCAGCTGTTTGGTGTCCTCCTGGGTGCCTCGTGCATAATTTCCCCTTCTCCTGAGGTGTGGAGACACCCTGGGAGCAACTTAGAGAGGGGAACACTGTCTAGAGCTGACCTGAGCAACACAGAAGTGTGCACCTAAGGGTCTGTAGTACTGTGAGCAGCACCATAGAACCACTGAGGTTGGAAAATCCCTCCAAGACCATCAAATCCAACCATTCCCCAGCACTGCCAAGCTCACCACTAACCCCTGTCCCAAGTGCCACGTCCACACATCTGTTAAATCCCTCCAGGGATGGTGACTTCACCTCCATGGGGAGATTTTGGTCGGTTTCCCCTCCCAGAGGGGTTTGCACTTGTGTGGCCAATGTGGCATTTCCAGTGTGGCTGGCACAGAGCACAGCTGCATCCGTCTGTCGCAGGGCCTGGTTTAAAGTTCACTTCTGGGTTTGACTCACGGGTTTTTATTTATTTTTACCTTCAGGCGAGCCAACAGAGTGTCCACAGCCACTTCCACCCCGCGCTTGCTCCCGTCCTCTCCACCTTGCAGAACTTTGTCAGCACAAAAAGGTCCTCAGCAGACACATCCCAGAGAAACTCAGGTACAAAGTGGGCAGCTGTCAGAACAGCTGAGTGTGATTTGCTTTATATTTGGGCTGCTTTAAAAGCCAAACTGAACACTTCAATCTGGTTTTCCTGCCCAGCCTCCCAGAAGACACCCCACGGATGTTTTTAAGAGCCGAACACTTTCCAGCAGATGACATTATTTTATGTCTGCTGGAGGAGTAATGGCTCCTCTATTTCAAGTGCAGAATTCCTGTGCCCTGCTATTCCCTCACGCCCTTGTCAGAGGCTTAGCACAGGCATGGTTCTCGCATTAGAAACAGTTTTCTCAGGGAATAAAGCTGCCACCACTTCATTTATATCTTTGTTACTCTTGAGTGCATGAAGGGGTGTTTTGTAATGAGAAAGTCACAATGCCCAGTTTGCAGTTTGCAGGTTTAGAGAGCATTAAATCCACGACCTGCAGTAGCCTGGGGAGAGTTCCTCCAGGAGTCGGGAATCTTTGCTCACGTCTGACCGTGAGCAGGAGGAGAAGACATTTCTTCTGCCAGTTTGCAGGCACTGGAGGAGCCTGGTGGCTTTTGGGCAGCCTTCCTTGGGCTGTGTGGACAGGCCCTGCAGCACTGGCAGGGCATGTCCTGACCATGATTTGGGGTCCCCAGGGCTGAGCTTCCCAGTGCCACGGACCTCAGCTGTCCTGGTCCTCCTGCACAGGCACACCTGCATGGATGTGGGGAGTGCTGGTGTTGGGGGGGTAAGAATCGTGGAATTTTGGAAGAGACTAATTCTGCCAGCCTTCAGAAAGGCTCTTAAAACAGTTTCATTAAAGTTGATACAATTAGGGGTGGGTGTAGCCGAGCCTGGGACCTCACTACACCATCAGCTTGTAGGGCTGAAAACAGTTTGAACAATGCCTCTGAAGTCCTTATTTTCCTTTCTCCTTTTTCCTTTTCTTTCCATTCTCCTCTCTCCCCTCTCCCTTTCCCAGTTTCCCCCTTCTCTTTCCCCTGTTCCTTTTCCTGTTCCCTCTTTCTCCTTCCCCCTTTCCTCTTCCCCCTTTCCTTTCCCTCTCACCTTTATTCCCTTCCCCTTTTCCTTGCCCTCTTCTTTCCCCTTTCCTTCCCCCCTTTCCTTCCCCTCTCGCCCTTATTCCCTTCTCCTTTTCCTTCTGCTTTCATCCTTATTCCCTTCCCCTTTTCTTTCCCCTTTTCCTCCCCTTTTCCAATATTTTGAGTACTTTTTAATGCCCTGTGACTGGATCCACACCAGCCTGACTTCTTGCCTGTCCATTATTTTCCAACACAGCACAAACGGGAAGAGGAAATCCCTGGAACCGCACCATTCCCAGAGCCCTTTGTGCAGGGCCGCTGTGATTTAGGAATAATAAGGCAATCTTTAATTGAGTGAAGGCACAATAGGGCTGTTCTCCAGGCTGGCACAGTGCTGCTGTTGCACAGATTGTGGCTGGGCTACAATGGGAGTCACGGTGACATCGAGAGCCGGAGGGATTGCACCGCATTCATCCTTCCTCCTCCTCCTCCTCCTCACGTGAGCAGCACTGCCTGCCTTGGCACAGGAAGGCTCCACTCCTGCTTGGTGATAACTCTGCCTAGGCAGCAAGGGACCGTTGTCACCTGACAGTGTTATCTCTTAATTATATTATCTCTTAATTACAGAAGCTAATTGTTTGTTTCTTTATTAGGAGGAGCCGATATGGGCCCAAGGACTGTGGAGATAACGAGGGTCAGTGAGTTATTTTCTATCCATTCATAAAGCCGACTCCTGTCAGTGAAGTTGTTCATTTTTGCAGCATTTCTCACAAGTCAAGCTGTATTGTTTGTGTTTGCAGTCGGATGTTGGATGTGTGCCTGTGCTTTGGGTGAGGAAATGTGTGTGTCAAACCCGTTTTCTCCCTGTTCCACAAATCAAAGGAGCCAGTTATTGCCATACCCTGAACACGGACCTCTGCGAGTTGCCCCAGCTGCAGATGTTTGGTTTTGCTTTGTTTCAGGGCCCGAATGATGCACTGGGTGTCAGCATAGCAGGAGGGAAGGGCAGTCCCTTGGGAGACATTCCCATCTTCATCGCTATGATCCAGGCCAGTGGAGTGGCTGCTCGGACACAAAGGCTCAGAGTGAGTGCTGGGGTCCTCAATATTTCCTGTTTCATCTCCCACATGTCCCTTGAAGCCTCAAGCACTTCTATGTTTGCTACCACTGATAATCTCTCACAGATTACTCTGCCTCCTTTTATATAAAAGCAAAACAAACAAAAAAAAAAACCCACCCCAAAAACCAAATCTGCCCTTCTCTTCCCATCCTGGGAATAATGGTGATTGCTGCCCCTGAAAGTGATGTTAAGAGAAAGAGCTTAAATGCATTTGCAGTGGTCTTGGAATGTCTGTGTTCATCCAGGCCCAGGCAGGGCAGCAAGAGGGTCTCTGGAAACCACAGGTATTTTGGGAGCTCCAGGCTGGGCATCATTTAGAGCTCAAACCAGGCAGAAACCAGATGAGAAATGAGTTGTTTGATCTTAAGGCACCTATAAAGAAACAGCAAAATAAGGCACTTGTATCAGACCCACAGCACGTGTGGGTTTCCAGGGATGGCCATGGTGAACACTTCCAATTTTGGAGAGAGTTGCAAGGAATCATGAGGATTGAAACGAACTTATTATGCATGCAGATCCACATGCTTTGGCCCATGAGATTCATTAGGACAAGCTGCTACACTCCTGCCTTGTCTCTAATGGAATTAAACAATGGCAGGGTCAAGGTCATTTTTGTGTGTAGGAAGAAGAAATCATCCAGGTTAATTGGATTAATATCAGAAGTTCCTACTCTCCTATACAAGATTCAGCATGTGCTTACATGGTCTGGAAGAATATGAACTTGTCTGCACATTCAGACACAAATGAATCCTTTCTGGATGGGAGGACAGCAGTGAAAATCTCCCCCTCTCTCTGCTTGCAAATAGAAAAAGTGAAATACAACCCATCTTTGTTTCTCTGATCGTATTGTTAGTGGTAAAAAAATCCGTATTGTCCTTGCTCTGAAGAATGGGAAATGATCACTGGCAGTGCAGAATCCTCACAAAAGGGATCCTGCAAAAGAGAAGCATGACTATGCAGTGCCAAGTTCACCAGGAATTTTAAGCATTCTTAACTTTAATTTTCCCTAATGCTGTTAATTTTCCATTGCTGTTGTACTTTCAGGTTGGAGATCGGATTGTCAGCATTAATGGGCAACCTTTGGATGGGCTGTCTCATGCAGATGCAGTTAATCTACTAAAGAATGCTTATGGGAGCATTATCCTGCAGGTATGGTGATAAATTGAACATGCAGCTGCATCAGGGTAGATAAATGGCATTCAGGAATTAAAAAAAAACCCTGAGCATCCCTGGCACAAGGCATCACAGAATTGCAGGGTGCTTTGCTGGTGGGAATTACACAGAACGAGAGCAAGAAATCATTTCCATTCAAAAATTCTTCATTGCCATTCATGCAGGCTGTGAGCATGGTTCTATAAAAGCATAACAAAGAGAACAAAATGACTTGTTGCCACACGTGATAAATCAACAAGCTTCCAAGTTGTGGGATTTTTTTTTTTTTTAATTGGAAGTTAACTAGGAACAAGAAAATGTGTGTGTGTGCTTGTGATGTAACGAGACAGAGACCCACAGGGTGGTTTCCTTGTCCTTGAAAGAAATTCTAGCAGAATTTAGGAGAAATGATGGCATCATCACTGAGGCAGTGCTGCCTGGAATTGATTGTTCTACAGGTAAAGGATAAAAACACTCAAGAGAGAAAACAGTGCTGTCACTGCTATGTTTCTGTGGTAGCTAAGAGGGACATCTTCTGCCACATTGCTTCTAATTGCTGCCTGCCACTGCATTGATCCAGAGTTTATTTTTATGTTTATACAAAGAAATGGGGAAAATACTTGCCAGAGAGAATTCAAAATTCTACTCGTTTGCAGAATTATTGCAACAATTGGAAAACAAGCTGAAGACACCACTAAAATCTACTCTTAACTCTCTTTATCATCCCAGCATTTTGGATTGGAACACATCCTGAGGGATTTGTGCAAGCTCCTTGCTTGTATTATGACACAAATGTGACTATAAAAAACGGGGAAAAAAGAAAAAAGGGAAAGAAGAGGCAATGAAATGATAATAAACTTAGTTTTAGACTTGCTTATTCTTTGTTTTGTCTGTCCATGAACTGCTGACCTCGTGAGTGATGAGCCAGTTCCAGAGCAGATGGTGTTTTGTGTAGTTCCATTGAAGTCAGAGGAAACACACAGATTTACACCAGCTGAGGATTCTCTGTTAAATTATAGTTATCATATTGTTACTAACGTTGCGTAATTTCACTTTTCATGTCAACGGTATTCCCTGAATAGAAAATTAAAAGCTTGATGCAGAACCTAAAATTGCTCATCTTGAAAGCTGTAATACAGCTCAATACTGCTCCTCATCATGGATTTAAAAATATTCCTGATGGAGCACTCTGTCACTGGGTCGCTCACACAAACAAAGAGGTTCTTCTAGAAGTGCCACTGGGTTAAAGAGCTTCCTCTGGAAGTGTCTTTGGGTTTGTCACTTGGCTGTTTCTCTTCCACATTTTGGCTCCCTGAGCATTCTGTCTCATTAAAATGAGCTTGA